>NC_138384.1:33336625-33361347 GCF_054177405.1 Leptonychotes weddellii
GAGACGATGGACTCTGAAAAACAAACTGAGGGTTCTAGAGGGGAGGGGGGTGGGAGGATGGGTTAGCCTGGTGGTGGGTATTGAGGAGGGCACATTCTGCATGGAGCACTGGGTGTTATGCACAAACAATGAATCATGGAACACTACATCTAAAACTAATGATGTAATGTATGGGGATTAACATAAGAATAAAAAAATTTAAAAAAAAAGATCATTTGGGGCAAGATCTCATTTCAGAAGAACTAGGAAGCTGGAAAGGAGTTCACAACAAAGTTGGCCACATTACGAAGCCATTCTGAAGGTTAAAACACAGAAAAACAACTCATCCCACGCCGTCTCCCTTAGAAGCAGCCTGGGGCTGGGGTCAAGCCGGGGCATCGGGGGAAGGAGCGCTCCTGCTCTTAGGTGCTGAGACGTGGTGCAGGCGGTGGGTAGGTGTGTGGACAGTAGCCAGACTGGGTGTAAGTCCGGGCTCTGCCATATATCTTAGCGTGGCCTTGGTAGGGCCAGGTTTAGCAAATGAAAATATAGGAGACCCAGTTAATTGAATTTCAGATAAAGTATAAGTTTTAGTATAAGTAGGTCCCATGTGGTATTTGGGATATACATGCACTTAAAATTATTCATCGTTTACCTGAAATTCAAACTGAGCTGGTGTCCTGTATTTTCTCTGGCAACCCTAGGCCTTGAGTACTTCCCTACACATCTCTGGATCTCAGTCTTCAACCCCCGCCTCCCGGAAAACAGGGATAAACTGGCAACTCCTGCCGGTTTGAGGACTGTATCTACTGAACCACACCCGCACGGCGCCTGCCCCAACGAGGGCTAGCCAGCTTTGCGGTCAGCTTTCAGAAGGTGCTTGCCTCTGTGTGCTTGGGCTTGGCTGGGTCTGCTCCCGGCCATCCGCTCCCCAGCGTCGGTCATCCGCTCCCACGTCAGATCGCCATTCCCCACTGGGGGCAGGGCTGCTTGCTGGAGGCAGAGGAGAGGAGGAGGTCTGAGGGCAGTCCTCTGCTGCCTGGGCTTCCACCGAGGCGGGACATGTTGTAGGAAAGGCATTTGTGGGAGCAGGGAGACAAAGAGCTACATGAACAACACAGACATTTGTCCCAAGCCCTCTGTGCCGGGGTGCTCAGGGAGGGCTTCCTGGAGGAGGTAGCACTGGTTCCAGGCTTGAGGTACAGGTCAGAACTAGACAAAGGAAAAAGGGGTGCTGCAGGGTGAGCCCAGAGTCCACTGCACGTGCCCATAGGGAACGGTGGACTGGAGAGCAGGTCGGCTGGCCGGGGGCCGGGCAGTGTCACGGAGAAGCCCAGCTGTGGCCCTGAGACGGTGGCTCTTTCTCCTACAGCAGAGGGGACCTATCAAGGTTCTGTACCGCAGAGAGAGTTCTCCAGGGGTGTCTGAAGGAAGGAGGCGAGCAACGGGTGGTAATGGAGACAGGAAGGTGCTTTAGGAGGTCACAGGGGCCGTGGCACAGAAGAGAAGGCCCAGCGAGCAAGGGCTAAAACAAGTGTCCCACACCCGCCCCTGCCCCCATTCGCCCCAGGGAGTGCCTGGGCTCCTCCCACTACCTGGGCGCTGAGGCTGCCAGGACAGCTTGTCTTCCCGCCCGCCCGGGCAGGCCAGGCAGCAGGGCCATCACCACGGGACCAAGGGACCCCCGTTCCGTCTGCTCTCCTGCTCCTCTTCATCCCCCACTCGGCTTTCCTTCCAAACATCTGTTTCCTTTAAAGACCAGCGGCACCGTTGCGCCTAGATTGTGCCCTAGTTACCAGCACGCATTAATTTTATGGCAGAAATTAATTCTGTCCAATTCTGTTGGTGCCCGGTTATTCCTTGCTACTCCCTTGGAATCAATATCCATGAAGAGGCTTTAATTAAAACGCCAACCAGGGAAGCAGCCTCCTTGCAAGGTAGCATCTTCCCACTCAGCTGTGGCCAGGCTGCCTGGCCTGCTCGGCTCAGCGTCCAGGGGAGGCGGGGAGGTGGGGAGTTCCAGCGGCATGGGTGCCAGTGGCCCTGGGCAAGTCGGGAGTGTCAGGGCGGGGAGGGCCAGTCCCTGTCTTCACACGACGGTGTACCAAGGCCAGGCCTCCTGGAGGCTGCCACAGAGCTGGTTCAGGGACTGCAAAGTCAGGTGCCACTGAGGGCCAGGCTGGGTGGTGGAGGCGAGGGAGGCTGGCTGAGGGAAGGGCCGGGGAGGTAACTGGAAGCCCTCCCGGGCCCATCATGACAAATGCCCGCAGCTCTGGCTTGGTGCTTCCGGGTCATAGGCGTCTCCACCGTGGCCAGGGTGGCTCCTTCATGCCCTCTCTGCTCGACTCCCCAAGCCCCTAAAAACCCAGGGAGAAGCCCCTTGCACCCTGGCCCTGGGACGCTCTAAGAGGGAGCCCTCTCCTTCAGCTGGGGCTTGGTCCTCTGCCGTGGGTCCGGGATGGAGCGGGGCCGCTGATGGGAACAGGAGTGAGGACCAGTCCATCCCCGGCTGCCGCAGCCAGACAGCCCTCCGTCCCATGGCTACGTGGAGGTCGAGGCCAGCCCATAAAGACCAGCCACACGTAGACTGCTGCCTCGTGGGGGCCAGCCCTCCTCTCTCACTTTGAGGCAGAGCCAAGGAGGAAAGGCCCATACTGGACATCAGCGCTGAAAGGGCTCGTCCAGGGCACTCACTTGGCTTCCTAGCTTTTCTAGCCAAGAAGCCCATATTTAAAAGATGTGTTACGACAGCATGAAATGCAGAACAGATTCATGTGGCCTTGCTCTCGGTGACGTAGAGGAAGGGACTGTCCTCAAGACCCTCAGCACAAGCCCTGGCATTAGGATCCCCTAGCTCACTGGTGGAATGCCTTGTCTGTGGAGACTGGACTAGTTCTCTGGCTACCTGTAGTCAGCATGTGAATATCCTAGTGCAGTGCTGGAGTGGGGAAGGCCCAGCACAGTGCCGTCAGCCCTCATAGTGAACCTCCAACGTAGCATAGCCCGTGACAGCCAGAACCAGCCTGTTAGCTGTTTTTGTAGGTAGAGCCAGGCCTCAAACGTATCTGAATCATTTACTCTTTGCAAACCTGAACTAAGTTTTAGTTTTTACTCTATCGCAAAAACAAAAACGGCCTCTGAGCAGCACTGGACTCTGAGGGGCATCGTTTGCAAAGCCCTGCGGCAGCCGGGGATGGACTGGCCCTCACTCCTGTTCCCACAGGACCAGCCTGCCAGCAGGCCGCCTGCAGCTCTCTCCTGTGCGTGGCTGGTGCGGCATGTGCTACAGACCACGTCAGGGCAGGAGTCCCCCCCCGGGGCCCGGGAACCTGGGAAGGGCCTGCAGGGCACGTGGAGGGAGGACAGCGGCTGCCCTGGCTAGCTGTCCCCACTGGCCAGCCAGGGAGCAGCTCACCGTGCTCCTGAAGCCCACAGAGTGGGGGCCGTCCCCTCCGTGCTCCCACGCCTGTGGGAGTCTGGGACAGAGTGGGCGCATCCTGCTGCTTCCCCTGCAGGCCCTCCCCCACCAGGAGCCTGACTCATGGGCTCAGCCTCCAGACGTCGTGGACAGGGCAAGGGTCCCAGGGGATGACCCAAGCAAAACCTCCCTCACTTTTATCCTGAGGCCTCTGATGGCCTCAGAGATCCCATGCTGTTTTCTGATAGGGCTTTTGGCATTCTGCCATTGTCATGTCAACGGAAAAGTGGGACTTCGCGGTCAGAAGCCACTTGGCTGGCGCCTTTGCTGTGCCCATGGGGGCTCAGTGCCCCCACTGGGTTCTTCGGGAGCCTCTTAAATGGCTCCAGCAGGCATCTTATCCCGTTCACCATCTCAAGGATAAAAGTTAATATTCACAGAGCAAAAGCAGCTTTGATTTCTTTAAGAATGATTAGCAAATCGGTGATACTTGTTAAATTAAAGAATGAATCAACCACTATTCCATCAGAGGGCTTCCCTCACCTCTGATTTTCCAGCCTGATTTGAAGGAGCCTGATTTTCCAGCTTAATCATGACAAACTTCTGCGTGATCCAGTGTTATTCCTGGTACTCCTTAGGAAGGGAGGAAATAGATACAGAGACCATTAGCATCCAGTGGACACAGCAGCCTCGTGCCCCCTGGAACATAGCCACCTCCACGCTCCCTAATAAGAGGCCAGCACAGGAGATCCTACCTCAGCTGAGCCAAAGGCACCCGCCCAGCCCTGCCCTGGAGGGTCAAGGTGAGCCCCAGACAACAGTGGGCCGTTCTGACTCACTCCAGGAAAGTGAAGACAGGGGCGGGGGCAGCAGCCACTGAGGGGGCCCAACAGCACACCATCAGTGTCCCTCCGAGGAGTCGGCACCTGGGGAGGGGACGCTGGACTGCCAGACTCCTGAACCCCCCCTTCTGGTGGAAAGAGCCCTCTTCCTCCAGGGCCAGCCTGGAAGTCAGTCTTGCTCGGTCTGCCCTGATTCCCTCGGGAAGCCAGCAGTGTGTTTGGAAATCCAGTGAGAGACTGGCAAGACGTTCCAAACCCTAGGTCCTTCTCCCACCAAAGATCCAGGGATGTCCATCTGTCTTGTGAGAAATGGCTAGGGAGATCATTCGCCCTGCTTCTTCTATCTTGGAAAATTTTCCTCTTGAGAGAAGGACAACCCCCCACATTCTTTTTTCTCCAACACTTTTCAGAAAAGTAGTTATGTCACCCTTTTCGATAAGATCTATCTGCAAGCAACAGCCTGGGTTTGAGGCACTGTTGTTTACAAGATTGTGTAACAGGGCACTCGAAAATTCGGTGGGTTTGGTGTAATGTGAGAACCATTCATTTAGCTCATAATCCTGCAGGTCAGTTGGGCCAGCCCCTCCGCCAGTCTCATCTGGGCTCACTCATGCTTTTGTGGACAGTTGCCCTTTTGGCTGAGGGCTGATTGGACTAGACAGGCCTAGCTGGCACATCTCATGGCTTTTGTCCTGCAGCAGGCTGGCCCAGGCTTTTTCACAGGCTCCAAGGGGCACAGAGGAAGGGCAAGCCTCAGTGTACAGCACGTTTCAAGCCTTTGCTTGCCTCACACTTGATAATATTCATTGGCCAAAGCAAGTCATGCAACCAAGCCCAGAGTCCGTGTCGGTGGGCACTACCGTAGGGTGTGGATGCTGGGATCGCAGAGATGAGGGAAGGAGATCATGGCCATTTTTGCAACCTACCGCTATGCTCTTGCTTGATCTGGACCCCAACCTGGTAAGACGTGCCAAGCACCTGTTAACTGTATGAGCCACGCATACGCACATCCCCACTTCATGGAGTGTGGCACAAGACCCAGAGAAGTACAGGGTGTTGCCCCAGGTCATACAGCAGGCTGGCTTGGAAGCCTCTCTCCCAGGTGCCAGCCCACTGCCCCACACCACCTCCCTTGGCCCCCTCTATGGTGACCCTGGGCCAGGGAGTAGATGACATGTCACCCAGGAGCCAAACCCTGGCTGTCCCCCCACAGACATCCAGCAACAGAGACAGCACAGACCCTGGCGTCTGCCCTGCCCAGGCACTGGCCTCTGGGAGCCACCATCTCAGCCCTGCAGCCCATGCTGCTCCTGCTCTGGCCCAGCATAGAGCATAGGCTGATTGTTTTACTCCAGGGTCTTCAGAAAGTCTTGTGCAATCTTAAAACTTTGCAATGGGAGTAGGTGATAGTGTGACACTGGGAAAGGCCAGTCAGCAGTATTTAGAGGAAAATTAAAACTTCTCACATCTCCTAGGCACATGGTTCCACGGGCCACGTTTACCTTGCCTGGCCCATGAGCCCAATTGCCATTTCTCCTGCCTCTGTGTGCCTTGAAGGTCTGTGTTCCGCTGCACACATCCGTCTGCTTTCCAATGCCTCACGCGCCTGCTTCTGTCCCACCTGCATCCGCCTGACTGTCAGAGTTTGCAGGAGCACAAAGATCAGAGCCAGGAGATCTGGAGGCCAATGGGCCCAGTCCGGCCACACGAGTCCCGGGTGCCCACGAGGCAGCGCTCTGCCAGCTACACCCCCCGTTTCCGTGCACCTGAGCCCAGGCACCTGGCCATCCATCAGCACGTCCGTCTCCACACCTACCCTCCTCCTTTCCAGCGATGTGTGACAGTGAAAAGCAGCAAAGGAGGACCCGGGTCTTTGGAGGGCCCCCCATACCCTGGGCCTCCTCACTGATGGATGGCCAGCTGCACATGTCAGCCCTGGCCAGGCTGCAAGGACAGCCAGCAGTGACGCCTGTGTGGAAGATTAGTGTCTGAAGAGGACGGTTAGCACACTTGGATTTGTCCTGTCTTAGTGCTTCTCCGCGGGGTCTCAGACTGGGCTTGAAAACAAGTCCTGGTGGGCGAGATGCGCACTGCAGACGGCCTCTGCCCCCTTTCCATTCAGATGTTTGAACACAGCCCCTGTTTCCCAAAATGGGCAGATGGGATCCTGGAGTCTGCAGCAGGGATGGCCCCTGGATCATCGATCCATCCCTCTCCTTCTACAAAGGGAGACTGGGCCCAGGACACAGTGACTGCCAGAGCAAGATGGCTTCGGGACTGGGGGAAACTCCTTGGACAGAAGATTTCTGGCTCTTCCAGCTGGAGAGGGGCAGGTCATGGGCTCAGGCCCTGCCTGGTCAGGGAAGCCAGAAACCCGGCCTGCCTGGTTGCAGCTCCTGTGGGCAGCAAAGTAGAGGTGGCCACGGCCTCCGTACCACCCGCTTGGCCACACCTCTGTGCCACCTGCTTGGCCACACCTCTGTGCCACCTGCTTGGCCACGGCCTCCGTACCACCTGCTTGGCCACGCCTCCGTACCACCTGCTTGGCCATACCTCTGTACCACCTGCTTGGCCACGGCCTCCGTATCACCTGCTTGGCCACGCCTCCGTACCACCTGCTTGGTCACACCTCCGTACCACCTGCTTGGCCACACCTCCGTACCACCTGCTTGGCCACGGCCTCCATACCACCTGCTTGGCCACGGCCTCCGTACCACCTGCTTGGCCATGCCTCTATACCACCTGCTTGGCCACGGCCTCTGTACCACCTGCTCAGCCACAGCCTCTATACCAGCTGCTCGGCCACAGCCTCTGTACCAGCTGCTTGGCCACGCCTCTGTACCACCTTCTTGGCCATGGCCTCTGTACCAGCTGCTTGGCCACGTCTCTTTACCACCTGCTTGGCCACGCCTCTGTACCACCTGCTTGGCCACGGCCTCTGTACCAGATGCTTGGCCACGCTTCTTTACCACCTGCTTGGCCACGCCTCTGTACCACCTCCTTGGCCCAGGGAAGGGCCTCCTGCCTCTCTCCAACCTGGTGCGGAGCTCTAGCCCAGCGGGCTGGCTGGAGTGAAGGGAGGAGAGAGGCCTCCAGAGGGTGCAAGTGAGCAGGGTGGTGCTAAAAACTTGACATCCCCACAGCCCGACCCTAAGCAAGCTGGCAGTTGACGTCCCCAGGGTTTGGGCAGCACGTCTACACTGGCTCCTTTTGGGACCCCTGGAGCATCCCACCTTCCAGGGGAAGCCTGGGGCCTTCCAGGAGATGCAGGCCCTGACGACAGACGGGCGGGAAGCCAGGGCAGGCTGCCCAGGGAAGGCAGAGTGAAGACACATGGCACCGTTCCGGTGGTGGACCAGCGGCCCAAGTTAATGGCAGCACTGGAGAAGCAGATGGAAGGGACCTTCCACTAGAACAGTGCAAGGGTCACTCTTCCGGGAACCTAGCCCACTCACCTCCATCAACCAGTGATTTCCGAGCTCCCCACTTTAACCCCAAGGGCTCCACTGACAGTACATGGAAAGAAGACCCAGAAACATCAGGACACCTAAGACAGCATTCGTGAATCCTAAACTGTGCAGTTCCGGCAGGGGTTGGAGGGGTTGGAGTCGTGTGCAATCGTCGGGTCTCCCTGGAGGAGGGGGGAAGCTGGGGCTTAAATGCAGAGGGTACGTCTCAGTATACATTGAGGGGAGTGGTGGGGGAGCATATTGTCTTTTGATTTAGCTAAAATAACAACGTGGACTTGAGAAGTGCAATCTAGCACACCCAGCTTCAGGCCAGGGGCGTACCTTGTGTCTGACCAGAGTAGGCTTCTAAAACGTGTGGTCTATAAATAACAAACAGCAAAAGGCCCCATCGTGGTACGGAAGCACCACCAGGCATCAGCTGAGTGCCGAGCTTCTCCCTGGCCTGCTCGTGGCCACTAGGTCCTCGTGAATCAGGCGTTCACCATGCCCGTTTTCTCGTCCCCTGCAGGCACTGGCCCTAGCTCTGCCACAGACCCACTCCTGTCCCTGCTCCTGCTGGCTCTGCATAAGTTCCTTCACCTGCTGGTGGGGCACTGATGGCCACAGCCATCCTGCGCACCTCAGCCGCCCCGCACGGCCTGCCCGGACCCGGTGTGAGGCCCGCAGCTACAGATGGACACAGAGAGACTGAGAGAAGCATGACAAAGTCCACATGGAAAATAAATAAATCATATTTGGGGGGGAGGTTACACAAATGTAGAACACCTAAAATAATGCATCTAGTTTCCCAATAAGATGGAATTTGGACCATGCGGTATGCATGGGATTGGTGATTTCTCTACTTCAACGTATTTTTCTTTTCTAAACTTTTCCTCCAAGTCTTCATTTTGCACGAACTGTTGAGCAGTTATCTTTAGGATACTATGTAAAAATGTTGGGTCAAAGCCTTTTTGACAAAGCAAAATATTTTTAGTAGATTATTGTGTTTAGGAATTTTTTATTTACTTTTTTCCTTTGGGGGCTTTCCTTTTTTTTTATTAAAGTAAATTATTTCTTTTGAGACATTTTGATTAAAAAAAGATACATCTTATCATAATTAAAATTCACTGTCAATAATATTTATTTTTAAATAAAGATTGGAAACAAGGTCAGACACTTGTTTATAAACTGTATTGTATATTGCTGATAACAGTTGAATAAAAAACAACTTTGAAATAACCTTTCTGCAAGCATGTATGAATGTTAAGCCCTGGAGCCTAGAACAGCCCGAATGCCGTGACCTCCTGTTCTTTGAAGCCAGCTGCACACTTGGCGGGATGCAGCCCAGCATGGAGGCCAGCCCAGGGAACCTGGCCAAGGCTGCACAGAGCGGACAAGAGTGTTTCCCAGCCTCCATGAGGCACAGGGGACCTCACGGAGCCAGGAGCGAGAGGAGCCCCCAGCCTGGGTTCAGAAGGAAAGAAGGTCGCTGGGAAGAGTGTAATTTAAATCAGGAACCACTTTTCCCCTTTTGGTTTATAGTAGTGCTATGCATTTGCCCACGTGGAGATGACAATTTCACATCCAGGTGTATTTGCTGTTATTGGATTCACTGCTAGTTTGAGAAGGGAGTTCTGGGAGAAGGTGGGGCAGCTCATGTTCTTTCTATATGCATGGAGGGATAGCTTTGAGCCTCTGAAATACATGTGCCTGGGTAGGTGCCACATGTCTTAAAGAAAGAGACGTGACTTGGGGGCTGTTATTCATCCCATGATAGGATCGCATTAAATAGCCCTGAACCCACTGGATTTGTTAATCTAGCCAGTTTTTTTTTGAAAAGTGTGTTTGTGCTTGATACACCTCATCTTCTCACATTCTGCGGCAGGTGGGGCCGTGTAACCAGCTCTGACCAGGGAGTGGTGAACAGAAGGGGTATCCATGACTACCAGTCCCAGGCATTTGACTGCTAGTGCAAGACCCTTCAAAGCCCTCTCTTCCTCTGATAGGAAGACTGGCGATTTTCAAGACTAAATACTCAGCTCTCCTAGGTCCTGAGTTTCTATGGTGCACGGAGCCCCCTCTGCTGGCCAGCACTGGAAGTGCAGCACCGTGGGCTGTTGGAAGCCACTGAGCTTTGGCGTCACCAGTGTGGCACAGTCCAGCCTATCTCCGCTGACTCGGCAAGGCACTGCCGTATTCCCTTGAGGGGTGAGAGGAAAGGAAGGTGCATTTGGAGGACCCCACGAGTGCAGAGACCCCCGGTGTGGAGCTGTGATGCCCATGGGGAGACCACCTCCGGTTGCTGTTTCTGGCGGATACATTTAGTTATTCACATTTCATTTCTATTGATCAGCAACAATCAAGCTGTAAATTTAATCATTTGTCTGGTGGATAGTGATTCTGTCCAGAGTATCATCTCTTTTATAGCTAACTCAATACTGCAGCGGGCTAATGTCATGTTAAATACAGGCCCTCTGTGCTTGAAAAGAAAGAGGCACCTCCCGGGCAGACTCCAGGTTGAATGGAAACGATGTGTGAGTGGTGGGCTAACATGGTGCCAGATCGCTCCAGGGACCGGGAGCTGGGGAGCCGTTTCCCATCCCCAAAACCAGACCCCTCTGCATATGTGCGGTCAGCCAGGTTTCTGCCGGAAGCAACTGGACCTGATGCACACGGGAAAGAAGCAGGCAGATGTGTTCTGGGGAACTGCTCTCCTGGGCCGCCCGCATTCTGCACAGATGGGCAGCACCTCACACTCGGAGGAACAACACAATGAGTTCTCCTCGGGACCAAGGATGTCCAGGAAGGAAGTCATGGGTGAGGCTGGGCTTAACCTCCCGACAGAGGCCAATGGAAGTCAGACCAAGGCCAAGGCGGAACTGGGGTCCATGAGAGGCAAAAACAAATCCCTCTGACCGTGGACCCCTGCTGGTTCAGTGCCCTGGACTCAAAGGAAGGAGAAGTGAAGGGTGCACCTGTGCACACAGAAAGCCGATGGACATAGACCTCCATACATGCTCCCTGAGGTCCCGCCTGTGGCGTTCCGAGATGCCGCCAAAGAATGGGCAGGTTCCATTGAGTTTTATGAGATGTATACAAGCCAGGAGGAACAAGCACCCACCCAAAATGGAAACCATGGGATGGGGCTCACCACCCAAACCACTTTTTCCCTTGGATTTTGGTCCGAGTCCACGGCAGACGGGGGCTCAGGTATGAGGACAAAGATGAATATTTTGATCTGAGAAGAAGGGACTGCAGGTGATTCAGGAGCTCTGGCCCCAGGCTGTGAAGACCACCCAGTTGGCTAGAAGGGATTGTGGAGGTATGGGTCATCGTTGCAAATAACACCAAAACAGAAGGCAGGAGGGGAGAGGAGGGAAATGATGGCAGGGCAAAGTCCACCCCCACAGGAGACTGCGTGGGGGTGTGGGGGAGGGCAGGAAGGGGGCGAGGGGAACAGGCATGTTGGAGAGAGTGGGCCACACCCCAGACCCAGGGGAGCGGCCCTGCGTTCTGTAGTCATGATAAGGGCTGCCCCTGGTTGGCAGCACCCCGTGGTGCCGACCCATATGTGTCCTCTGGGCAGCATTTCAGAGCAAAGCTTTGCAGGAAGGATAGGAGTCCTCAGAGAAGTGACAGGAGGTGACGTGACCAGAGGCAGTGGCATTCTGACTTTCAGTTCTGTGTCAACCCCACATTCCTAACTACGGCTCTGACCCAAAAAACAGAGCTCCGTCTGACCGATCAAGACTGGCCTTGTTGGAATATGACGAAGTGAGCCATCTGTGAGCTGAGCTTGTGCTAAGGGGCTCCTTGACACTGGCCGGTGAGGGTCTAATTCCTGCTTATCTCTGCACTGCTTCCCCACACAGGCTTGTCCCCGTATCAGATGGCATCAGGCATCCATGTTGCCAGCGTTTCAGAGGGTGCACCCCCTGCTTTTTCTGGATAACGAGCGGCAAGAGGCCCACATGTGCGGGCACACGTCTGCTCAGCAGCCTCCTGCTTCAGAACACTTTTGCTTTCTTTGCAGTGAGTGATGCAGCAGTGGGAGTGGCCCAGCGCTTGGGGGAACTTCAGTCACCCTGGCCGCACGGTGGTTCTGCTGCCCCTCAGGCCCAGGAAGAACCTTTACCAGGTGCCCACAAATGCATTGAAAACCCATGACCTATAGGAAGGACCCACCCCCTCTTGTGCCTGCAGATACAACATGAGGTCAAGTCCGAACACAACACCAGCAGGGACCCCTTTTAAATTACAAAGAGCCACGGAGCACTAAAAATATATATCAAGTCAGAGACCATGACCCTACACCAACTCTAATGTGCCACCAACTTGCAGAAACCCAATGAAAATCAGATTTGTTCCCTGCACTTCATTTTTTTTTAAAGAGGCAAGTGATAAGTAATACTCTTGTCAATAAGTGATAATCTTAGAAAATATGGGTGATTATCTTTTAGATTTTGAAGTTGGGGAGGATTTCTTAAATAACCCCCAAAAGTGGTAACTATAAGAGAAGAAATGGATGATGGTGACCAAGTATAATGAAGAACATTTGTTTGTCAAAAGAAAGTGAAAAGGGACTTACAAAATGCAACCAGTAAAGGATTAATAACAACAATGTACAAAGAACTCCTAGAAATCAGTAAGAAAAGCACAGATGATACAATGGAAAAATGGACAGAAAACATGAACCACAAAAAATATGGCTTGTAAACATAAAAAAGGTGTTCAGCCTCACCTCACTAGTGATAACAGAAATGCAAATCAAATCCATAATAATTACGGCCACTCAGTTACCAACAATGTGGAAGTCGGAAAATACCAGGTGTTAGGATGTGGATCACAAGATCTCTCAGGCATTGACTGTGGGAGCATAAATTGGTGCAACTTCATTGGACACACTTTGCCACTGACTGTCAAGATTGAACATTCCTGTTACCCTATGGCCCAGCAACCCCACTCCTACGTGGCAAAAGTCTTGCTCGTGGGCACCAGGGAACACGTATACAAAAGCTAATGGCAGCCCCATTCACACAACCTGGAAACAGACAAGTTCCCATGGACAAGAGAATGGATGAATATGCTGTAGAATATTCTCAGAAGGTAATATTACATAAGAGTCAAAACAAGTGAACTACATCTTATTATCTATTAGTTGAAAATAATAAGCCCCAAAAGATTACATACAGTATAACAGTCTTTTTATAAAGTTAAATCCCAACTAAAGCCAACAGATAGAGGATGGAGGGATGGATGGATGGAGGGACAGACTCTTTATAAAACCTATAGATGAGATAAAACTATCTAAAAAGGAAAGCCAGAGAGTGATGAATATGGATATGGAACCATGGTTACCTTGGTCAGAGGAGGCAGAGAGATGGGGTGAAGGGGGAGCCCACAGGTGGATGTAGGGCATTATCAAGATCTTAGTTTTCAAATTCAGTGGTGAGTTCGGGTACTGACTGCATTATTTTGAATGAAGGAGTGAATAATAACACACTTGAATCAATGATGAGAGCTTATCACAAACAAGGATAGTGATCAATCAGTTCAGCGCAGGTGAGGTTAAAAACAAAAGAAGAAAAGACTGAGTCTCATCAGGGATTTCCATTAAGTCAGAAAAGTAACATTCAACTTTCCCTTTCTACAGCCTCCAAGACAAACTCACACCTACCTCAGTCTCCCGCCCAGAGGTTGCAAACTGAAAGTTCATGAGCTACTTCTGGCTCACAGACATATTTTGCTTGGCCCGCACAAGGATGTTGATTATTATTTTACAATATCAGGAGCTCTCATGTAAAAATTCAAATTTCTGGCTTCTCTTGAGAAAATCATAGTATGTTGCCACATGGGGCCCACATTCCTATGTGGTGACAATGGGTGGGTGCCAAGCAGCTGTCCCCTGAGAAAGAGCAGTCTCCCCACTTCCCGACAAGCCCTACCACTCTCTCGCCCCACCCAGCCTGCTTCATGCAGGTGCCCAATCTGTGAGCACCTGGGGGCCAATGAGCGCCCCCCCACCCAGGAGGCCCCTTGCCAGCCTCCATCCTGCCTCACCCTCAGCAGCCTCTGAGAGCTGTGTCCACTCTCCTGGCCTTGCAGGGCCAGAAGGGACTGCAACCACTCAGAATGCTCCCCAGAGGGGGATGAAGCAAAAGAAGTTTTAGGGTTAACCACTTTCCATTCCCATAGCAGGTAATTGATGTTTCTGCAGAACATGTAACCAGTTTTCGATTTAAGAACACATTGAAGTTAAATTGGATTGCAGATAACCTGAGTTTTCTTTTCCTTGCAAATGTTGATTTTTCAGTGCTTTTTTTTTCAGTAAATTATAGTATACAAAATTTTCCATTTTGCTTTGGAAAGTCTGCAGTATGTCTACAGCACAATCTACCAACACATCTTATCTACGTAACCGACTAATGCCCTGTTTGCAGCCGAACATCGTCCTGCTCCCTAAATCCCAAAAAGCTTGGTATTGTTCAAGCTCCTCTCCAATGACCCAGCTCTAAGCCCCTCAATGGTAAAAATTTGATCCCACCAACCACCACCTCCCACAGCTTCTCCAAACAGGGTCCTAATGAATCGGTGCTTTTAACTCAAGCAGACCACAGTCACTTTTCAGAACGTTAATGCCCATAAAATGGAATGTCAGTCTTACAGGGAAGGCTCTCCTTTATCAGCAAAAACTGATTCCATTTGACTGATTAATTGTCCTTAGAACTGTCAAAGGCTTCCAGACTAGCGGTGATGGCTGGGGAGGAGGTGGCCACGCAGTGTTGTGACGTGGGGCACTCCTGGGCTGGGGAAGCCAGATTACAAATGCACAAATAATTAATTCAAATCAATACAGCGAGGGGTTCAGGCTGAGAGACATTCAATTATGTTGTTCAAAGAGAAGATGCTGATCTTCAGCTAGTCCGCTCCACGCTGCAAATAATAGAGTATTTTTAATTTGTGCAGCAGGGATGTTAATCTTTCCTGGTGTAATCCAGTCCTTGGGGAACGCCATAAATATGTGGCCCTGAGTGTGTGAGGCTCCCTGCGGAGGGCACTCAATCAACCCAACCCTGGCTTCCCTGCCTCTCTTTTTGTCAGTCTCTCAACACTCAATTAAAAAATACATGATAGGCTAATGGATGATGGATGGATGGATGGATGAATGGATGTGGAGACAGCGACAGAAATAGAAATTTTCAAAGACTATCAGACATACACACCCCCAACCATAAACAGTTTATGACTTCTAGATTTTACCTGAGCCAGTCGCACCAATAAATCCCAGAGGAATTATTCATGTCCCAAAAGGAATTACTTTAGAATTCCCCTAAATAGCAAGCTCCTGCAGCATGTTTAAAATAAGGTTTGAATCTTAATTTTATTATACAGAGAATAGAAGCACACGCGTAAGTGCGCGCGCACACACACACACACACACACACAGGTTTGGAAGGTTATACACCAGGGTGTTGAGGGTGTCTCCATGGTGGGTGGGATTGATTGTGTGCGCTTTAGTGCTGACTGTAAGGCCCAACTTTTCTGTGATGAACACTTCTTTTGTAATAAAATAAAAGCAATAAAATATTTTTAATTAAAGCAATTCTCACACACAAAAAGGATGATTCATGTATAAAAATGCAACCTCCCAGTGGTTTTCAGAAGGACATTTACTCTAGGAAGGGGCTCTCCGGGAACGTGATGCTTTTCACACCTGGCTCCCTGGTGCCCGAGCATGCAGCAGGCCACTTAGGTGGGAGCTTGGGGTTCATCTGCGGTGGGTGATCTACCACACCCCCCACCCCAAAAAGAAATCTGTTTGGCCCAAACGCAGGATAGGTGGCAAGCAGGACTCAGAGGAAGGGGAGACTAGGGATACGGGGTGTCCTGGGGGCCATGGACCCATGAGGTCTGCAGAGCCTGACATTAGCTACTGTTATTCAAATTCAAACTCAAACACACATTGGTTATTATTCCACACACAGCTCTGCACAGGACAAAGAGCTGATTATGGAAGGAATCCCCCTTCCACAATTCATTAAAGGAGCTTGTGGTCCAGCAGAAGGGATGAACACATCCACAGTTCACTGGAATTCCAGTTGGACCAAGATAAGCACAGTAATGGGGTAGAAGGGGACCCAGGGGGAGAAATAATTACTTGTGATGGGGTGTGGGGGAGGGAAGCAGGGGCTCATCAAACATTCATGGAATTGAATTGAAAGGGCATTTAAGATGGGCCTTAAGAGCCTTCCCTCCCTCACCCTAACGCTAGGAGAGTCCTATTAGACACAGACACGGCGGGATTTCCCCTACGAAGACCAGAGTTGCCGTCATTTGGGCAAAACTCAGTGCTTTCTCACAGCGGCTGTCACCAGAATTGGAGGCCTCACTGCATCTCTTCCCGAGAGGTGTTGAGATGTGGGAACAAGAACTGTGGGTCCCGGTGCGGCTGAGCCAAAGGCAGCCCATGTGGAGCATCAGAGCCCACTCAGGAACATGGATAGATCTCTGGACAGGGCCAAGACACACAGCTACGCTGAAAGCTGAGTCAGCCACGGGGAGTGGCGTGTTCTGAGCCATTCCGTGCAGGCGGGGCCTGGGAGAGAGTGCTGGGCACCTGTCACGACGGAGTGCTGTGCTGCGTGAATCAGAGGGTACCCGTCACGATGGAGACAGATGTGCGGGAAGCCAGGCACACCACAAAAGTAACAAGGAAACCTCCAGTCAAAGAAAACTCGAGCACCAGCTCTTCCTCTCCTACCTTTGCCAGAGCCTCGCGTTCTGTGCACACAGACTCCCCGGACAGCAGAAATGGGCCCCACGGAGATTGTGCCAATGAATAGGCAGATCCAGGTCAAAAAGATGTGTTTGTTGACCATGTTAAAAACTAAAATCAGTCAAATAAATAAGAAATTTGCCATTTCCTGCTAAATTGTATGAGGCAGAGACTAAGAAAATGATCTATCAAGCAGGAAATATTTCAGCAATTGGTTTTCATTTATTAAAGAGTTGTATGGTATTTGGCATGTTACCATGTACATTTTCTATAAAATAGAAATTGTAGAAAAAAGTCCATAAGACCAGAAAGATCATGAATAAAGTTCCCAATTTCCCAATTTATGCCATTGGTCAAGATCGAAAGGGAAATTTTCACTACATCATTGACAAACACTTTTTGAGATAATTATTCCATCATTCCAATTTGGGGCATCTACTGTGTTCCCACATCTAAGTTACTTAGGTTATTTAAACACGACCTGTTGGTGTGTCATGGCTGGAGCAGATGCTTTTCGCACCATGCAGACCTTCCCTCAGCCTTCTCAGGCTTTACCCAGCTGTGGTGGACACTCCCAGATGCTGGCCAAGGACCCGTCTCAGAGGCTTGGCCCGTGTCCTCTGCTTTTCCACCCAGGGCTTCCACTAAGCTGTAGCACCTGTTCAGTCTGGAGCAGTCAGTGGAAGCACAGTGGGATTGGGTGGCTACCGAAGGATCCCATTGGTCCTGTGGGAATGCCTTCCTCCCCATTCTCAGGTGGATCGTTCTCAAAAGCATTCTGACTACTTCTTAGTGTACAGCCAAGTCCCGTTGCCTACAGAAATGACCTAGATAGAACATCCTTTATTGTCTTTTCCTCCTTCCAGCCTCGCTCTCTGCTCCCTGCCGTCCACTTTCTAGAATCATCCCCAAATAAATTGCCTCCACTCAAGTCCTTGCCCCAGGCTCTGATTAGGACTCAGAGCTTTGCAGTTTTGGGCTGTCCAGCAGCCATTCTTCCTTTATAACTGAATTTCCTTGGGGAATTACCATGTTCTCGGTGTGTGCAGCTCTGTGGGAGGTGGATCTGTGAGGGACCCACAGAGAGCCAAAGTAGCTAAATCTGCCCATTCCCCACCCCCTGGGCAGCCTCAGGGCCACTGGGGCCCCTGGAGGGAGAGACAGAGGGTGAGAAGAACAGTTTGGGGCCACTTCCAGGTGGCAATGGTTTATGTTTACTGGACTGTCCTTGCTGCATAACTCCGACTGTGTCTTCGGCTGCCCACCCACCCACCTCCTTTGGTGCACCTGCCTCCCATGAGCCCCTGACAGCCTTTACCAACCAAGAGATTCTCTCCAATGGAAGATAGCCAAAGTCATGGTTCCATTGCTGCCACCACAAATCCCAGCTGACATAGTTAGCCAACCCAAGCCGGGCTGACAAGGGGAATTTATCAGGATGCAAGGTAGCCTCATGGAACCCAAGGGTGGAATTTGAGCTTGTGCTTCAGGATGGGGCTAGAACAAGACCATAAAAGCCAGAACTATCCATTGCCTAACACATCCCTTTCCTCAGGGCCTTGCAGCTGGTAAAAGACATCTCATTCTCAAGTATATAAGTTACACATCTGGCTGCCCAAGGAGAAGGTGTGTACCTCTCTCTCTGTCTCAATGCCTCTTTGTCTCTCCCTGTCTCTCTGTCTCTCTCTTTGTCTCTGTCTCTGTCTCTCTCTCTCTCTCTCTCTCTCTCTCACACACACACACACACACACACACACACACACACAGAGTCCTATCCAAATTCCCAGAGAAGGGCTGTGATTGGCCCAGCTTGGGTCAGATGACTAGCCCTAATCTAATCAAATGTGAAAAGGAGCTGGGGTTATGTTATCCAATGTGCCTTCCAGCCCCACCCCCTTCTTTTGGTGAGGGAATGGGGTGCCATTGTGATCTGGGAAGATGCTGTAATGGATGTCCATTATATCAATGCTGCTCACACTTCTCTGTGCTCACAAACTACTGGGAGGGTCTTGTTAAAAGGCAGGTCAGGGGTAAGGCCTGAGAGTCTGCATTTCCAACAGGTGGCGCTGATGTTGCTGTGCACACTCCTTTGAGTAGCAGCACCACAGTATCAGCCAAGGAGGACCCTCGTGAGCCTCACAGAGTAAGCACCCATCCCTCCCCACAACCAACAAGAGAAGCCACTTTGCTACGGCAAAGATTACGAGGAAAACTTCTTGCTGGTTGAGATATGATAAGGAGTGAGTTGTCAATGACATTTTCATGGGACTTTTTTTTACACAGGGACATTTAACACAGCCTACAAACCAAGCCATTAAACTTTCAGCCAAGTAATTACTTTCACCAAGTAATGATCAAGTCAGACCAAATCAGACCCCAGCCCTGAGCCTCACCCTCCCATCATCTGCCAGGGATTGTGACAGGAACATCACAGATTAATTAAAAACACTTATTTTACATTTTGTCACAGCACTTGTGGGACAGAGGCATCAAGTGGCCAAGTCAAAGTGGTCTGCTTCTTTTGCCCACTTTGCCCAGTCCCTGGAGTGTCCTCGCCTGTCCTTCCTCGTGTAAATCTCATTTCTCTCCAGCTCCGGTGTCTTCTGCCCTCACCAGTGAGGGCTCCAGCCTGCAGGGTACCACACCTGTGCCTTGCACTCCCTCGTCTCCATCTGTGTCTGTCGTCTCCTGTCCATGGCTTCAGCGGTTACCAGTAGCAGACACTCCTATTTCAATTGCTCTTCATGGCTGTGGTCATATTACCCTTCTCAGCCCCATCTTCCTACTAGCCAGGCAGGAGATGACCAAGGTCTCAGGCTGAAACATCCATGGGGTTTGGGGCAGTATTCAGTTAGGGGAGAAACTCAATCTCAGAAATTGGATGCTGCAGAGTGTCTGTGAGCCTTCAGGGGGACCGGGGAAAATCACATTTGTCACCATTGTCCAGGGATGGTCCTGCAGGAGCAGGGCAACCTGACATATGTTGCTTAGTATTTCATATCACCATGGTGCCCTGCCCTTCTTTTTTTTTTTTTTTTTTAAGATTTTATTTATTTATTTGACAGAGAGAGAGACACAGCGAGAGAGGGAACACAAGCAGGGGGAGTGGGAGAGGGAGAAGCAGGCTTCCCGTGGAGCAGGGAGCCCGATGTGGGGCTCAATCCCAGGACCCTGGGACCATGACCTGAGCCGAAGGCAGACGCTTAACGACTGAGCCACCCAGGCACCCCGGTGCCCTGCCCTTCTGTCCAAACCCTGCACACCACTCTTCTGGAAAGGGCCACCCAACGCAGGTTTCCCAATACAGCCAGACCCAGAATTGGACCCCACAGTGATCTTGCAGACCTGATGGAGTTTACCCTTACTCATGGGCCTGGCACTGGAGCCAGGAGTTCTCTTCTCAGTGCCCATACTCTAGAAGAGTCTGCAGCCCCCCTTAGGAAAGCAACTGCTGGGAAGGGAACTCTGTACTCCCAAACTCCAGAGAAACCTCCTCTCAAGTACAGCAGTGTGGTCATGACTATAACAAGTAATAGGAAAAACAGCTCATGTGAGGAAAAGTGCAGGCATGGCTGGATCAAGGATGCAAACATCATCACCAGGTCTGATTCTCCCTCCACCTCCCAGCTCTGCTTTCCTCAGGGCTGACTTGGGTCTGGGCAGGTCTCTGTCTGTGTGGTGACTCACAGGGATTATGCTCTCTACTTTGGCAACCAGTGGAAAGAGACCATCTCTCTCCCTAAAGCTCCTGGGACCATCTCTCTCCCTAAAGCTCCTGGGGTTGTCTTTCAGTGATCTGTCTTGGGTTATGTGCCAAACTGAGAACAGTCACATGGCCAGGGAGGTGTGGCACTCTCATTGGACAGGGATGAATCATAACCTCTCACTAGAAGTAAGAACGGAGGGCAGGACAAATATGCTCCCCAAGGGGAAGTTGAGGGCTGCCAACAACAATAACAAAAAAACAAATTTCAATTTGTCTAAAACAACTAAATTCTGGGGACAATGCAGAAGTTCATATAATTTCAGTTATTATATATATTATCACACTAAGCAGTTATCCAACATGCCCAAGGATAAACCTATCTTTCAGATTAAAAAGATTGGATCACACAAAGACCATACCCAGATCACTGAAGGTCATGGGTTGCCCCAGATGCAGATCCTGAGATGAAAGTTAGAGCAAAAGTAGTCTGTTTGGGAGGTAATGCGATATCTATAGTGGAGGTGGAAAGCGAGACAACCAGTAAAGTGTGTGTTATCAGACTCATTACCACCATGGGGAACTGAAACTAATCCCAGCAGGGAACTCTGGGAGATGGCAAATCACACCTGAGTTATCCCAACCAGGGGTGACAGAGCTGGGGTATTTATACACCAACTCCTGCCTGTTGATTCCCAGAGCTTCTGGCTTGCTGTGCCCAGTGACAAAGGAGCCCTGAGGCAGAGAGATACAGATGCTAGCTATGGGAAGTGGAGCTGGCATACACTAAGGTGGGAAGGGTGACTGAAAATGGGCAGGCAACCAACAACATTCACAATCTCCAAAGACAGACTAGACTGAATAGACTGAACTACATGGTCTTGGAGGTCCTAGAGTCATTTGAGAATCTTGTGATTCCTCCAGCTCTATAATAGGAATATCATTTACTGCTGTATCAAGCCCTGTACAAAAATATAGTTAGTAGAGATTTTTGATAGGTAGACTATTAAGTAAAGTCATTTTATGAGGTTTAGAAGTTAGAAATGTCTTCTTGAAGAATGATCCTTTTTTCCTCTTTGATATTACTCTTACTCAGAATTTCAAAACATTTTATAAATAACATGGTCTCTAAGCCACCCTGAGAAAAGAAAACTGAATTTCAGGGTTTTTTTTTTTTTTCTTAAAGTCAATTTCTTTTTTTTAAAAGATCCAAACTGGTTACATAACCTCCTGGAAACAAAGTAACTGATGGGTTGATTTTTGCACCTTCAACCCAATTGTTCTGACTGTTGATGAGATGCCACTATGGCACATACAGGATTTAGCATCCCAAATCTACCTTGTCCAGTCCCCAGAGCTGGTCCTCAGAAGGAACACTTTGTTCCCAGAGAGCCTAAGCCAAAGGTTTGATCATTACATATAAGAATCATCCCAACTGCAGGCCATTAACCCCGCATGCACTGGGCTCTTTACTCCTTTAAGGGATGATTTAATGCTCATCATCTCACATGACCCTGGGAAACTGGAGGAGAGATCCACTCCACAGATGGGCTGAACTTCATCCAGGTGAGATGAGGTACCAAGGTTGCTGGAAAATGTGGAAATCAAGCTTGATTCTAAACTCTAGCATGAAGACCTTTCCATGATACCACTGGGCAACAGATGGTTGGTTTCTCTTGCATTAGTAAAATTATTAGATCAAGCCATCTGAAATGCCATTTTTATTCGTCAAAATGATCAAATTGCAGCAAATTTGCCATTTTCATAGGTCAAAGATGTCAAAACTGAATATTATCAATTTCACATGGTTCAACCTAATACAAAACCATTTGGGAACCTGATTCTAGTGAGCAAGAATATCAGAAAAACCATTAATACTACCATCTCAAATAGGAAGACTATTTTAACAAAAAAGATGGGAAGGTGACTATATCACAATGTGAGACATTGTGCTTTGTGAAGCACTTGCTGTGCTCTCTGTATTATGTTCACCAGACCTGCTTTGGGAGCCAGGGAACCATGTCAGTCTGGAGTCCCCATCTGACGAAGAAATGCCAGGGAAGCCCATCGTGGGGTCACTGCCACAGAAATCCTGTTCTCCAAGTATAGAGCTCTGCTTTGATGGTCCCTCCTCCATTGCACTGCCTCCCCACCCACGCACTGACCCAGGAGAGGGAAGGGTGGAAGGTATGAGGCTGCTGTCACTGGGTCCCCAGGAAACAGCTTGGCAAAGCATCTGAGGGGCTGCACAAGTTGCAAGGACGTGATCTGCCTGTGAAACCATCCCCACTGCCTGGCAGAGATGAGCAAAGTAGATACCACAAGGGAGAGACTCCTCTGATGCATCTCAAGGCAGAAAGCTACAGGCTGAACAGACGTGATGACTCATAAAACCCACAACTGTTTTGAGACCAATTCCTTTTTATGTATAAAAGAAGAAGAAAAGAAAAAAATATGTCTGTTTAGTCTTTCTCTGCACTGAGCTTAATATTTAAATAAAGCATTTTTATGAATGGGCCCCACAGATCATCATCTTTGCTGCATTAGTTCTAATTGCATTATTGCTTAATTACAAAGCTATAGAGTGTGTAATTTGGGAGCTGTAATGCCTGGGGGGGGCAGGGATGATTTAAAATTTTCATGCAAATACCAGAGTTCAGAAAACTGGGTTGAGAACAGCAGCAAGGGTACAACTTCCCTCTCTAGCTGGCTTCTTGGATATCTCAACTCTCCATGTGAGGGAGGCAGCAGAGAACAAAAACCTCTCAAAGGGCGCCTCATGCTACCCTGGCAGCAGAACCTCATGAAGAGATGTGAAGTTCAGGAATGGTATGTCATCCGGCAGTTACTGTATGCCTGTCGCCAGGCTACATGAGCACCAGGGACACCCAGATGAATGTGGCTCATTTCTGACTGCAGGAGAGCTGGTCTAATAAAGGGAAGCAGACATGTAAATAGAGCTCATTGATGGAGACACATGGAAGAGGTTTCTTAAAAAAAAAAAGAAAAAAGGAAGTCTAGACTCAAGTCTCTAAAACACAAAGTTAGATTTAAAAACAGGAGCAGTGAGACTAGCTAGATGCTCACTGGCACATGCTTCTCTTGGGTGCAACTGATCTGTTGAAAAATTGTTCCTAAAGAAGCCAGTAAGGGAGTAGCGGGGAAGCAGGACAGAGAAGGGAGAGGGCAAGGAAGGGTGTGATTCTCAGTGAAGTCCCAGATTCAGCCTGATCCCTTGGGAAGCTCTGAAGTATAAGTTACACCTCAAAGTTTGACCTACCTCAAAGCAAAGTTGCTGGTCTTTTCTTCCCCCAGAACAGGCAATCATGTTTATGGGATGCTCCAAGTGAGAAAATATTCTCTACCTACAAAGGAGGAGGCTCTGGTGTTCAAAAACATCCCACAGAATGTTTCAGGTATGGTCTGTTAGCCAAAAGCACACAGATGCTTGGGGAGAGGTGCGTGTGGTGGATGAAAGCAACCCAAGAGGATCAGGGTTGGCCAACACCCAGTCTATAACCCAGACTGACTCAACTCTGACAATGAGATATGGGTGGAAGATTTGCCAAACCATGCCTGGCCATAAAGCCCCAAGCACAACTGGCCACTTACTTGCTCCTTTTCCAGTTAGTGCAAGTCCTCCAACTTTGTTCTTCCTTTCCAAGTTATTTTAGATACCTAGGACCTTTGCACTGACATATAAATTTTTAATTAGCATATCAGTTTCTACAAAAAACGTCTAGGATTTTGATTGAGATTATGTTAAATCTATAGATCAAGTTGAAGAGAATTGACATCTTAACAATATTGAATCTTCCGATCCATGAACATGATATATGTCTCCACATTTATGTGAATCTAATTTCTCTCAGCAGTGTCTTGTAGGTTTAAATCTACAGGACTTGCACATCTTTTGCCAGACTTATCTGTAGGTAGTTCAAACTTTTGATGCTATCATAAATTACATTATTTTGAATATAAATTTCTCATTATTGCTAGTATAGGGAAATGTAATGTGCTTGCTCATATTGATCTTTTTCTTGCAACCTTACTAAATTCACTATTAAGTTCCATAGCTGTTTTTTTTTTTTGTAGATTCCTTATAATTTTCTACATAGATAGATGCTGTCAGCAAAGTAATATGGCTTAGCTTCTTCCTTTACTAACTGTATGCTGGCTTTTTTTTTTTTCATGCGTTATTGCACCAACTACCACCTCCAGCATAGAAGTGAATAGAAGTGGTAAGAATGTCCATACGTGTCTTGTTATTGAACTTATGGAATAGTATTTTCTCTTTCACCATTAAGTATGATGTTAGCAGGTTTTTCACAGAAGTTCTTTATCTGGTTGACAAAATTCTGGTTTTTTAAAATTTTTTTTATTATTATGTTATGTTTATCACCACCATCATCATTAGTTTTTGATGTAGTGTTCCATGATTCATTGTTTGTGTATAACACCCAGTGCTCCATGCAGAATGTGCCCTCTTTAACCCTTCACCAGGCTAACCCATCCTCCCACCCCCCTCCGCTCTAGAACCCTCAGTTTGTTTCTC
>NC_138384.1:33361847-33377252 GCF_054177405.1 Leptonychotes weddellii
GCCTCAGATTCACTTCTCCGCACGTCCTACCTTCCAGAAAGTGGTCGCTTTTCTGTTCAGAGAGTTGTTGCTATTCCTTTCTTCGATCTCCTGTTGAGTTTGTAGGTGTTCAGAATGGTTTGATCCCTATCCAGCTGAATTCCTGAGAGGAGACGAAATCCAGGTCTCCTACTCCTCCGCCATCTTGCTCCGCCCCCCAAAAGCTTCTTTTTGAGAGAGGTAAACCACCATCCCTTGGATGAAGGGCTGAGGAAGCTTTTGTACTGAAGGTGCAAAGTGAAGAAAAGAGAACAATTGCATAGGAGCCAGTTCAGAGGGTGAGCAGAGTGCACAGCCACCTGCTGCTTCTCTCACTGCCCAGCCAGGAAAATTCTTTGAAACAGAGGCATCTCTGTGATCACAAGCAGGCATGAGCAATATCTCCAGAGCAGACTCAGAGTTACCACTGCTGCCTGCAGCCTGAGGCAGAGGTTCCAGTATTCCCCACAGAAGCTGTCAGTTTGGTCAGGAGTGAGAACAGACACAGGGACATTTGGGACCTTTGTTCTCCACTCCTGGGTCCCTTTTCTAGCAGGGGACAACCCTGGTAGCCAGCCTCCAAAATGCTCCCCCATGATCCCTGTCTTCGGTATTGTCTCTCCCACATTGAAGAGGACTGACCTGTGCAACCAACAGCATATTGCTGACATGATGTTGTCTCTGGGGGGTAGATCATAAAAATACTGTAGCTTCTCATTTGCTTTCTCACTGATTCTGGGAGAAGCTAGCTGATATTTTGTGAAGATACTTAGCCCAATGGAAAGATGACACACAGCAAGGAACCAAGGTCCTCTGACTACATCCATGTGGACAAGCCATTCTTGGGAGTAGACCCTCGGGCCCAAGTCAGTCCTTCAATTGACTGAAGCTGTGGCTGGTGTCTGGGCTACAAGATGAGGAACCCAGATCCAGAACTCCTCAGTTAACCCACTCCCAAATTCCTGACCCACAGAAACTGAGATAATAAATATTCTCTTAAGAGGGGTCATCTATTATGCAGTAAAATAAATAATATAGCTCCACTTCCAGATGCAGGCAAACAAGTCTTGTCTCCTGGTTATCTGTCTAATATTTGCAGGACTTGCTCTCACTCAGTGCCATGGTCCTATCCTGCTGGATAGAAACTTCCAGAGGTCAGGGACCAGGTTGTCGTTAATGCCCACTGCCTACGCTCCTAATTTCCCCACATATTATAAACGCTCAATAAACATTTGCCAGATTAACTTGAATTTCTGTCTTCTGTAGGGGAGAAAACTTGTGAACACAGAAGTGTTTCCTTCTCCCAGGAATTACCTTCCATAATTCAAAATGAGAAAATGCAGTTTTTTAATTAACAGAAAACATCTAAACCCAGATCGCAACAAATTTGGTACATTGTAGGGGCTGCTTCTTGCAGAGATTATAGCTACTTGCAAAAGAGTCCACAGGTCAATACAATTTCAGAGAATTGTGTCCAGCAGGCAACCCCAATGTCTGAGAAAGGACCTCACTACAGCACAGATCAGCAGCACATGTCTGCTTGGCCAGTACTGTCCCTGCCGAGTCACAGCTTCATACAGTCCACCCATCGGGGAGGATTTAACATGTGTTCAATACCTGCTTGCCACTCTGCCAAGGTGCCCAACACAGAGCCCCGTCCTTGGGGAGTTTGCAGTCGGCTAGGGCAAGAAAGATTCCCATGGAAAGATGAGCCACACTCACATCTGAATTCGCCTAGGATCCATTAGAGTGGCAATGATGGTAGATGGCCTTGGGAAACCAAGATGGGGCTCTTCACTCTGGAAAAGTTGCCACACCCTGTACTTGTCAAAGAATTCGTGGTCTTCCATAGAAAGCTTGCCAGGGAGGGTCTTCTAACCCAGTTCAGAGACAGTGCACTCATGCTGAGCCCTAAAGGATGAGCAGGAAGCATTCGGGGAGGAAGAAAGCATCACGAATAAGCAGCCTTATGAAGCAGGGAGACAAGCACCTTGTCATGACTGAGCACGTGGTGTGAGGCAGGGGTAAAGACAGATAAGGTGGGACATGGGTTGTGGAAATGTTGGGAGACAGTTCTTCATGGGTCTGTCACATTTCTGCATATCTTGTGAGCAGAGGCACTGGTGGCCTTTGTTCTGGACTATCTTTTCAAGGATGTTTGGACATTGAACAACCTTGAAAGACAGAGATAGATTTGCTCTCCTTCTGGAGGGAAGGACAGGTACGCTGACTTCCCATTACAAAAATTCAGAGGTCCTAAGCATTCTTCTCCTGTGACACAACCCACTGGGTTGAGCCAGTACTGGAAAATGCTGATTATGGGCTACTGTTACTGCTGTGAGAATAGAGTCCTTGGCCTCTGACCCAGGACTCAGGTGGGTTCTACCAGCATCCATGAAACTGTCAGACCAACTTGTGAACTGGCAAACGGGGTATAGTTCCTGACAGAGGCCCCCTGAATTCCAGATTTTATCCTGCTCATTCTTGAGCAGCAAAACTCCATATGTCCTTAACCATAAAAGAGTGTTACTGGGAGCATAAGAGGGTGTTCTGATATAGGGTCATTTATTGGGTTGTTTTGTATTTTTTTCAAGATAGACAGAAGTCTCTGAAGGACAAAGTTAAATTCCCTTGATATTTTTTTTTCTTAGCAGGAATTAAATAAGAGTCTACAGGGTAGAAGGGGGAGGATACCTGGAGTGTCCCACCAAAATTTGTAAAGTTCATGAGACTGGGAGTCCACTGAAGTCTCCAGGACCATTGCCTGGAGGGGTTAACCAAACTTGTCCACCACCTGTAACAAATAACCTACTGATGCAGATCATCAAGCCCCTCTACAGACACAGCAGTCTGAACCTCCTTGGGCATTGTCTTAGTCTGCCCAGGCTGCCATAACAACAAAATCCCACAGACTGGGTGCCTTACACAACAAAATCCCACAGACTGGGTAACTTACACAATTTGTCTTCTCACTGTTAGGAGGCTGAAAGTCCAAGTTCAGGGGGCCAGCATTGAGGTTTCTGGTGAGAGCCCACCTCCTGGCTTGAAGATGGCTGCCTTTGCACTGTGTCATCACATGGTAGAAAGAGAGGGAGCAAGCTCTCTGGTGTCTCTTCTTATAAGGCACTAATCCCATCATGAGAGCCCCATGCTTACAACCTCACCCAAATGTAATTACTTCCCCAAAGTGCCATTTCTAAATACCATGGCATTGGGGATTATAGCTTCAACATGTAGAATCTTGGGTGGGGGAGACACAATTTAGCTCATAGCAGACAGTCTGGGGTCTTGACCCCCAAAAGCTCCCAGTAATTTATCCTACTAATAATTTATCATACACACCACACCTACTAATTTATCATACAACACTCATGGACCACAGAAGTCCTCAAGCCAAGAAGTTCAAGGTTCAAGAGAACCTTGAACACCAACTAGTTCAACCTCTTGCCACTGAGCGAGGAATAGCAACATTATCTAGACTAGGTGGCTGGTTATTCCATTTTTAAAACCTCAAGGAAGAATTCTTAATCGCAGGAAACAAACTGAGGGTTGCTGGAGTGGGGGGTGGGGTGGGAGGGATGGGGTGACTGGGTGATAGACACTGGGGAGGGTATGTGCTCTGGTAAGTGCTGTGAATTGTGCAAGACTGTTGAATCTCAGATCTGTACCTCTGAAACAAATAATGCAATATATGTTAAGGAAAAAAAAAAGAAGAAGAAGAAGAAGAAGGTAGCAGGAGGGGAAGAATGAAGTGGGGGAAATCGGAGGGGTAGACGAACCATGAGAGACAATGGACTCTGAAAAACAAACAGGGTTCTAGAGGGGAGGAGGGTGGGAGGATGGGTTAGCCTGGTGGTGGGTATTGAGGAGGGCACATTCTGCATGGAGCACTGGGTGTTATGCACAAACAATGAATCATGGAACACTACATCTAAAACTAATGATGTAATGTAGGGGATTAACATAAGAATAAAAAAAAAAAAACCTCAAGGAAGCAGGTACCCTCCTTATTCCTCTTAACAACCCAATGTACCCTGATGGTCAAATTGGTCAAATCATCTGACTACATTCTCTTTGGATTTCATTTAATCCTAATTTTTTGACCTTTTGTTTCCACTAAAATGGCACTTGGTTATTCTAACAATAATTTGTGCTGAAAACCATCTGAATTGCTTTAAAGTCAAATGGGCAGTTGGAAAAAGGAAGTGTCAAGGTGCCCCAAGCCCAAGAGTCATAAAACATCCTGCCATTACAATTCAACATCAGGCAGGTGCTATAAAGAGGTTATAGGTAAAGAGATGTCACCAGTAAGGAACCCTCCTGCTCAGTGCCTGAGAATCCAGACTAGACTAGATTGGACCTTCCACCTGTGGTGGCTCCTCTTCTTCTGCAACACCTCGTCCATCACAGGCCAATGCAGCAATTCTGCAGCGGAGGTCTGACACTCCAGATTCCCAGAACCCAGGAGCCAGTGCTTCTCTGATCCACTTCCTGGCCAGCTGTCCAAAAACTCTGCACCGTCTCTCACACCATATGCATTTCTCATGAAGGTGACAATTACTCATGTCCACCTTCAGAAGACCAAAACACACACACAAAAAGTCATTTTAAAAAAGGCAATGTGTTATACTCTGACCCTAGAAGCCTTCACTGGTAGATGATTTCTGGCTTCCTCTGCATTTGACACAGTCAATTGTCATCTCTCAACATAAAGTTTTCCCCCAATGATGACAAGATATGGGGTTTAGGAAAGAAAATGTATGCTGGAGGGGAAGGAGGGGGAGGCTCATATCTGCAGTACAAGGAGCAGGGGCTGCTCCCAGCTCTGTCATTTTTCCTTCTCAGAAAGGATAATTAGGGAGCATCAAATAGTATTCATGTTAGAGTACTGGAACAGCTTTAAACCTTCATCTATCAGGTGCAATTTCCCACGTTATTATAGGTTAGTAAAAATCAAATTTCCTGGTCACCTTTTGAAGGTGTGGCTGTCCCAGGTTTCATCCAGTAACACATTGCATAGCTTTATCCCTTCCAATTAGTGCCTGATGCAGGAATTGATGTACTAAAAATTAACTTCATTGATCTTCATCTGAGAATATGGTTAACAAGGCATAATTTTTTTCTAATCAATGCTATTAATCAATTACCTAATGAAAGAAAAATAAAGGAAGGGCTTCCTTGGCATCAGAATGAATTTATATACCTCTAATGCAGCATGCCCAAACCTCAGGACTGGTTCTCTGTTCAGGACTCTGCATTAATAACAGATAACTTTCATGCACAATGAGAAATTTGTGCTCTGTACTTTCAAGCACAGCATGTGTGTCTCCAAGAGGGAAGGGAAATCACCTCCTAAAGCAATCAGCCTCGGGGCAAACAGAACTTGGTGCCCAGCATAGCTAGGTGAAGCAGAGTGGCCCACTTTACAGAAGATGCAGGCACAGGAGGGCTCCCCACATCTGCCCCTCTAGTGGTCTTTGCATACAGTTTTATCAAGATCCTCAGTGGAAGGAAGGCCAGGAAATAATAAAGAAGGAAAAAATAATAAAGAAGGAAAACATTTTACTTCCCCCAGTTACAGCCAACCAAGATAGTCAAAGTCTCAGGACTGTGTCCACTCAGATGAAATTCTAAGTCCACGTTTTCATTGTGGAGGCAAAACTGTGAAATGAGCCAAGTCACTTTTTATCTCCTCCTTTGTTCTCCACCCCCCATCCCCATCCTGACTCCTTACACCAGGCTCAACTGCCAGGTGAGGGGCTCACTTGTTACATGGCAGAGTTTCTTTACTACCCTCAATTAGTGTTTATATTTAAAAACTAAACCTCTGGGGTGCCTGGGTGGCTCAGTCGTTAAGCGTCTGCCTTCGGCTCAGGTCATGGTCCCAGGGTCCTGGGATCGAGTCCCGCATCGGGCTCCCTGCTCCGCGGGAAGCCTGCTTCTCCCTCTCCCATTACCCCTGCTTGTGTTTCCTCTCTCGCTGTGTCTCTCTCTGTCAAATAAATAAATCTTAAAAAAAAAATTAATAAATAAATAAATAAAAACTAAACCTCTGGAAAAAGGAATGCTGCCCCTGAAGGAATGACTCTCTATTGGAATTCCAAGCACCCTGGTTCTTGGAGCAGGAGCATGCCTGTTACTCTATGGGTGGGGGTGGGGGACAGGGGTATTTTATGGTGCTCCTGGATTCACAATGCTCAGGAAGTAACCTCTTCTGCCTAAGCATGAGGCAACCCCTCTTTGTGCCTCTCAGTGGACTGCAGACATGCTGTCATTCGTGCATCCCTCACAGACGCTCTCTACATGTCCGTAGGTCTCCCACACTGGATTCCCACAGTCAGCCTGAAAAACAAGGGGCAGCACCCCGTTCCACCACCCTTGCCACCTTCTGCCTCCCTTCCACAAGCACTTGCTGTTCCTTGATAAGGAGGAGGGAAAACTACACTCCAGGGCTTCCTAACCCAAATGTCACAAATAAATGTCACCAGATAATGTCCAACGTCTAAATAAATAAATAAATAAAGCTTAATTGGTAGCAATTTTGCTAAGTAGCTTCAGCTCCCTTTGTCTTGATTTCTACCTCCATGAACACAGAAAAGGACACTTGTTACATGAAATTCATGAGCTCATGTATAGACATACATCATTGCCCCATGTTTTATTATTTACTCTGCGGGTAGGAGTGTCTCTCTCTGTGGTAATAACAAGGGCACTGGGCAGAAAATCATTTCATAGTAAAAGAAAAAAGGACACTTCCAAAAACAAACAAACCCCACCAAAGTGGAAATTCCCTCACCTTCCTCTAAGCAGCCCCATCCAGGACCCGCTGCAATCTACCCTTGATCCAGCCAGCGGAACCGCTCCTCGCCTCCTCTCCCTCCACCTCACTGATGCACCATCAATTTCCGAATGTGAGCCACAATCACGCCTCTTCCCCAGGGTCTCATCATTCTTCTCTCCTTTTAACCTCTATCTTGTTTAAACCACTTAACTCGGTCACCATCCGTTATGACAGGGAAAGTGTTGATCAAAATCAAGTTACATTGTTTGGAAAGGAATAACCCCATCTCCTGGATGGTCGTGGTTTTTAGTATCCAGGGCTGCAATTCTTTGAAGTGGATGGTAAACCGGGTTTTGACAGGCTGGGAGGAAAATAACTCCAAGACTCTGGAGGAGGCTGCCAGCCACTGATTCAATCCTTGTGTTAGGCTGCCATCTCGTGACACACTGGGATATGCAGCTGAGGACCCAAGGCAGCATTTACATCTAATATTCTAAAACCTTCCCCCCTCCTCCCCAAAATGTAAACCAATAAGTAATAAATGCCAATATAACCTATCTTAACCCAAGTGGCTGATTTAATATTAAAGTCAGTTCTTCTTCAGGCATCAAGGAACCTCATTATATAGGAAAGCAGATTTCACAGCTGACTCAACCTTTGTCAGAAATCTAGTGTGTCGGTCATTGGCACCTCAGACCACCTCCCCCCTCATGTTCTCCCCACCACCCAACCCTGTGTCAGATGAGCTGGGCCCTATTCTTGGTTATGAGCCAGGTGTGGGGGCCTCCCTCACCGCCATCAGCGCACCAAGAGCCGAGACCAACAGGCCTCCAGGAGTGTGCTAGAGATGGATCTGCCATCGATACCCTCATAACTCCCAGGTGTCCCCACTGAGTCCAGAGGACTGTGACAAATAGAGGAGCCCCTCCAAGCTCACCAAGAGGGCTGTTATCCCGGCCAGGCCCTGACTGCTCCGTAGGCCAGCACCAGGGATAAATTGTAGCTGGTCCTCCCTATTACTTCACTGACAAACAGGAATGAACCCTCATTAATGAGGTCTTACTTGGCTGCTGAGAAGATTAGAAAATGACTCAGAGTCCAGCCCGGCCCTGGAGCCATTCTCCAGCTGGCAAGCTCCACATCCCAGCTCTCCAGTTGCCTGAGGCTCTGGGACGTGGCCCTCAGGGCCCAGAGCTCGCAGAGAACCTTTTCCGGGACATGACTCCTCCCCAGTAGGGCAGTAGGGGCTTCAGGAGGGCAGGTAAGAGTCCCCAGGGCACCTTTCATTTAACAAGCAAGACACAGGGGCCCAGAGAGTGCTCGGCAGGTAAATATCTGTTTATCAGATGATTAAAAAGGAAAGTGTGTGTGGTCTGGGGATATATTCTCAGTAGTTATAAAAAGGTTAAGTTTGCACACGTAGGCCACTGCCATCACAGGAAACGCTGAAAACATTTTTCAGCTGTAGAATGACTGTTTCTTTTTATCTCAATGAAGTCCCAAAAGTTCATTTTCGCTTTTGTTTCACTTAACTTTGGAGACGTGTCTTGAAAGAAGTTACCTGGCCAATGTCGAAGAGGTTACTGCTTATGTTCTCCTCTAGGATTTTGATGGATTCCTGTCTCACATTGAGGTCTTTCATTCATTTTGAGTTTATCTTTGTGAATGGTGTTAGAGAATGGTCCACTTTCATTCTTCTGCATGTGGCTGTCCACTTTTCCCAGCACCAGTTATTGAAGACATTGTCTTTTTTCCATTGGATATTCTTTCCTGCTTTGCCAAAGATTATTTGACCATAGAGTTGAGGGTCCATATCTGGGCTCTCTATTCTGTTCCACTGATCTATGTGTCTGTTTTTGTGCCAGTACCATAATGTCTTGATGATGACAGCTTTGTAATAGAGCTTGAAGTCAGGAATTGTGATGCCACCAGCTTTTGTTTTCTTTTTCATCATTCCCCTGGTGATTTGGGGTCTTTTTTGGCTCCATACAAATTTTAGGATGGTTTGTTCCAGCTCTGTGAAAAATGTCAATGGTATTTTGATACAGATTGCCTTGAATGCAATAGATTGCTCTGGACAGCATAGATATTTTAACAGTGTTTATTCTTTCAATCCATGAGCATGGAATGTTTTTCCATCTTTTTGTGTCTGCCTCAATTTCTTTCCTAAGTATTATGTAGTTTCTAGAGTACAGATCCTTTACCACTTTGGTTAGGTTTATTCCTACGTATCTTGTGGTTGTTGGTGCAATTGTAAATGGAATAGATTCCTTCATTTCTCTTTCTTCAGTCACATTGTTTGTGTATAGAAATGCCACTGATTTCTTGGCATTGATCTTTTTTCCTGCCATGTTGCTGAATTGCTGTATGAGTTCTCGCAATTTTGGGGTACAGTTTTTTGGGTTTTCCAATAAATTATCACGTAACCTGTGAGGAGAAAGAGTTTGACTTCTTCTTTGTCAATTCAGATGCCTTTTATTTCTTTTTGTTGTCTGATTGCTGAGGCTAGGCCTTCCAGTACTATGTTGAACAGTAGTGGTGACAGTGGGCATTCTGTTGTGTCCCTGACCTTAAGGGAAAAGCTCTAAGTTCTTCCCCATTGATAATGTTATTCACTGTGGGATTTTCATAAATGGCTTTTAAGATATTGAGATATGTTCTCTCTATCCCTATACTTTGAAGAATTTTCATCAAGAAAGGATGCTGTATTTTGTCAAATGTTTTTTCTGCATCAATTGAAAGGATCATATGGTTCTTGTCCTTTCTTTTATTAATGTGCTCTATCACATTGATTGATTGCGAATGTTGAGCCACCTTTGCATCCCAGGAATAAATCCCACCTGGTCATGGTGAATAATCCTTTTAATGTACTGCTGGTTCCTATTGGCTAAGATCTTGGTGAGTATTTTGGCATCTGTGTTCAACAGGGATATTGGTGTGTAATTCTCCTTTTTGATGGGGTCTTTGTCTGGTGTTGGGATCAAGGTAATGCTGGCCTCATAAAATGAGTTTGGAAGTTTTCCTTCCATTTCTTTTTTTTGAAACAGCTTCAGTAGAACAGATATTATTTCTCCTTTAAATGTTTGGTAAAATTCCCCTGGGAAGCCATCTGACCCTGGACTCTTGTTTTTTGGGAGGTTTTTGATTATTGCTTCAATTTCCTTGCCATTTATTGTTCTGTTCAGATTTTCTACCTCTTCCTGTTTCAATCTTGGTGGTTTATAAGTTTCCAGGAATGCATCCATTTCTTCCAGACTGCCTAATTTGTTGGCATATAGTTACTCATAATATGTTCTAACAATTGTCTGTATTTCCTTGGTATTGGTCGTGATCTCTCCCTTTTCATTCATGATTTTATTAATTTGGGTCCTTTCTCTTTTCTCATGGATAAGTCTGGGCAGAGGTTTATTGATCTTATTAATTCTTTCAAAGAACCAAATTCTAGTTTCATTGATCTGTTCTACTGTTTTTTTGTTTGTTTTTGGTTTCTAGTTCATTGATTTCTGCTCTATCATTATTATTTCTCTTCTCCTGCTTGGTTTAGGCTTTATTTGCTATTCTTTCTCCAGGCCCTTTTAGGTGTAAAGTTAGTTTGTGTATTTGTGATTTTTCTAATTTTTTTGAGAGAAGCTTGGATTACTATGTACTTCCCTCTTAGGACTGCCTTTGCTGTATCCCATATGTTTTGGACTGATGTGTTTTCATTCTATTAGTTTGCATAAATTGTTTAAGTTCTTCTTTAATTTCCTGGTTGACCCACTCATTCTTTAGTAGGATGCTCTTTAATCTCCAAGTGTTCAAGTTCCTTCCAAATTTCTTCTTGTGATTGAGTCCTAGTTTCAAAGTATTGTGATCTGAAAATATGCAGGGAATAATCTCAATCTTTTGGTATTGATTGAGACCTGATTTGTGACCCAGTATGTGATCTATTCTGGAGAAAGTTCCATGTGCACTCAAGAAAAATGAGTATTCTGTTAATTTAGGTTGGAATGACTGTATATATCGTGAAGTCCATCTGGTCATTCAAAGCCCTTGTTTCTCCGTTGATCTTCTACTTAGATGATCTGTTCATTGCTGTGAGTGGGGTGTTAAAGTCCCCTGATATCTTTGTATTATCAATATGTTTCTTCACTTTGGTTATTAATTGGTTTATATAATTAGCTGCTCCTACATTGGAGGCATAGATATTTAAAATTGTTAGATCTTCTTGTTGGATAGACCCTTTAAGTATAATATAGTGTCCCTCTACATCTCTTACTACAGTCTTTCATTTAAAATCTAATTTGTCTGATATGAGGATTGCTACCCCAACTTTCTTTTGAGGTCCATTAGTGTGGTAAATTGTTCTCCACTCCCTCACTTTCAGTCTGGAGGTGACTTCAGGTCCAAAATGAGTCTTCTGTAGACAGCATATGGATGGCTTTTGCTTTTTTATCCAATTTGATACCCTGTGTCTTTTGGTTGAAGCATTCAGCCCATTTACATTCAGAATAACTATTGAAAGATATGAATTTGGTGCCATTGTATTGCCTGTAAAGTCCCTGTTTCTGTAGATTGTCTCTGTTTCTTTCTGGTCTATGTGACTCTTGGGGTCTCTCTTCGCTTACAGAATCCCCCTTAATAGTTCTTGCAGAGCTGGCTTGGGGGTCACATATTCTTCCAGTTTCTGTCTGTCCTGGAAGTTCTTTATCTCTCCTTCCATTCTGAATGATGGCCTTGCTGGATAAAGTATTCTTGGCTCTATGTTTTTCTCGTTTAGGACCTGAATATATCTTGCCAGCCCTTTCTGGCCTGCTAGGTTTCTGTGGACAGGTCTGATGTTATTCTGATGTTCCTCCCTCTGTACGTAAGCAATCTCTTCTCCCTAGCTGCTCTCAGGTTAGTTTCTTTGCCTCTAAGATTTGCAAGCTTCACTGTTATATGTCCGGTGTTGATCTATTTTTATTGATTTTGGGAGGGGGTCCTCTCTGCCTCTTGGACATGAATGCTTATTTTCCTCTGCAGATTAGGGAAGTTCTCAGCCATGATTTGCTCAAATATACCTTCTAGTCCCCCTCTCTCCCCCTCTCTGGGATTCCACTAATTCTGACATTGTTTCATTTCAAGACATCATTAAATTCTCGAAGGCTTTCTTCATGGGCTATTAGTTGTCTTTCTCTCTTTAACTTCCTTCCTTTCTGTCAGCCTGTCCTCTAGATCCCTTATTCTCTCTTCTGCCTCATTGACCCTAACTGTTAGAGCATCCAATTTAGACTGCATCTCATTCATAGTATTTTTAAGTTCAGCCTGGTTAGATCTCTTTTCAACCCTTAGAGATTCTGTATTGTTGTTTATACTTTTTTCAAGCCTAGCTATTAACTTCATAATTGCTATCCTGAATTCCATCTCTGACATCTTATTTATATCCATATTGATTAGCTCTGTGGCAGAGAACATTGCCTTTGGTTCTTTCCTTTGTTGTGAATTCCTTCTTCTAGTCATTCTGACCAGGGAAGGATGGGTGAGTGAATGAACAGAGTCCAAAATATCAACCATGACTTAAGCAAATGTACCCTAGAAAAAATCTGAAGTGGTCAGAAGCCACCACAGAAAAGTGAACAAAACCAAAATGAAACAAAACAATAAAAAAAAAGGGTGGGGAGAGAGAGACTAGAATCTCACAGTGTGGACAAAGCAGGGTGATCCACTTGCTCCTGATTGAATTTTGGTCTGTGTGTTAGAAGACACTACATTCCAAAATTGCAAAGAAACCCAAACTTTTATATATATATATATGTAAAATATATATATAATATATAAAAAATATATGTAAAATATATATAATATATATAAATATATGTAATATAAAAATATATATATAAATTGAATAAAACAAAAAAAGAATAGAATGAGGCATAAATCTATAAAAATGTAGATATAAAAAAATGAAAGTTAAAAAGCGTCTTACAAACATAAGTTGGTAAAATGAGAATCTAGTTGAAACGGGAAAAAGGTAAAAAAAAAAGAAAAAAATAAATAAATGGAAAATTTTAGACTGAAGGATAACGAGTTGTGAGGAAACACCTGGAGCTCAATATACCACTTATCGCTGGCACGGGAGTTTTACACTCTTGTGGAATCCATAAGCTTGTCATTCACCTGTTCTTCCTGTCTGTCTCTGGGGGAGGGGCCTGCTGTTCTGCTTCTCAGGTGTCTTTGCCTGGGTGGAATTGCTCCACCCCTTGTCAGGGGGATGGGCTCAATGTGAGCTGGTTGTCTGTGTGGCTTTTTTTTCCTTGGCGACTTTCCCTGCCCCTGTTCCGAGGTTCAAAGCAAAAATGGCCATGGCCAGATCACTGGCCCAGAACCACAAGACTGTGGTCCCCTCTGTTCAATAAACCCCCTGGGTCAAACTGTCTCCACTTCTGAGTGCACCGAACTCTGCAGACTCCCAAAGTTCATGCCCACTGCAATCCTCCCAGGGGAATTCCCAGGGACCCGTAAGCATTACTTGCTTTGTGTCTTTGCAACTGCCAGTGGTTATAGGCTCGTGTATGCACCCTGCTCCGCTGCTCCCAAGTCACAGCTGGGTGCTGCCCTATTGTCCTTTCTGAGGCCACCACCACCCTGAGAGCTGTTGTCCAGTCGTGGGCACAGCCATTTTGTCCCTCCCAGGGACATGTTTCAGTCCTTCTCAGGGTGCTCAGGCAAAGAGCGGTTTCCTTACTGGTCCGGCTCACGGTTTATGGTGAACAGAGCTGAGAATCCTTCCTGGGCTCACTGACCATAACCAGTTTCCCCACTCCACGGCTTGGGCACTCTATCAGCTCAGGCACCCCTGTTATTTCTGTGTCTCTTGGGATCCTGAGACCACAATGACCCACCTAGAATTCTGCCTTTTTCATCCCCTGAGCCCCTTTCAGAAAGAGATGTCTCTCACTGGAGCAGATTTCTAAGGGTCCAGATTTTGCACTCCGGTGTTATATCAATCTCCAGTAGCCAGCTTATGGAGGCCCCCTCACTCCTCCGTTTATCTTCCGATATTTCCCCACGTATTCACAACTCCACACCTCCTACCTTGCAAAAAGCAGTCATTGTTCTGCTTGTAGCATTCCAGATATATTTTCATACATATCAGGCGGAATTCGTGGGTATTCAGAATGGTTTGATAGATGTCTAGCTAAATTCGAGGGACCAGATGAAATGAGGTCCCCTACTCATCTGCCATCTTGCCCCCCCCCAATCTTGTATTTTTATCCATTCAGTCACCCTATGTCTTTAGATTGGAGCATCTAGTCCATTTAATTATTGATTGGCATGTACTTATTACCATTTTGTTAATTGTCTTATAGTTGTTTTGGAGTTCTTTGTTCTTTTCTTCTCCTCTTACTCCTTCTTTTGTGGTTTGATGACTTTTTTTAGTGTTATGTTGGGATTCCTTTCCTTTCCTTTTTTGCTTATCTATTATAGGTTTTGGTTTTTACCATGGGGTTCATATAGAACATGCTAAGTATATATCACCCTATATTAAGCTGAATTTCACTTAAGTTCAAACACATTCTAAAAGCACTACATTTTTACCCCCCACCTCTCCATTGTTTAGGTTATATTATCATGTCATATTTTACATCTTTTTATTTTGTGAATTCCTTAGCTAATTTTTTTTTAGAAATAATTGACTTTACTACTTCTGTCTTTTAACCTTCATACCAGCTTTATAAGTGACTGATCTACTACCTTTACTATATGTTTGCTTTTACCAACGAAGTTTATTTCCTTTCATAATTTTCTTATTTCTACATATGGCCTTTCCTTTTCTGCATAAAGAAGTCCCTTCAACATTTCTTGTAAGGCTGGTTTAGTGGTTAAACTCCTTTAACTTCTGTCTAGGAAACTCTATCTCTCTTTTAATTCTGAATGATAACCTTACTACGTAGAGTATTCTTGGTTGCAAGTTTTTTCCTATCAGCACTTTGAATATATCTTGCCACTGCCCTCTGGCCTACAAAGTTTCTGCTGAAAAATCAGCTGGAAGACTTATGGGGTTTCACTTGTAAATAACTATTTGCTTTTCTCTTACTACTTTTAAGATTCTCTCTTTATCATTACTTTTTGCCATTTTAATTACTACGTGTCATGATGCAGCCCTCCTTGGGTTCATTGTTTGAAGCTCTCTGGGATTCCCGGACCTAGATATTGGTTTCAAACCCCAGGTTAGGGAAGTTTTCAGCCATTATTTCCTCAAATAAGTTTTCTGTCCCTTTATCTCTCTCCTCTTCTGGGATCCCTCTAATGTGAACGTTAGTAAGCCTGATGTTGTCCCAGGGGTCCCTTAACCTTTCCTCACTTTTAAAATTCTTTTTTGTTTTTGCTGTTCAGCTTGGGTGCTCTACCCTGTCTTCCAGGTCACTGATCCATTCCTTCAATCCCCTATTCTACTATTGATTCCCTCTAGTTCATTTTTCTTTTATTTTTATTATTTTTATTTATTTTTTGTAGTTTTTAATTTTATTATGTTATGTTAGTCACCATACAATACATCATTAGTTTTTGATGTAGTGATCCACAATCCATTGTTTTCATATAACACCCAGTGCTGCATGCAGTACGTGCCCTCCTTAATACCC
>NC_138384.1:33377752-33445287 GCF_054177405.1 Leptonychotes weddellii
TGTAAGCAACAATCGCAATAATACAGGTATCTGTAAGGACAGGTGCCACTCTGCATACACAGACATTTACTTCCTGAAGAAATAAAGTGCTTTGTTTGGTTTTTTAAAAAACGATTTAGTGATCGGGAATTACAAAGTAACTGCAGTTCTCAGTGCTCACCCCAGCACAAGCAGGGAACTCCGAGGAAGACTGGCAGTCCTCCAAGCTGACTTGGAGGACGAGTTCAGAAGGGGTCAATTGGGAGATAAAGAGTCCTAACAACCCTAAGAAAGAAGCTCTCAAAGACCGAAGTCTGCCTTCTCCCTTGTCACCATAATCACAAAGGTCCTGCTCAAAAGGGCCCCCTTGAGACTATAGCACTGAAATTGGCTCTTACTATCTTCTGCTGTCTCATGCTGCTATTTTAAAATTCACATTTGGTAGTTCACACGGTATGAATCCAAGAGCAGTTTCTCAAGCTTAGTCTCATAGACTCCTAACTATTCTCAGGCATCTTGAAGCGCAATACATTTAAATGCTGTAATTCCACTTTGATGGTAATATACACACAAGGTTCACGTTCAGCAGGACAAGCCACATTATAGCCACTGAAGTTCAGGCCTGCAGTCCTATGTTTAAGATCAAAATGGCACAAGGACACCACCCAAAAACAATTAAAACAAGATTTCCCAAACTAGGATCTGTGTACATAAAACCTCAGGGTTCCTAGAGAATTTTTGTTCCCTTAAAAGGGCTTTATACCTTACTGGAAGTTGAGACCCACTGACTTGAAGTGGAGGGGCTAAACTGCTCTCCTGAACCGCACTCCGCAGTGCTGCACACCGGGTCACTTGTGAGAGGTCTGCACCAGGCCTTCCAGCCACAATTCTTGGACCCTCCCCCAGAACAATGAGCATCACTTCCTTGCCTTTTAACTTCCGGACAGAAACTAACATTCTGGGTCTCAAGAAAACGTTCAGACTATCAGGCCCAACCCACTCACAGCTGATGGGAAAAGGGAGGTCGGTGATGGGAAGTGCCTTAAGCGAGGTCACAGCTGGTTTAGCAGCAGGGCAAAACTGGAGCGTAAGCCGTCTATCCCAACTTCAGTGCCTCGGCTAATCCGTAGAGAAGGCCGATTAGAGACCCCACGTACCTCATTCCCACCATCCGCGACCCCTTTCTGTCCTCCCCTGATACCCTAGGTCCCCGTTGGTCCTCTTCAGGTCGGCTCGCCCCGCTCTATTCCAGCTCTTCACAAGCAGTCCACACGCCCTAACCGCAACCCCACGGCTTCTGGCCTTCCCCCCCCCACCTACAGTACACGCGAGCTGAGAAAGCCCCACCAAGCAGAGACAACCTCAGGCCTAGCAGGGCCTCTGGGGGCAGCGGAGCAGCCCTCAAGGCGCATGCGCTACCGTAAGTCGGCGCCCGTCATTGACGTCACAGGTGACGTCATTCGCGAGCCCGCGCGCTTGCGACCTTGGCTGAGAGTTGGAGCATCTCGGCCTGGCGACTTGGCGTGGCGCGCGAGCTCGGGCACAAGAAGTCGCTCCAGCCCAAACTTTGACAAGAGAAGTTCTGATGACCGAGGGCTGCTGAAGACAGTGAAGAGAGGTCAAGAGTGAGGGACGCCGCAGAAAACGTCACCAGAGCGCACCGGAAGCGGCCGAGGATGAAGAGTAAGCAAGGTTGAAGGCCTCTAAGCTGGGGAGGGGTGGGATGTAAAGGGTCGGGAACTTGGTGCTGGTAGGTGAACGGGTTCGCAGCGGAGACCGAATGAAACTGCTAGGGGAATGTCCCGCCTTACATAAGTGAAACCGAGGCCCAGAGTCCCGGTTGGCCTGGCTCAGACTCTGAGCTCGAGATGGATGTCAGAGCTGGCGACAGGTCCCCAAGGGGCCTGCTTAGTGTGCTAAAGGAGGGCCCAAGGCCTGGGGCCGACTTGGCCGCTACCTGCCACCTGGTGACAGTGGTTAAGGCCCCGATCCTCTCCACGACCTGCTTTACCCTTCTGTGAGGTACTGATAGTGGTGCCTGCCCAGCCTGCTCTTCCGGGAAGGACCCTTGTCTGGTGGAAAGCGCTGGGAGCGTGCTGAGGAATGGTATCGTAACCCAGGACTTTGGGAGTTGAGCGGAGAATAGCTGTGCCAAGGAAGGGAGCAAGCACCCAGGGCAGTTATAAGCAGGGGAGTGTAGACGCAGTAAAAGTGGTCTTTGGACCAGTATGTTCATTTCCACCTCTGCCACTCCCTATTTCTGTGATCAAGTTATGTGTCTCAGTATATCTGAGCTTCAGTTTTCTCATGTGCATTATAGGATAATACCTACTTTAAAGGATTGTTCAGAAAAATAATGAGATAAAATGTGTAGCTTTTAGCCAGGTGCATGGCAAGTAATGAGTGCTCAATAACTGTTAGATGGGTATTGTTCCAGAAAAGACTTTCAAGTCTAATCGAAGCACCTGTGACAGTTGAAGCAAAGTCATTCCTGGGTTTGCTCTTTAGAAACAGGTTTTAATGCCATTCTTGCATTTGGAGGAGAATCAGACTCTGTATATAATGTAATATACTGTGTATATTGTATAATACAAACACTTTGCTTGTTCAGATGTACTCAAGGAAGCACAAGGGAGCTGGGGTGGGATTTACAGAGTGTCCTGTAAACCAGATTTTCGAGTCTTTTGACACTTAAACCAGGCCTTTGTCTTATACTTATTCCATTGATACCCATACTCTGTCCCCAGAACCATGTTTTTCTTCTTCACACAAATGAAGTAAGAAACAGGAGTGTGGAGTTTTTAGAGGTGAAACCACATTGATCAATATGTATTTTGAGCTTGAAGAAAGACCTACTATGTTTTATCAGTGTAGAACACCATCTATTGTATGATACACCTCAATTTCATAGACATTAAAATGTGAAAAATCTTTTTTTTTTTTTTTAAACGTCTTACAGTCAACAAAATGTGGTATCTCCAACCATCTGCATCCTGGGTAGCTCTATCATATAACTTTTAAATGAGTTACTTAATTAGACTTACAGAGCAACTATTCAAGCTCCTAACCTGTGTTATATTAAACCAGTCAACTCCTAGTATGGTCTACTGAACTGCAGTAGCATCTGAAACTTGTTAGAAATACAGGATCCGGGGGTGCCTGGGTAGCTCATTGAGTTAAGCATCTGCCTTCAGCTTAGGAATGGAACCCCACATCAGACGCCCTGCTCAGTGGGGAGTCTGCTTCTCCTTCTCTGTCTCTCTGACCACCCCCCCCCCACTTCTGTATGCTTTCTCTTCTCTCTCTCTCTCTCAAATGAATAAATTAAAAAAAAAAAAAAAAAAGAGATGCCGGATCTGGGAGTGGGGCCCAAGTATCTACATTTTAATAAGAATCTAGAGATTCCTACATGAATTAATATTTGAGAAGCATTGTTTTATTTTTATTTCTTTTTAAAGATTTATTTAATTGAGAGAGAGAGCCCTCGGAGGGGAGGGGCAGAGGGAGAGAGAGATTCTCAAGCAGACTCCCTTAGAGCTCAGAGCCAGATACAGGACTCAATCCCAGGACCCCGAGATCATGACCTGAGCCGAAATCAACAGTTGGACATTCAACTGACGGAGCCACCCAGGCACCCCGAGAAGCACTGTTTGAAGGCACACTCTTGGAACTCCTAAGCTGGGCGGCCAGAGGCTATAATAAGAGGCATCCAAGAAGCCTGAGCTCTTTGTAGCACCCCCATCTTCTCCTATATCTAAATAAGCATAGTTAGTTTCATAGTTAGAAAAGTTGTGGGTCTTATAGCCATACCCAAATTGAGTTGATCATTTCTTGTTGTTTGTTTGAATTCCCCAGGTGTGGTCTACCATGCCTTTTCTCAGGAAGAGGCCAAAGAGTTCGACGTTCAGGTACAATGCATGGCAGGAAGTCTGGGAGCAGCAGAGGTGATGACAGAGATGGCTCGATACTCTAGTACTGCTTTAGATGTCCTTCCCACATCTTACTCCTCATCTTTCCAGTAGACGAGTTAGGCTCAGTCAAGATCTGTTGTTCTGATGGCCTATTTCCATAGGCTGGCCTCTTTTTCCCTTGTTCAGTTAACTGGGACCTCTTGCTCCTGTGTCATCTCCCACTGTGTAGGGGACCCTGGGCTGTGCCCAGCTGAAACCTGTCCTGGTGAGCACTGTCATTTATCCTTGTCACTGTGCTCCCTTTACTCTTGAAGAGGGCAGACAGATCAATTTCCTCAGTGGAATTTATGGATTATATCTGGATGCTGCGAACATGCTTTGTCAGTTTGGCAGAAACTCCACTGGGGACTCCTAATGAGGGAGTTAACATGAAATTAAGATTTTAAAAGACTGATACACCTTTTTTTGGTTTCCTCATGAAGAAGAGCCACATAGGTATTTAAAAGAAGCAAATAATTGTCCTGTCACAATAATAATAATGATGACAATGAATCTTTAGTTAGTATCTAAAGGTGCAAAGCGGAAGCTGACTGCCATCCTTACTGTGAGCTGTCTTGAAGATTGAGTGTCTCACATCATACCCTCGCCACCCTGCTTCTCCATAAGGGAGAACGCGATTATTGACACATTAGCTTCACGGGGTTGGCAGCCCGGTTAGCGCAACAGGGGTTCAGGAAATCCCCAGCCAAGAGGCAGGACCTGGGCAGGCAGTGCCGCCTTGGCTGTGGCCGACCTAGGACATGGGCAGCTGAATGAGGAGTAGACGGTGGAAGTCCCAACGTGAGAGGCAGTGACGTTCGGAGTTCTCTCAAGAATTGCACTCAGTTAGGACAGTTCTTTTGCCCACATGTCCTAGGAGTCTGTGCTAGGTCACGGTCAAATGCTGTTCTGCTCTATGCGGGAGAGAGTGAGCGCAGGAGGCTGAGATGCGCTGCTACTTCCTTCCCCCAAGTGCTGTGGGAGCAGACCTAGTGAGTAGCCGTGACATGTCCATGGGGCCAAAGGCACGTAAAGAGGATTGCAGCGTGGGCACCATGTAAAATTCCTACCCCCCAAGGCGTGGCCCACCCTGGGGCACCAGGAGGTACCATTTTCCCAAGTGTTAGGATCATTTCCTTCGAGGCCATAGCTTGGTTCTACTCTGAGCTTGCCCTCATCTGGTCACGACTGAATAAATATTGTTGTCATACATTTCTCAAGCTTTCCTCCCTGCCAAGAATCAGAGAAGTCTTTTCTTCCTAATGTAAAGGGCTGGGGTTTTTTTTAAATCCTCGTCAAAATAACCTCAGAGAAGTGGAGTAGGAAGTTGACTTTGACGTGGCTGTTTTGTGCGGCAGTCGCGAATTGGTATTTGAGTGTGACTTTCCCATCTGGACAGCTGTGGGTGGCTCACATTCAGCAGATGAGAGGCTGTGTGAGGCTCAGTCGGGACACAGATGGGTCAGTGAAGGCATCCCATCTGTGGTGTGTCGGAGGGCCTGGGGTCGGGGGCTGCCCCCACCAGAACAGTGGGCACCATGCCGCCCTGTCCCCATGCAGCTTCTGGGAGCCCAGCAGGCCGAGGCCTTCGTGAGGGCCTTCCTGAAGCGCAGCACGCCCCACATGAGCCAGCAAGCCCGTGAGGACCAGCTGCAACGCAAGGCTGTGGTCCTGGAGTACTCCACTCGCCGGAAGCAAAAAGAGAAGAAAAAAAAATCCAAAGGCCTCTCCGCCAGGCAGAGGAGGGAGCTGCACCTCTTTGACATTAAGCCAGAGCAGCAGAGGTATGCCAAGCCCTTCCTGCCTTTCTACCTAAGGCAGCTGGATCTTCCTGGAGCGGGTGTGGATTTGGGAAGCCCAGTAGCAGGGCTGGCAGCCCCTTTTCCCCTGAAGTTAAGGGAGCCTCTCCCACTTCTGCCACAAGGGGGCAGCCTTCCTTTACCAATTCAGGCTAGGTTTGCACTCGGCTTTTGAAGCAAGGCACAGTGAGGCTTTTGCTGTTTTACTGTCTGGCTTCGGTCCTAGCCTTAACTAATGAGACCCATACCATAAGTGAGTCTGTTACCCATGGCAACAGGCTGTTTGTCTTTCAGCTTTCCTACAACAAGAGGAACTGATGTATCTTAATATATACCCTTTCTAGCTTTTAATAGCACTAGACAGAATCATCCACTGGGTTTTATTGCCAAAGAGCATGCTGCCCACGTGTTTCAGAAGTTTCTGAAAAGGAGGCATCAGTCTGTGGGAGGATGTGAGCCTCCCTCCAGCTGACACTGCATCATCCCTCCTTGGCCATGCTCCTGCATATGCTCATCTTCGGACTGTTTGTAGACCTTCGCTCTAAGATCTGTAGCCAAATAGCCTCCCACATCCCACAGGACAAAATCAGTCGCTTTGTCCGTTACCTCACTTGCACAAAGAGCTGGGCTTTGGGTGGCGGAAGGGGCGGCTGCCTGCCCAGGTTTCCGCTGGTGTCCTCTGGTGTCTGCACCGTGGAGCCCACTTCGAGTTTGAGCCTGAGGTTCTCCTTGGTCGGACCAACAGTTCCCTGCAACAGCGTCCCCATGAGGCACGAGGACCAGTAATAATGACCCCAGAGGAAAGCCTTTGAGGTCCTCTCACCTGGCCCTCCCCTGTGTCCCACAACTTGCTCACTCACCTTCCAGACAGACCTATTCCCTTATGTGGGGACGTCCCTGGCAGCCAGCAACTCCTGTTTACTCCCCTCACCAGGTCAGCTCTTGTAGCAGAAGACCTCAAAGAGCAGTGGTTAAGCAGGACTGAAGTTTTATTTCATGAAAGCAGTCCAGATGAGCACTTCCCCCGCCGCCCGGCCCCCGGGCTGGTGGCACAGACTCGGCAGTGCTGCCCTGGGAGCACCCTGCTTCTCCACCATCTGTGCATGGTGCCTCCTGGTCTGAGGGGTCTGCTGGAGCTCCAGCTGTCCAGGCTGCATCTTCTAGCAGGAAGGAGGGAGGGGCAAAGGAGGGCACCCCCTTCTTCCCCTCCTTGAGCCTAGGAGGGTTCTAGCAGCAGAAACTGAGGTTCAGGAGGGGGAAGCACTGGACTGTAGTCAGTCGGGTTATCCAGTCTAGAACTAGCATCCGCAGCCAGTCCCCAGTGACCCAGCTTGGGGTCCTTGGCATCAGGCCATGCTCTGTGCTCTTGTCCCAAGCTCATGTCGCCTAACTTTTTACTTCTAACTTTGCCACAGGTACAGTCTTTTTCTCCCTCTACATGAACTCTGGAAACAATACATCCGGGACCTGTGCGGTGGTCTCAAGCCAGACACGTGAGTTGCATGTCTGAACCCTTGCCCTCTGGGGCAGAACCCAAGGCTTACGATGACTGTAAACGCAGCCTTCCGAGCCAGCTGGCTGCAGAAGTTTGTAGACCTGTGTGCGCCCTTGGAACTCTTGATCATGCTCAACACTGAGGGCTTCTGTTTCCCTCCTAGGCAGCCACAGATGATTCAGGCCAAGCTGTTAAAGGCAGATCTTCATGGGGCTCTTGTTTCAGGTACCTTGCCTAAGAGCACATGGTCCCCCGCATGCCCACGCCGTCACTCGGTGGCAGCGTGGCCCTGTGCCACAGGGCTAGACACACTCCTTGTCACGTGGGTATTTCCAGGTCACCAGCATTGAGGGTGGGAGATGACTAGCTACCTGAGCCCGTTCTGGCCACTTTTTGAATACACTCTGAATGGTCTTCGTGTGCCTTTCCACACAGGGACCCCTAGTGCTCTCCCAGGGGGCACACAGCTGGTGGCACGTGCCCCCAGCCCTGAACAGAAAGTCCGTTTCATCCATCTGCCCGCAGTTGCCAGTCTCAGCAGGGACTCTCAGCTCCCAGTGGTGTCTCCAGGGCAGACCTTCCCGTGAACGTCTTCATTCATCCAACCGCCACTGCACACAGCCACCCACATGTCCAGGAGGCATCACAACTTTTCTATACGCACAACAACTCTGGCCTCCTCACCTCAGCCCCTGCCCCAGCGTTCCCCAGCTCCGGTCATGGTACCAGTGTTTACCCTGGTTGTTCAGGCCCAAAACCTGGGTGGGATCGTGTTTCTTCTTCCCTGATGCCTCAGCACCAATCCATCAGCATGTCCTAGCACCCGAATCCGAGCCATCACCGTCTCCCCTGGGTTCCTGTAGAAGCTGCCTAACCCTCTCCCTGCTGACACACTGCTTCTCCCCCAACCAGGCAGCCAGAGGGAAGGTTTTATACCAAAATTCAGGCCGTGTTTGTCTTCTGCTTCCTTACTGTGGTCTAAAAGGCCTCTCTGACTTTATCGAGCACCAGGTCTAACCACATCGGCCTGCTTTCTGCTTCTCACACGCCAGGCTTGGCCCCACCTCAGGGCTTTTGCATTTGTTCCTTCCCTCTGCCCAGAGTTCTGTGTGTTCACAGACTGACTGCTTCTCAGTATTCAGGTCCCTACTCAGATGTCACTCCCTCTGAGGGCCTACGGGTGACCCTCCTCCCCATTACCTTCTGTTTTTTCTTCATAACAGTTACCACTATCAGAAAATGCAGTTGTCTGACATGGTACACAATTCCCTCCTACCGTTAGAACATCAGCTCCTTGAGAGCAGAACCTAGAACAGTCTTGTTCACTGCCGTGCCCGGCACCGACCTCAGACAGCGCCAGGCACGTAGGAGGTGCTCAGTGCACGGCTGCAGGTTACGCTGGGACATGGGTCAGGAGAGCTGAGGGGCCAGCTGCCTGTGGTAGCAGCTCGCCTCACTCACTGCCCCACAGCCCGCAGCAAGATTCCATGCTGGCCAGAGTTTGGGACGTCATGGGAAGGCCATGACGGACAGGTGTTCCTTCAGATCCCATCAGTGACACTTGGCCCCGTCCCAGCAACCTGTGGCTCTTGGTGGTGCTAGACACACACGTGACCTCTTGGCTCCATAGTCCCTCCCAAGACACCCATGGCTGCAGGCCCTCCGAAGGACACCTTGTCGAAGCAGCCCAGAGACTGGAGAGCCACAGGCAGGGGATTGGGACCCGGGGTTCTCATCCAGCTTGGTCCCTGTCCGGCTGAGGAGCCCCCCACTCCCCACCGCCCCCACCTAGCTGGTTGTGGCTCCCCCAGCACCACCGAGGCTGAGGCCTTGAATGCCCTTTTCCTTTGCAGTCACAAAATCCAAATGCCCCTCCTATGTGGGTGTTACAGGAATCCTCCTACAGGAAACAAAGCACGTTTTCAAAATCCTCACCAAAGAAGACCGCCTGAAAGGTATGTGACTGTCTCAGGGTGTTGGGGCCTGTGGCCCACCCGGCTTCGTCAGCCCTTTCCCCGTGGCTTCAGCGGGTCGGTTTGGCCTCGCACATCAGCACAGATTGCAGATACCTGCTGACCGTGCATTGCACGCCTGGCGAGCGCACCCCCTGCCCTCATGGCTCTCCCCAGGGCATCTTGGAGCCCAGGCAGCAGCCGCAGCCAGATGCGCCAGGAGGAAGGGCTGCCTGGCTTGCTTCCAGATACGTGGGTCTGTTTCCATGCCTGAGACCCTCCCCTGCCCCAGAGCTGCCGCGCGCCGGAGGAGCGGAGCTAAGCAGACCGTGAGGGCAGCTAGGGTAGTGCCCGTCCCTGGAGTTCCAGGATCTTGCCCTTTCTGGTGACCCTTTGGGTTCCGGGAAGGCAAGTGCAGGCTCACCCACCAGGTGTGCCAGAGCTCGTTGTTCTAGCAGAGACGAGCGTACGCAGCCGGGCTGTCGAGATTTCTACACCCCTTGCCCACAAATCTGAGATTGTGAAACCGGTGGGAGGTTTTGGTTCCTTTAATTTTGGAGCTTGATTTTTCTCTTTGCTTCCTTCCGCTTCCCTGTTTATCCTTGTCTCATTTTAAACCTCAGAAAGTGGTGTCTATGTGTCATCACTGAGCATAAAGCCCTGAGTCCATCTGAAAATTATGTGGGAAGACCTGCTTCTGGCACTTTTTCTGGGAGTTTGGCTTAGAGCCTTTGACCCTGAAAATTAGGTGTTGAGTTATATTTAAAATCTGAATAAATCGGTCCTATGGCAAAATAGAGCCGTATAATCCTGGTGCTGCTAAAGCTTTGTGGACTCTCCATTTCTTATTAGCTTACGTGTTAATACAGACATTTTAGGAATAGTATCGTGCATCAACGTGAACTTACCTGTCAGGATTTTTTTCTCTTGTCCTTTTTCCTCCTGTTTGTTTGTTTGTTTGTTTGTTTTTCAGTTGTCCCCAAGCTAAACTGTGTGTTCACAGTGGAAATCGATGGCTTCATTTCCTACATTTATGGAAGCAAATTCCGGCTTCGGTCAAGTGAGCGATCTGCCAAGAAATTCAAAGCAAAGGGGACAGTTGACCTGTGAGGTCTTTGCTGCGGAGACAATTTTGACCCCAAGGTCATTGAGAGAAAAGCCTGGCAGGATAAGCACAGGTTGACCTGACTGGTGGCATGATTAGGTTTTTATTTTGCATCCTTTTCTGTGTCTCCTGAGTGTTCTGTGATGAATCCGCTGTTTATGTAATCATAAAACATAAACAAATCCCTGAGTTTTTTCTTTTGCTCCAGGAGAAGCAGCGGTGCCGGTCACTTGGCTTTGTCCGTGTGACCCGCTGGGGCCCCGCACTGGAGGAGAAAGGCCCTGGGGAGGGAATGCGAACTCCGACTCTGACGGGAGAGCAGGAAGGCCTCGCTCGGGGCCACTGCGCCTCCCCGAGGTTCGGGGTGCGCCCGTCCGTGTGGGGTCTGTGGCTTGTCAGGTCCAGAGTCGGCTCGGACGCGCTCCCGCTGCCGCCATCAGTCCCTGTGCCGCAGGTCGCAGGTCCCAGCACCACCAGGGACAGGGCAGCTGGCCCGGCTGCTGAGCCCTGTGCTCGGATGGCCTGGTTTTGCCAAAACGGACTCAGCCTCCATGCTCGCTCGGCCAGGGCCTCGCCACCTGAGAGCATTGAGCTGGGATTTGACCCCCACGGTCTGGCTGCAGAGCCATGCTTTTGACCACAGGGATGAGAAGACCCTGCTTTACGTGTGTAACGTGGTCACCTGGGCTCCGCTGAGGAGGTCCCTGCCTTCCACGGAGCGTCCGAATGTGCCACGCGGGTAACGGCCTGGGTGCTACGACTCCCTCAAGCACTCTGCTCGTGCCCACTGCCCTGTAAGGGAGAAGGCGGCCAACGTGTAAACATGCAGCTGCTTTCCGGAATCGTTGGTGCCACTTGGCTTGTGAAATCCGGTTTTCATGGCGCAGACTCCAGTTTCCGTGTGAATGGCTGTTGCCTTAGTAGCCTTCTCTCCCCCCTTCCCCATGGACACTTGACAAAGAACACTCACCACTGTCCTGCCTGTTTCCAGGATGCCCTGTTGTCCCCACAGCCCACCCGGGGGCCACCGGGTCCTGTGCCCTGAGGACCGTGCCATCCCCCGAGGGCCCAGGCCAGGCAGGACGCCGGCCCCCAGGGAGCATCCCGATGAAGCTGCGCTAGCTGCTCCCCAGAACCGGGCTGAGGCCTCAGCTGTGGCACAGGGCCGGTGGGTGGGGGGCGCTGTGGTAGCTTGCAGTCCAGTCTCCCACCTCCACTGCCCCGGGAGCACGACCCCAGTACAGCTGCGGCCTTGGAGGTGTGGGCCTGTGGGAGACACAGCTACACCGGCCTCATGTGTCAGTCCACACAGTGGAGAAACCGGAGAGGCCCGCGGAGCAGCAGAGTGGTGACCACCTCGGGACGAGACTCAGGAGCCCCAGGCCCAGGGACCCACTGGTCTCTAAGAAGTGAGTGGACCCGAGGGCCCTTTATATTCCCCAGAGCCGAGTCTGTGTGTGGAGGACCGGACCTTAGTGTAGGGCCCACAGAGGACAGGCCGGAGCCTCTCCAGGGGAAGAAAAGGATGAAGCACCTGGAGGGGAAGGTGAGGGACGGCATGGGTCATGGCCACTGTGTTAGCTTGGACTGCCGTAACAAAACTCTGCAGATGGGCTGTGTAAACAACAGAACATTCTCCTGCGCCGCTCCAGAGGCTGGAAGTCCAAGATTAAGGTGCCCTCAAGGTTGGGGTCTGGTGAGTGCTTTTTCCTCGGCCACCTTCTTGCTGTGTCCTCACGTGGCCTTCCTCGGTGCATGCCTGTGGGGAGAGAGAGAGATCTGTTGTCTCTTCCTCCTCTTCTTAGGACACCAGCCCTATGGGATACGGCTCCACCTTTATCACCGCATTTCACCTTTTTCTCTTTTTCTCAGTGCAGCCACATTGGGAATGAGGACTTTGACAGGAATTTGTGGAGACGTAGTTCGGTCCATGATAGCCGTGGAGCTGCCCCACCCAGAACAGGAGCCCCTCAGAAAGGCCGCAGTACCCACCCTGGCTCCCATCCTCAGACCCTGGCCTGGCCTGCCCGCACCCCTGCTCAGGGGCCTTGTGCCACTAGTCAGTTCAGCCAGCGCAGCTGCTGGACCCCGAACTCCCCTCACCCCTGGGTTCCAGGACTGGCTCAGACAGGAACTTAGGGCCAGCCGCCCCTCCATCGCCAGCTTCCCTTCCACTTCTGCAAACCACTGAGCTCCTCTCTCACCCTCCCATCGGGGCCAGGCACAGTGGTGGGGCAAGAAACGCATGCACAGGTGGCAGGGCGGACAGGGAGGCTCCCTGGAGGAGGGGGCTCAATCCAGGCAGCTGTGGGCTGTGAAGAGTGACACGGGCTCAGGACCAGGCCGGCAGAGCAGTCGTGGAGGCCCCAGGACATCACCTGCCCATGAGACCCGGGGCCAGCAGGAAGGAAGGTGGGAAGGGGTTGGGGGGGCTCTGGCCACCGGTCCCAAACCCATAGGAGGTGCGTCAGGTTCTGCCCAGTTCAGTGGGAGGAGAGAGGTGCTAGAGAAGTTGTAAGCCACGGGGCAAGGTGCGGAATCCTGCTGACTCATTCGCCCAGTACTGATGTCTTTGGGGACCTCCGTGTCACCATCTGGCAAGTGGGGCCATGAGACCAGATGAGGGTTTCCTGAAGGGAGATCCTGGAACTTCCTGCGTCTGCATCGGGGTCGGCAGGACACCTGTTAAAAGCAGCCAGCTCCTGGGCTGCAGTCAAGACTCCAGGGGCAGGGCCCAGACAGCTTCGTGGGTCTCTCAGACCCCAGCTGCCTCCTCCATCACTGAAGTGTGAGGATCGTGGACTCCAGATGGCGTCTAAAGTGTCTTCCAGCTCTGACGTCTGGACTGTGATAGAAGATTTGGGACTCTCAGGATGGTGTTTTCCGGATGCTGGAAAAAGATTGTCAGATGACGGATCTCTCGGGTCCTGAAGAGTAAACATGAACGTTCCCCCCACAAGCCATAAATTATGGTAAAAAGCTTTCTTTCTGGACAATGGCTTTGGTTTTAATTTAGTTTGCATTTCTTAGCTATAATGCCTAAGTAAGACATCTGTTAAATGTCTATAATATTAATTTAATAGGGGGGTTCTAATAGAACTGTATTGGAATTGTCCATTTAATTAACCTCGTGGGCCTTTAATAAATGTCTTAAATAGACATCATTAACAAGAGTGCTAGACAAATTAAAATTAGAGTCAATAACATTCTTGGTAATTTTTCCTGAGCTGTGAAGGACGAGCGTTGCTAAGTAGACAGACGCAAGGACGGGCTGCACAGAGGAGTGTGGGGGCCGGCATCCCCAGCAGGGCTCCAGCATGGGTAGGGCCCCCAGTGGGGTTCAGCCATACTGCGTCCTGGCCTCCCCTTCGAGCACCTGCACACACGACACTTGCTGGCCTGGCCCTCAGACCAAGCTCTGGGTGAGGAGAGGATGGCCAGGGAGGAAGATGGACCTAAATCCCGGGTCGCTGCATGACTCACGTTGAGACGGGACAGACGAGGATGGGGCAGGATGGGCTGGGCCAGGGGGCTGGAGTGGGGTGAGGGGAGGAAGTGGGGAGCATGCCCATTTTGCCCCCACCACTCCGCGGAGCAATCTTGCTCAGATGAACTGCGCTTCCAAAGCCAGGGCACGGTTGCCCATCTCCACATCTCAGGGGGCCTCTCAGGGTGACAGTTAACCATGCCCTCCCTCCTGAGGCACCTCTGTGTCCCCACACCCCTGACTGTCCCCTGCCTCCTGGCCACTCCCTCTCTGTCCTTTCATGGATCCTCCTCCTCTTCCAATCTTCTAAGTGTTGGAATGCCCTGAACTCTGTCCTTGGACTCCTCACCTTTCCGCTTAGCTGGTCTCACCCACAACTTCCAGCACACTTGACTCAGAAGATAGTGTTGGCAGCCCTGCTGCTCCCCATCCCCACTTCCGAATCCGGAGCTTTATCACCTGCCTCTCCTAATCCCAGTGGGAGCTCCTGTGAGCTCACGATGACTCACTCCACTTTGATGGCTGCTGTGTCCCCAGTGATCAGGAAGCACTCGCTGACCTGGAATGGGTGCTCTGAACATTCTTTGGGGGATGGACACCACTGCTCGTTGACCTTCCCACCTGCATATGCAGTGGCATCCTGAGCTGCCGTGGCTGGGCAAGAATCATGGACCCCCCAAGTGCGCTCCGCCTCCCCCCCACCTCAGTGATCGGCCTCTGTCTCCCCACTTACTTAGGCCAGAAACGCAGGAGCCCTCCCACCTGCCTGGAGTTCACACCTGCCCCCCATCCGGCTCTCCCTCGTCTGCCCTGCACCTGCTCTCAGTCACCCACCCACCGCCCCTCGAGGCCTCCCTGCCTCCACGTGTGGCCCCACCACAGCCAGGTGACCTTTGTGAAGCAGGTTTCAGATCGTGTCAATCTTCTGCCCAAAACCCACAAGTGACTTCCCAGTACGCTTAGAATTAAACCCGGCATCTGACCAGGGTCATCAAGGGCCCCCCAAGACCTAACCCCAGCCTGCCTCTCCCAGCTCCCCAGTGTCCCCCTCCCCCACCGTGCCTTCTATACAGCGCTGTCCCACTCAGACCGTGGGCACCTTCCCGGCAGCCCCCACCTCCGCACTCAGCTCCCCCCGCTGGCCTCCCTCCCTCTCAGCGGTCCCCCAGCGGTCCCTTAGCACGCAACCTCATTTCCCAGGTACACAGCACTTGTCAGGAACCTTCCCTGCTGGTTCATCGTCCTTTTCTTCTTCCAGAACCTAGACTCCGTGAGCATCAGGACTTGGCCTGGCTTGTCCACCACTGTAACCGTTGTAACCTCAGTGCCATCCAGAACCCTGCTCTCCACGTCCTGAGGGTTCCGTCAAATACTTGTCTGACCCAACACAGTGAGCCGAGGGTGTGGCCCTAATGGTGGCTAAGGGTGGCTGCACACAGCCGCGGTGACCCCCATCTGGCCCCGACAGACGCCTTTCACAGCAGAGTCGCGCCGCGCCCTGAGACCCCCAGGCTCCCCCAGCGTTTCAGGGCCGTGGCAGCCCTGCCCCTCCTGCTTCCCAGCCAGGTGAGCTTATACGCCACGAGGTGCTGTGACCTGCAGCGGGCGTGGAGGGACCTTTCTGTCATCTCCAGCTTCACCCACGGGACCCAGGGTGCAGGGGGAGGCAGGTGTGGCTGGTGCTGGGCGACCCCGGCCTGGAGACGCCGAGCTCAATGAAAAGCCTGGCGCTCAGTCCGGAAACCCAAGTTCTAGGCCCAACTTACCCTTGACCTTCATTTTCAACCACAAACGACATGCTCAAGGGAGTGTGGTGTTTATGGTAGATTCATTTAGTCTACACGAATTGAATGCAGGCCCTGCCAGGAGGGAGGGAGGGAGCGGCCAGTGCCCCGCTGCTCTGTTCCGGGGACACTGGCCTTGCGGTGGCCGAGAGGGAAAAGCGCCCCTAGTTGCTCTTCGTCTCCCCAAAACGCGTGTGCCCATAATGCCGTTCCTGGTTACACAGGCCCTAAACCAGGGGTGTGCTGGAGGGCGCCGGAGAGCAGGTGTGCGCCCCTGCTGGTAGCTGGAAACCGGCCCGGTGGGGGTGTTCACAGCACACTAGGAATCAGGGCTTGGCCAACACCAACCAGCACACCCCGCCCTGAACGCACGGCAGCCCCGCTGTTCAGGAGAGGCGGTGAGCCCAAGTTCCAGCCCCGGGAGCGGGAGCGGGACCTCCGCAGAGAGGGCGCTGGGGAGGGGTGTCAGTCCCCGCGGTGCCACCCGAGCCCGAAGGGCTGCCTCGGGGCACACAGTGCGGGGAAGGTGGCCCCGTGGCCGGGGGCTGCGAGCACAAACACTTCAGTGGTGGAGGGCCCGTCCGGCTGTAGTTTAGGATTCGTGAGCTTCCTGTGTATGTTACGCTTCTATTAAAAATGTGTTTGTAAAGGAACCCCTGAGTCCGCGATGTGGGTGCCACCTAAGCATCCGAAAGTGAAGCGTCTCCCGTGCCCGTTACCCTCACGGCTCTTGCCCAAGAATCAGGGCTTTCGAGCAAGGAAACCCGAAGTGCTCACAGGGGCGGTGTGTCACCGAATCCACCATCTTAACACCTCCCACCTCTCTGCCCTGGAGCTCCAGGGACCATGATATCAGCAGTCCCGTCACAAAGGAGTGGTTGCCGCAGACCTCCTGGTCCCCACCAGGCTCCCAATGAGCGGTGGTGACAGCGGCCCTGGGGGGTGCAGGGTGGGCTGGGAGGGACACGGGGCCCATGCCCTGGGCACCTGGCAGGTCTGGAGGTGGAGCAGGCCTCCCTTGGGACATGGCCTGAAGCTGAGGCTGGAGAGCGGAGCTGGCTCAGGCAGGAAAGGGACCCCCTGCCGAGGAACCTGAGGTGGGAAGTAGGGCCTGGAGGAGAGAGCTGGGACTGGCAGCTAGCGCCCGGGGCACTGGGCAGGGTGACGGAAGCCAGGGCGGGGAGGGGCCAGAACCAGGGCTGCAGACCAGGTAGGAGGCTTGTGAGAGCCATCTGCGGCCTGGCCCAGGGTGTCGGCCTCAGGGATACACAGAAACAGGCTGGAGAGGTGAACCTACCACCCCACCAACAAGCCTCCCCCCAGGTCTCCACCTGAGCCTCCATGCACAGCCAAGTGGCCTGTGAGGTTGGAGCACAGCTGGGTGAGCAGAGGTCGGCCCCAGCCGGCCAGGCTGGTAAACGGAGGGGTGAGAGCAAGGCCCGCAGGGCGGGGAGGTGGGGGCAGCCACTGAGGTCTTCTCAGAGAAGGGAAGAGGGGGCAGGTGGGCAGATCGGCAGTTGGGGAGGAAGAAGGTGCCCTGGGTCCAGGGTCAGAAATGAGGAAGGTGGCAGAGCTGGGCCAGGGCTGGGCGGTGGTGTGGGCACATCCCGGGGATGTCCTTATCCGGCTTGGCTCTGTGACTTCAGGCAAGCCACCTCCCGGTGCCTCAGTGTCCCCATCTGTTAAATAAGTGTCCTGAATAAAGCACAAGGAACAAGGTTTACTGTGTGGTCTCACCTGAAAACTCAAGAGTTCGACAGTGTACGGTCTTATCTTCCAAGCACATGGAACCTGTCGCTTGTCAAAGCTGTCCTCTCCGCGGCCACACTCTCGGTGGAACCTTGGGATATCCCCAAGAAGTCAGCCCTAGTGGCCTGTGCTGGCCGAGGACACTGAGATCACCTGACCCAGGATCACCCAGCCGAGGCTGGGTCTTGTGGCTAGGCCCCTCTCCCCAGATCAGACCCCGAGGAGGGCTCCCTTCCCCCGCTGAATTTCAAGCCCCACTGCCTGCCAGGGTGTGGACAGGTCTCTGGTCTGCAAGGCAGGCCCCCTACCAGCTGCCGGCTCCTAGCGGTGCTTGGGCGACATTTAAAGACCACAGTAACGATTGAACACCCTATTACCCAGCTGCCTAATTAATGTAAATGAGAGCTGCCGTCCGCTCAGCGAGGCTGATGCTTCTCGGAGGAGGCCCTGCCAGCCACCCGGGCCCCATTCCAGGGGCGTTTATGGGGGCAGCCTCATTCTGGCTTGGCTGACTTACAGGTAAGACACAGCCCTAAATAATGAAGACGGAGTGCTAATGGGCCCCCGGAAGCCAGGCAGCTCAGGCTCCAGTCCCCGAATCAGAGGCATTCCCTCGAAGCTTCTTTCCCCAAACCCAAAGGCTCAGCTGCCCCTGAAACCCAAGTGGCAAGAGATCCTAGGCCTTCTGTCAGAGAGGCGAAGGAGCACGTCTCCCGGTCTCCCGCACATAAGGCAATCCTCTGAGGCCTGCATGGCCTGGCCCCCTCCCTCCAGCCCCACCTGCAAGCCCCCTCCCATCCTGGAGCTGCAGGCCAGGTTTGCCCGGGACCACTCAGGGTTTAGCACAGTCCCAGGCAAACCAGGGCAGTTGGCCATCCCACTCCAGCCCCACTAGGATAGTCTTTCTGGTTCAATATCCCGCTCCTTTTAGCTCCTGGGGGGACAAGGAGCACACTGAACACCACCTTCTCAGAGAGGCCTTCCCAGGCAGCCTGTCTTAGTCCCCTCCCTGCTGCTCAACCCTGGCCACATAGTAGAACTGTGTAGCGAGTTTTTCAAATAGTACCTAAGCTCAGGTCTCATCCCCTAACATTACACCAGAATCCCTGCAGGTGGGACCCAGGTATCTGTAGGTTTTTAATCAATGGAAGAGAAATCTGAGTTCAAATCCCAGCACAGACACTGTATGGCCCTGGGCAAGTCAGTCGGCCTCTGGGAGTCTAAGCTTCCTTGTTGTAAAATAGGAATATCTATCCATGTTGTAAGAAGCCAAGAGGGCCAGGCATAGAGTAAGTCTCATTAGGATATGCTCTGTCCTGGCTCTTTCTGTTGCTAAATGGGTAGTTCACGTTCCAAGAACCAGCCTGAGAGCTTGGGCTTTGCCAACAGCAGTGCCTTGCCATCGCAGACATGTGGCCCGGTCTTCGAGGCTGGGTAGGGGCCCCTCAGCCCCAGAGCCCAGATACCAGGTGCCTAGGTTTGTCACACCCTTCACACTGTGCTGTAAACACACAGCTGTCCCCGCGACCAGGAATCCGGGAAAGCCACCCCTGTGTGCCAGGCTCAGCACAAAGGCCGGCTCAATGTCGGTGTCTAGAGAATGAGTAAGTGAATCAGTGAATGTGCCCACGGCTGGTGTGGTCATGTTGGGGCCACCTCTGTGGCAGGACTGTGCTCCTAAGAGGTGTCTCTTGACACCCCTATCCGGTGGCCCATCCACAGGCTGGAGCCCATCCCAGCATGCCTTGCAGAGGGTGCATGGGGCTGTTTCCAAAAAGTCATTTCCAAACAGCTTTAATGAGTCTTGCAGTCACCATAGCAGGTGGTATTCAATGCTCTCTCTCTCTTTTTTAATGAAGTAGAAGAGCCTATAGAATAAAATACCAAAGTGGATCGCACATATGTCAGGTCATTTCATTTCCTCACGTTTTCTTTCAGCTATCTGTAGAAATGGGCCTCTCTAGACACAAGGAGCCCTAGGTTGGGTCTACACTAGGGAGCTCTGCACCAGCACCTGGCATAAGAGATGATGACAGGCGTATGCATAGGAAACGGTGCTCTGAGGAGTGAGGGGGGTCTGCCAAGGTGTCACTGATCGTCAGGCTTAGAGCCGGACTCCAGCCTAGGTTTCTTCCTCCATTACCCAGCTCCTGATTCATCCAGCCCTCTGCAGAAGCCCATGATCTTCTCTGACTCAGGAGCACTATAGTGGGTATTTCTTCTCCACTGTGGTCCCATGTACTCAGGTCTCTGAGCCGTCACTCCAAGAGACTTTGGGTTCACCTACAGCCTTCGAGTGCATCAGTTGGGACTACTTTGTTTGCACGTAACAAAACCCAATGCAACAATCAGGCAGGGCTTGATCCAGAGGACGGAACAATGTCTTCAGGACCCCTTCTCTCTTACTGTACCTTTGATCTGTGCTGCCTCCTTGCTCAAACAGGCTCTCCCTCTGTAGCAGCAAGGTGCTCATTCGAGACTCACACTCTCTCCATCTAGCTGAAGTCTAGTTGGAAGGAAAGATATGTTTCTTCCTTGTACCCTCCCTCTACTCCTAGAATTCCTTCACCCTCATTTGACCATTTGATCAGACTGTGGCTGAGACATCCAAGGGGCTGATTGACCAGGCCTGGATCACATGCATCTGCCCTGACAACACGTGGACTGACTGTGGGAAAGAGATCGTTCCTCCAAGGGCACCAAGGTGCTGGGTTTAAAAGAAGGGAGGATGGATAATGGTGGCAATGATAATAATAATAATAACAATAGAAGTCTACTGCACTGAGCTCTCAAAGGAGGGAACAGGTGCAACGTAGCAAAGGGTTCCCGGGACGCACTGACATCATGGCAACTCACCCGAGCTGCCACTACACTTCCCAGCATTCCCTTCCATGCCCGGTTCCCAGTTGGCAGGGATGGGCCATTAGGGACACTTGGCCTGATTTGGGAGGCGGAAGTGCGGCGGCAGCTGGGCCCCTCTCAGGGCCCTGGAGGCCGCTGCGGGGTTCAGGGTGCTGTCGCTGTTCACAGCGAGCGCCTCTGCTGGCTCATCGGACTGGTGTCCCGGCCGCGGCCTCCTTCAGCTTCTCTGGTCCTGGGCCCTGGGGAGGGGTGCCAGCCCGTCCTGGAGGACACCCTCGTGGGTGAAATCGGAGGCTGGGAGACAGGGAGGGGCTGACGCGGTGCCAGCCTCTCAGGTCCCGGCTGTCCTTGTGTCCTCCGCGTCGCATCCATCTTCCCTCCCCCGTCCCCTGCCCCTCAGGCTGCGGGTGCCAGGACCAGGCACAGAAGCGGTGGCTTCGTGCAGACCGTTTAACCAGCCCCCACAGTGGGATAAGGTCAACTCCCGACAAGGAGTCCTTTAGGGCCTGAAATCTCCTAGTGGCTCTGTTCCTCTGATGGAAGCCTGACAGAAGCAGTCCCTGAGCTGCCTGCTCTGAAACCTCCCAGTGAGCACGGGCACGACCCACAGGCCCGACGGCAGGAACAGCCTTGCTCCCCCTGCTGTGGGGACTCCCACGGTCGCCCCAGGTGCCGTCAGGGGCCGACTTCAGCCAGGCTCCCGAGCGCATTTTGGAAGTAGCTCTCGCCCTCATGAGAAGCCCGGAGTAGAGTCACCCCCATCGGGACACACATCACGTGGGCTAAGGCCATCGTCCCCACAGCTCCCTCTCTGGCTTCTGCCAACGAACTTCCCTCACCGGCTGTATCTCACTAGTTGCAGATGCAGTCCCAGGCTGTCGAGGCCTCTGTGTTACCTGGCCAGCCTCCATGCCCCGTCCCAACAACTGCTCTGAGCCAAGCACGGTCATCCTGCTCCCCTGGCCAGGCACTGGCGTGGAAAGGGGCACTGGCGCCATCCCAGACCATGAGAGCAGTTGTTGTGATTGTCCGTGCTGTCTGCCCAGTTTTTCCAGTTCTCCGCACTTTGGGCAGCAAAGTATTTATTTCCTGGTCTCCTTGTGGTCAGGTGAGGCCATAAAACTAACCCAAGCCAATGAGTCATAAGCGGAAGCCATGTATGTCATTCTAAGCCAGAGTGTTTAACTGCGGGTATGAGACCCTCCAGACCTCCTACCCTTGGGCACAATCACCTACAACATTCAAGACGGCAGCTGATGCCTCAGCCTGGGTTCCTGAGAGACTTCGCAAACAGAGCCCTTCACTGACCTGCTATGGCCTGTAGCGTCAGTGAAAAATAAACCTTTGTTGTTGAAAGTCACTGAGACATTGAGATTTTCTTGTTACGGCTGTGTAACCTCATTTATCCTGTTACAAAATTTCACTGGTGGTAAAGGAGCAGTTTGTCTCTAGAAATGAAGCCTAGAAAGACAGGCAAGCCGTCCCTTTTCCTCCTCTAGATGGTGCTGTACAGGGGAGGGAAGGCTCAGCTGCCATCTTGAGACCAAGCCCCGTCTGAGGGAAAGCTCCCACCCCGAAGACCCCGGGCAGAGGAATGGAGGGAACCAGGATCCTTGAGGATATGGCCAAACTCCTGAGTCAACAACCCTGCAAACTTTTTTACTTCTTGACTTCCCGGTATGTGAAATAAAATTCCTTCTTGTCCAAGCTGATTTCGGTTCAAGTTTCTGCTTCTTGCAGCTGAAAATATCTTAACTGATCAATGTTATGGACACATTTCTTCCTCAGGCAACCCCTGGAGGGTTTTAAACCAACTTTGCCCATGAAGAACCTACACCCCCAGAGACGTAGATACACATTCTCTCCTTCCAATCAGAAATCGAAGCAGGATTGAATTATGTACAGTTGACCCTTGACCAACATGGGTTTGAAATGATGCACGAGTCCACTTACATGTGGACTTTTCCCATAAATACGGTATGGTACTGTAAATGTATTTTCTCTTCCTTACGTTTTCTTAATAACATTTTCTCTTCTCCAGCTTACCTTATTGTGAGAATATAACACATACAAATTATGTGCTACTCAACTATTTATGTTATGTAAGACTTCTGGTCAACAGTAGGCTGTTAGTACCTAAGTTTGGAGGAATCAAAATTATACACAGATTTTCAGCTGCACAGGTAGGTAGATGGCACCCCTAATCCCCACACTGCTCAAGGGTCAACTGCATTTGTCAGTTGAAGTGCAGAAACCAAACTCAAAATTAGCTTATGAAGAAACGGTGGTGCGGGAGGGGTGGATATGGGTTTCTGCAACTGGAAAGCATGGGGGCAATTGTAACTTCAGACATGGCTGGTTTCAGGGACCCAAAGGTGTTGTCAGGAACCTGCCTTTCTCCTCCTCAGTTATATTTTCTTCCATGTCTGCTTTATTCTCACTCAGCCTCCCGCCCTCTGATGGTGGGAAGTATTTGATTCCCATGTGAGCAGCCTGAACTTGCCAGTGCAAGGCTCTGTCATTCCCACTAGCAAGCAAAGGGCCTGCATTGGGTTCTCGTTGGCCTAGCCTGGATTGTGCGCACACCCCCAAACCACTATGACTAGAGAATGTGGTGCTCTGGTCAGCCAGACTCATAGCTCATATCCATCTCAGGAGCCCACACTGGGTTCGGTCCTCCCTGAATCAAAGGACCAGAGAGAGAGAGAGAAAGGTGTAGTTCCCCAAAGATAACAGGTATTTCTGCCAGAAGGGAGAAAGTTTCCCAGGCTGACAAAAATAGTAGATAAAGATATGTAAGCATAGGAAGGCTGGGGTGCCTGGTGTCAATGAGAAGGCTGGGCTTGGGGGTGGTGATAAGATGGTTGTGTCAAGTCCTTGCCAATCCAGCCAGCCGGGAGGGCAGGGATAAGACCGGGGCAGGAACGGTCTTCCTTTGGGTTCAGCCAGGTAAAGGTCAGAAACCGGGATTTCAACGCAAGTAGCTGATCGGGGAGGTGAAGATAAACACTGGCAATGGGGCGGGGGCTGGGGGGTGAGACAGAAAACGGAAGGCAGCCAACAAAGGGTGTGCCATGGGGCACGTGGAGCTGCAGAGCACCCAGCTCCATCTCTCAGAGGAGGACAGTGGGGGGCATCGTGGGGGAACCCACCTCAGTGCGTCCCCGTGAAGGTAAGGGAGTTGGGGTGTTTACCCACCAAGGCCAGCTGGTGAGGGCCATTCCAGCAGGTTCATTCTCTGGCACGTCTGGCAACTCTCAACCTCCCAATTCCCTGAGGAGCCCCAGGAAGTGGCTTGCAGCTGGCAAGATGAAAGGGCAGGGATTTGGATCCCGGAAGACTGGCTCTGAGGCCCTGCTTTCTCCACCAGCCCCCATAAATCCAGCAGCCTATTGTCGGCCACCACCAGGCCCTGCAGCTTCCCGGACAAGGAAAGCAAGCTGCCACTTCAGTGACCCTCCAGCAGCCCACCTTTGCCGATGGTCACTCTGTGGGGTCCCCACTGTCTTGGGCCCCTGGGGTGCCCCCTGTGATCAACAGGCAGGCCTTCCTCTCTGAGACCCCAGATTGTTGCAGACTTTCTTCTCAGGCATGTTTTTCTGCAGATGCTAATGAATGACCCTTACATTTCCCAGAGAGGCTCCCTCTTTCTGAAGTGGCTTAAAATCTCCGCTCTTGATTGCAATCTTCCCAGAGCTGATTTTGGCCACTTGGCTCTTATTTCTGAAGTGTTGACGGACGTGGGAGGAGAGGAGAGTGGGAAGGGGAGCATTCGGGGCTCAGCTCTCCTATAGACGCCGTGATTCCAGAGGCAGGGTTCAGCTATCAGAATCAGAATAGACAAAAGAACTCTGTTTTCTTTTCAGTTCTAAGCACAATTGATCCCTGGTTTGTACCCCGATATAAGGCACACACATTCCTACGTAAGTCCTGACTTGTCATGTAAAGATCGGTCCCTGTTTCTTGGTGATACTGGTTTATCATAGGCACAAATTTCTTTCTAGAAGTCTCTTCCCTAATTTTCAAAATTAATGTCTATGGGAAAATGTGAATTGAGTTGGAGAAGTTTCTATATATGTAATTTTTAAGAAGTCACATGCACATGCTCATAGGTGTGTAAACACTTAGGAAGCACTTGCCAGGCACTATTTTAAGCATTTTGCACATATTAACTAATTTCATCCTCACAACAACCTGGTAAGGTCAATGCTATCATTATTCCCATTTAGCAGATAAGAAAATTGAGGCCTAGAGAGGTTGTCACTTGCCTGAGTGGAGCTGGGATTTGAGCCCCTGCAGCTTGGCCCCAAAGTATGTGACGCAGAGACCCTTGGGCCTCTGCAAACACACACTGACACCCACCCACACACATGCACCCCTGTCCCCAGCACTCCTGCACGCATGAGCACACACGGTCCTGTCTGCTGGCTCTCCCCGAGGCTCTGCATCCCTGTGAGTCCTGGTACAAAGAAGTAAGAGAATACCTCCCTTCTCGCAGCCTCTCCTGGGAAGCTGGGACTCTCCTCACCTTGTTTAAAACCAAAACTGCTCCAAAACAGTCTTCCTCATCCCCTGCAAGTGGGAGGGAACCCTAGCTTCTCTGGCACCGCTGTCCACTCGGATCCCCCCATGATGACCTTGGGTTGCAGGTGGGATCTGTCCCTCCAGTTCAGGGGAGGGAACCGAGGCCAGAGCCATCTTGGGAGTGATGGGCAGGTTCTCCTAGGGTGCAGATTGCGCCTTGCAGGGTCCAAAGCAGGGGCCGGGAGGCACTACCGGCCTTCTCCAACGGCCCTGGACAGGCAGATTAAGGCCCAATTAGGTGGTGGCACTTTGGAGGGTCTGGCACAGCCCAGAGCAGCCATCCCAACACCCCGGGGCAGGGCTGAGGGATGATATCACTTAATCACCCCAGGTGTCCCGGGCACGGGCCTGCCGGCTGTGCCCCTCACTCTCTAAGACTCCGGAGGGCCCAGCCCCACAGCACAGCTTTCCACGTAATGTCAGACCCTCACGAGGGGCGAGGTGGCCGGCTCAGCAGCCTGTAAATCTCAGCTTCCTCTCCCAACTCCCGGGCTTCTCCCTGCGGCTGGCAGTTTTATGGGAAGACAAAAAATAAAATAATGAAAAACAGAAAAATAAATTACTCAGGAATTTGTTTTTAATTAAGCAACAAGCCTCGATGGGGCCTGGCTGCTACCTCCTAACGCTGCTCCTGGAGTGTGGGGAGGCATTTGGTCCAGATGAGTGCCTCAAATCAGCCCGGAATGTGATTAGATGATTACTCCCCAGAGTTCCTACAAGATGATCTTCCCCAGAGTTGTCTTACTGCGATTATAAAAAGTCTGCAGGCAGGAGGGGAGCTTTACTGCTTCAAGAAGATGTAAACGCTGTCAGGGCAGCCGTGGGGCCTGGGCGCCCCGCCCCCACTGCACCTGCTCCCGGTGGAACCCGTGGGTGGCCTGCCAGGCTGGGTGGATGCTAGCACCTGTCAAAATAAGTGGGTCCCCGCACACGGGGAACAGGATGTCTCAACAGAGAAGCAAGGGGGAAGGATGCAAGGAAGTCCGACTTTGAGATACTTTCTCTTCTCCTGCGAGGAGCGACAGGCCATCATCCTCACTCCCAGGCCAGCTCAATGCATCTCACTACTGCCACAGAGACAAAAGGTATTTTCATCTTCCTCAGTCTCTCTCTCTTTCTCTCTCTCGCGCGCTTCCTGGGGGAAAGGATTCTCACTTTCTGAGTCATACAATGACCTATCATTGGACATGCTGGAGCTGGACAGTTGGCAAAGGAAAACAGAAAACTAAAGACACCAGAGAAGTGAGGTTGGTCCCCAGGATAAAGATCTGAGCTGGGCAAAGATGCGGAAGGAAAGGAACAGCAGAGTCCTGGCTGAGTGTCGGGGAGAGGAGGGCCAGGAGACGGGCGTGGGGGAGAAAGGGAGTCTCAGAGAGCTGCCACCGTCTGCTGGGAGGCACAAGCGGTGGTGATGGAGCGAAGAGCGTTGAACTTTGCTGGACTGTGAGACCATGTTTCCTCCTCCGGAGCCTGAGCCTAGATTTGGAAGTTCTCTGAAGCACTTTGTGACTGTGGTTCCATCTTTCTGTGACTGCCACACGCACACACAGACTGAGCCTCGTGCGACCCCACTTACCTTTGGGTTACACTAACAAGGATGAAGGCAAAATTGGAAGACCTAGGGGATGCAGGGTCGGACGCAGGAATCCCCAGGACAAGGGTTAGGATCGGCTTCCACACGCCGTCAGACACGAGTGGTGAAACAGGAAGCAGCCAGAAAGAAACAGAGGCAGACCCCGCGAAGGTAAGGGGTCCTTCCTCCATGTAAATAGCCGAGAGCAAGAGCTCTGGAGTCAGACAGCCCTGCATTACAGTGCCCGTTCTGCCGCTTTCTTTCTTTTCTTTTTTTTTTTTTAAAGATTTTATTTATTTATTTGACAGAGGGAACACAAGCAGGGGGAGAGGGAGAGGGAGAAGCAGGCTTCCCGCGGAGCAGGAAGCCCGACGTGGGGCTCGATCCCAGGACCCTGGGACCATGACCCGAGCCGAAGGCAGACACTTAACGACTGAGCCACCCAGGCGCCCCCGTTCTGCCACTTTCTAGCAGGGTAGCTTCGCAAAGTCCTGTGAACTCTCTGAGCCTCCCTTTTCCCACATGCAAGATGAGATTAAATATGGGGTTGATCGTGGAGCTACCCTCGTTGGGATGTTGCCAGGCTCGAGAGACTCTGCCAGAGCACTTAGCCCATGGCCTAGAGCATAGAAGATGCCCAGCACGTGCCCAGCTGTGCTACTACTGTTAACTTCGAGCTGCCCGGGCCTCAGGAAGATTCTGCTCAAACAGCCTTTGTAAGGGGCCCCAAACTCAGACCTGCAAGTCAGACGTCACACTTACGTGACCTCTACGACCACAGGATCTGTTTGGGACTCCCCTGAAGATGGATGGACTCAGGAAGAGTCTTTTTTCCTTGGTGCTGTGCTCTGTGGTACCAGGGTGGAGAATGGGGATGAAGAAGGTGGGTTTTAGATGAGAAATTCACTATACCTTCTCATGCTAGGAAAAAAAGTCAATTAAAGCAATGGAAAAGACTGTTTTGGCAATATTTGTGTGCCTCAAGATTGTTCAGCAAACACTAACAATGTGAGGGGTGGAGTATAATGCTGTTAGCTTTAAAAATTAGAATTCAAAGTAAAATGTTTTTTAAAAAATACCTCATTTTGATAAAATGAACAATTCATCAAGAAAAATATAACAGACCAGATAACAGTTGGAGAACATCAACTAGGTTAATGATATGACAGGTGCTTCAAAAGAGAATGATTTGAATTTCAATGGGCTAAGAAAACTGACAAAATAGGGGCGCCTGGGTGGCTCAGTCGGTTGGGCGTCTGCCTTCGGCTCGGGTCATGATCCCAGGGTCCTGGGATCGAGCCCCGCATCGGGCCCCCTGCTCGCGGGGAGCCTGCCTCTCCCTCTCCTCCCCACTTGTGCTCTCTCTAGCTAACTCTCTCTCCCTCGCTCTCAAATAAATAAATAAAATCTTTTTTAAAAAAAGAAAATTGATAAATAATTAAATGTTTTTGCGAAAGTTGACTGTAATGAACAAGAAGCAAGAGTCACACGTGAGGTGAAGAGATCACACCGAGCAATCACACAGTGTGTCTGGAGACGGGTGCCTTCTCCAAACCCACATGACTCAAGCTTTGTTCATTCTGAGAATGTTCGGGCATTTACAAGCGTGACCTGTGTTTTGTTAAATGGAAGATAAACACTTTCATAATTTTATTACATTTTTGAAGTTCAAGTCACTTTTTCCTTTTTTTATTTTCTCTCTGATTATGAGTTGACTCACGTTAAGGGATTTCTCTGAGAGCTGTTGTCCTCAGATACGAGGGACGCCCTGCATGTACAACGAGCTGAGGTGTGGACGTGAGGTTTCTTTCTCCAGCAGAAGACCTCCAAGGGACGCAGGTCCCGCAAATAGCAGACACACACCAGCACTTTTCAAATGGAGCTCTGATGTCAAGAGCCAAAAGGGATTCCTCCCACAGAAAACAGCTTCTGCGTGTATGGAGTGTGGCTGAACAGGAGGTAGTTGGCCTCGGAACAGTTCTGTTGTGTTCCCTGACAACAACTGTGCTTCGAAGGAGAAACTCCAATCAACAAAAACCAGTATTGAGCAATTACTGTGGGCGTGCACAGGGGACTGAGCCCAAGGCCCTTGTCCTCGGGGCCTTAGTCTCCAGGGAGGCCGAGTCACAGGATGCTGAGCCACAGAGCAGGAACAGGGACCGCCAGGGGCATTGTGGGTGGAAAAGAAGAGTGTGAAGGGCCTGCACCTCCCTCTGGGGGTCAGGGGAGACTTGCAGTGGGGAGACAGTCCGCCTGACCCTGAAGACTGGATTTCCAAAGTGAAATTCAAAGGGTAGAGTGTTCCAGAAAACAGCAAAAGTCCAGATATGAGAGAAAGACAGACCACCTGTAGCAGGAGGCCGCCAGCCTGCACACTGAGAAAGAACGATGACCTGGATGTTGACGCTAATGACAAAGAACCCCTCCAAAATCCAGTGTCAGGCTTTTGGGCTTCCAAGCCTCTGAGGGCTCAGGAGGCAGCAGCTTGAGGGCCTACACGTATGTGCGGAAACCACCGCTCCCCCTGATGCCGAACCCTGGAGATGCAAGGTGGCTGCAGGGCAAGGAGACCAGCATGGCGGAGGCAGCTGAGCCTTCCTGCCCCTGCCCCGGGGTTCCCCTTCCCCCGAGGGGCCTCCCCGTCTCCTGCAGCCCCTCTCCGCAGGGGATGGAAGAAAGGAAGGGTGCTGGTCACCCCCTGAGCTCTGACCCGAGAAAGGACACAGGCCGAGGCTCCAACACTGAGGTGAGACCTTCCCAAGAGCTGGACAGGGGCAAACGGGAACTAGGCATAGACACAGCCATTGTGGCTGGCCCTGGCGATGAGCCAGGCTCTCCCAGAACGGCAACAGGACAATCTGCTTCAGTTGATGGCTCTGTCATGTTCATTTTGGATGGAGTTTCTCAACAGCGGCCCTCTTGACATTGGGGCTGTACAATGTTTTCTCGTGGGGGCTGTCCTGTGCATTGTGGGATGTCTAGCAGCATCCTGGCCTCCACACACTAAAGACAAGAGTCCCCCAAGTTGTGACCACCAAAAACGTCTCCAGACATTAGGCAAAGTCCCTGGGGAGCGAAATTGCCTGCAGTCGAGAACCATTGATTCTAAGGATGAATTTCATGAAGACCATCTCCAGGCTGTTCTACAAGAGACCCAGAGGACTCACCTGCTCACAGAAGCATCAAGGGTTGGTTTGTGCAATGAGAGAACCTATAATAATTCAAAGGGGGTTGTACTGTGGGCAATGGAAGGAAAAAGAATCTCTATCCTCTGCAAGTTACCCCTCTAGACTGACAACTTAAAAAGGGTGCCCCGTCTGGGCTGGGGCAGCCTGTAGAACACAGCTGGTAAAGTGGAGTGAAGGTTGGATGTTGGCTCTCTCTCATCTCTGCTGAGCCTCTTTGTGCAGTGAACAACCTACTCAACTGCATGCTATGACCTTGAAAGGAAAACTGCCTCTGGGCTCAGAACTGGGAAATATTCCAATGCATTCCAGGTTTTAGTTAGATGCAGCACTGCCCATTGGGAAAGTCTGTTCTATGCTTTAAAGGATGATGTAAACCGAGCAAGAAGGTTTGGACTCTAGATAGTCAAACACCCTTTGGCCAGGTGAAACCCTGTCCCTAATTGACCCTGACTGTAGCCAGAGCCCCATGTGACCAGTGCTCATGTCAGAGAGGGTGGGGGGCAAGGGTACAGGGGGATCAGGGCAGTTTTAACACCAGAGAATGAAAACCAGAAGGGACCCACGTTCTTAAACAGGAAATAAATATACCAAAATCATTCCCAGTAACAATGCAGGGAGCTGCTCTGTGCTTGCACTGCCTTCGACCCTTCTAGTGCGCTAGTCCACACACTCGGAGGGGGGCGGATCTCTTCTGCAAAGAAGCTGCAAGTTCCAAATGCTTCATCAAATGAAGTCTCAAGGTTTAAAAAGCAAACAACACAGCACCCAGGCTTACCTTGAAGGCCCTCTCTCATCTCCTGTCCTCCCCCAGCCAGCCACTTGGATCTCTTTGGGTGATTTGTCTGCACATGCAGGCTTGTTAAAGTCTTGTCGTCAGTCTCAGCCAGACCTGCGGGTTCCTGAGCCACTCGAGCCCAGGGGACTGTGCGTGAAGTTAAAGATGGTATTTTACTAATACTTGTTTTTATTTTTTAATTTACACTACATGTCATTCTGCTAGTTTACAGTGTCATGTGTTCTGGCAAATGTAAACATTGCAACCCCTACCACAATCAGAATCCAAAGCCCCCAAATTCACCCTCATATTGCTCCTTTGCAGTCACCCCACACCTAACCAGAAAAAATGCTGGTCTGGTCTTCATCTTTATAGTTTTGCCTTTCAGGATGTCCTACCAATGGAAACATGCAGGATGGAGCCTCTGAGTCTGGGATTCTTCTAGCACAACGCATTTGGGATCCAGCCTTGTTGCTGGGTCTGTAGTAGTTTGTGCCTAATTAGGACTGAGCTCTTTTTCATTCCACTGCATGAATATACCATATTTTGATCATCCACTCACCACTTGAAGGGCATTTCCAATTTTTGGTTTTTATGAATAACCAGGTTTGGTGTGAACAGGTTTGGAGAACAGGTTTGGTGTGAACCAAAATCTTTATTTCTCCTGAGTAAGCACGAATGAGATTGCTGGGCCACGTGGTGAGAGTATGTTTAACTTCTCCAGACTCTGTCAAACTATTTCACAAATGGTTGTACCATTTTGCAATCCTAGTAGCAAAGAATGAAAGTGTCAGTTGATCTACATCCTCACCAGCTCCTGGTATTGTCATTGGTCGTTTTGTTTTTTTAAAAGATTTTATTTATTTATTTAACAGAGAGAGAGCGTGTGCACAAGCAGGGGGAGCAGCAGAGGAAGAGGGAGAAGCAGGCTCCCCACTGAGCAGTGAGCCTGAGACGGGGCTTGATCCCAGGACCCTGGTACTTGACCTGAGCTGAAGGCAGATGCCCAACCGACTGAGCCATGTTTTTATAGCCGTTCAACTAGATGTGTAGTGGCATCTCGTTACAGTTTTAATTTGCATTTCCCTAATGTCTAATGATATTGATTATTTCTTACATGCTTATTTGCCATCCATATATCTTCCTTGGTAAGGCATCTACTGAAACATTTTGACCAATTTATATTGGACAGTTTGTTCCCTTTTTGTTCAGTTTTGGGAGTTCTTTATATATTCTGAATATATATCCCTTTATCAGATAAGTGATTTCCAAATACACACCCCTAACCTGTGGCTTCTCTTCATGACTGAAAAGTGTATCTCACAGAACAAATGTTTAAGTTTGATGAAGTCCGATTTTTCATCTTTTGTCTTTCTAGATCAGGTTTTTGGTATCTATCTGATAATTCCTTGCTTAACCCAAGTTCAAAGATTTTCCCCAATGTTTCCTTTTAAAAGTTTTATAGTTTGATGTTTTACATTTAGATCACCAATCCATCATTAGTAAATTTTTGTATAAGATACGTGATAGAGCTGGAAGTTGGGCTTTTTGCATTTGGACATCTAGTTATCCCAGCACCATTTGTTAAAACATTTTCCTTCCTCATCCTCTTTATGGAGTCTAAGCACAGAAGTTTGATGGGGCATTTTTTTTTTTTTTAAAGATTTTATTTATTTGACAGTGAGAGATACAGCGAGAGAGGGAACACAAGCAGGGGGAGTGGGAGAGGGAGAAGCAGGCTTCCCGCTGAGCAGGGAGCCCAACGCGGGGCTCGATCTCAGAACCCCGGGATCATGACCTGAGCCGAAGGCAGACGCTTAACGACTGAGCCACCCAGGCGCCCCGGGGCATTTTTTTGAAGAGGCTGCTGGAGTTTGTCTCAAGAAACAGGAATAGAAGGCATCAGGAAAGAGGTGATGATTTTTCTGTTTCAAGAAAACTCCCAATAGCCAAAGCAATCTTGGGAAGGAAGAACAAAGCTGGGACCTCACACTCCCTGATTTCAAACTGTATCACAAAACCATAGTCATCAAAAGAGTATGGTACTGACATAAAAACAGACACATAGATCAGTGGAACAGAATCGAGAGTACAGAAATAAATCTACACATATATTATCATTTATTTTATGACAAAGGAGCCAAGAACATACAATGGGGAAAAGACAGTCTCTTTAATAAATGGTGTTGGAAAGCTTGATAAGCACATGCGAAAGAATGAAACTGGACCACTGTGTTACACTATGAACAAAAATTAACTCAAAATGGATTAAGGACTTGATTGTAAGCCCTGAAACCATGGAAATCCTGGAAGGAAACGTAGGTGCTAAGCTCCTTGACATCAGGCTTGGTGATGGTTTTTTTGTATCTAACACCAAAAGCAAAGGCAACAAAAGCAAAAAGAAACAGGTGGGACTTAGTGTGTTGATCACAGTATATACAAATATTGAATCATTACTGTTGTACACCTGAAACTAACAATGTTATATATCAAGGATATCTCAATTAAAAATTAAATTTTTTTTTCATTTTTAATTAAAAAAAGAAAAAGAAAGTTTCTCTAAGATATGACGAGAGGGTGAATTAAAGCTCTTCCGTTACCTCAGTTGGAGAGGAGGAGAGGGATGAGGGTTTGGGAAACAGGAGGTAAAGGGAGGGCAGAGCAGAGGCAGAGAGTCTGGAGACATTAAGTGTCTGGAGGTTGGGGTCCTGGGTGGTGGGAACACCACTGGTACCTCCGGGTCTAGTTGGGGTCTTCCAATAAGCAGACGCCAGAACAAGAGCAGACATGCAGCCCACGAATTAGAGGGAAGACCCAGGAAGGATCAAGAAGAAGTTTCCAGGAAAGGTGGGGAGAGCCTGCAGACTACTCTGCTGGTGGGACACCCAGAAAGAAAGGGAAAAGGAAGTATAGGGTAGAAAGGGTCTCAAACGTCACAACAGTTCCAGGAAAGCTTCGCCAGGCCAATGGGCCATCCCTGAGCCAAGGGAGCCTGACTCAAACTGAGTGTGTCCCCTCTAAAATTCACATGCTGACACCTAATCCCAATGTGATAAGATTTGATCCTTTGGGAGGTACACAGGTCTTCTCATGGGATTAGTGCCCCCGTGAGAAGAGGCTGAAAAGCTAGCTAGGCCTCTCTTTCCGCCATGTGAGGGTACAAGGAAGAGATGACTGTCTACCACCCAGATGAGGGGTCTCGCCAGAACCCAACCATGCCGGCGCCCTGATCTCAGACTTCCAGCCTCTAGGAGAGTCAGAAATAATTTTCTACTTTTTAAGCTCCCCTGTCTATAACTTGTAATAGCAGCCCAAGCCAAGACATTGCCAAAGGTCCCACATCTCACAGAAACTATCAGTATTAGCACCCTGCATGCTCAGACATTGGCTGGGAGCAGCCTGGATGAAGTAGGGTCTTGGCATGGAAGGAGTGAACTGAGAAGAGCAGCTTCTGGACCATCTATCCACCATGCTCCCTGCAGCAGGAGGGGCAGGGCATTAACATTCTGCACCCACCTCCAATATGGGTCCCCCCCGCCACACACACACACACACAAGCAATTCTCGGACACTAGCTGGGTGTCCTACAATTCTACTCAATTCTGACACCATCTACCTGGAGATAGCATCAGATCCCACAGGTTAAGGGCTCAGTCCCAGAAGCCTGACCCCCTCCCACTTCAGACTCTAGTCACAAATTTAGGTTCTCACTTGTGTTGGCTGATCAGTTATAGATCAGAACCCCTGCTTGGCTTTGATTAATTTACTATTATGAATAACATTCTTGCACATTGACTTTGGTGGACACATGCCCTCTTTCCTCTTGGATATACACTTGGGTGTAGACTTTCTGGGCCATAAGATAGCCTATGTTGAGCTCAGTAGACTCTGCTGAATGGTTTTCCAAATAGTTGTATCCATTTATACTCCCTCCAGCAACCTATGAGAATCCACTTGCTCTGTATCTTTGCCAACACTTGACATTGTCAACATTTACAATTTTAGCAATTCTGGTGGGTGTCAAGTTCAGATTCTAAAATTCAGTGTGCTGGCCAAACAGAAAGGGTCTGTGGGCCTGTAGGCACCTGGTGTGAAACTTTGCACCTGAGGGCTATTCAAGCTGTGCACGTGCACCGCACAGACACCCCCCCCCCTTGCAAACACACACCTGGAAGGCAGGCTCCTCCTCCACTTCTCTGAGCACTCACGTGGAGTCCTACTTAGGCAGGGCTCCTTGCCCTGCGCTGGTTCCCAGCTCTCCACCGCAGGTATCCCAGTGCTGATCGCCCCAGAGTACTGCACACACAGTCCATGAGGTGGAGACGGTTAGGATTATGATCAGCAGCATCACCACCACTATTCGGACATGTACAAATGCACAAGGTAAAATGTCTAGAAGAAATAAAAGGATGCATAACAAACTGATGTGTAACAAGTTATCTCAAAATTTGCTGGCTTGAGAAAATAAACATTTGGGATGTCACATGGTTTCTGAGGGTCAGGAGTTGGGGAGGGGCTTAGCTGGATGGTCCTGCCTCAAGGTCGCTTGGAAGGTTGCTGTTAAGGTGTCAGTCTGGGCTGCAGTCACCTCGGGCCTTCCCTGGGCCCGGACGGTCCCTCACATGGCCAGCAAGCTGCTGCTGAGGTTTCTCACTCCGTGGCCATCTCCCCAGGGCTGCTCAATCAGCCTCAGGATGAAGGAGCTGCCGTCCCCCAGAGCCCGTGATCCAAGAGAGCAAGGCAGAAGCCTGGACAGTCACACGCGGTCATTTCCACAATCTCCACCGGTCACACAGGGTCACCTGTGCGGTGTGGGAGGGAACTAGACAAGGGTATAAGATGTGAGTCCCTCTATCACGGGTCCACACCACCCATTTTCCCCCCAGAGGTAACCACTGGGACTAGTTTCTCACGAATTGTGCCGGCAATAATTTTCACACATACTCATGCAGGAAGTCACATGTATACACACACTTTTGCACCTTACTTTTTTCGCTCAATAGATCTTGGAAATCGTTCCACATCAGGTCATAGGGACCTGCCTTCTTCCCTTTAACTGCGGTGAGCCCCACAGTATGGATGTCCATGATTTAACTAGTCCCCTGTCGATGGATATTTAGGTTGTCCCATTATTTCCCTATTGTAAGGGAAGCTGCAATGAATAGATATGAGCATATATCCTTTTGCACAAATACAATAATGTCTAAAAATAAGTTTCTAGGAGGGGACCAGCTGGACAGAAGGGCCACCCGTTCTCAAGGTGATAGATGTTGCCATGTTGCCCGCCGTGGAAGCTGGATATAATAATTTGCATCCTTAGCAGCAAAGGTGTGGATTTCATGAAGCTTTGAGGGGTAATGGCCAAAAACATGGGGCATCTCGGGCAGCCCAGCAAGTAATTCAAATGGAATATCACCCGTCCCTGTCCTTGGAAGCCTTTCTTGGCTGCCCCAGCCCCACTCCTCAGCCAGAAAGCCTCCCCTGGCTCTCTCCCACGCCACGTGCTGGACCTTTTTCTCTCTCTAGCTTGCATCTTCCTGGTCCCTAAAATTCCTGTTCTTGCCTTAAATGCAGCAGATGAAGAGTTCTTTGCCAGCCAGACCCCAAGGACTGATTTTCTGGTGCCAAAACTGTGCTCCAAGATGTGGTATCCAACCCAGACAGTTCTCATCAGAGATGACCTCTGTCCTCTGCTCTGGGTGAGCGGTTCTGGCTCCTCATGGATGAATATGTTCTCACAGGTTTGTGCCCCTGCTCGACTGCGAGCTTCCCAAGGGCAGAGGCCGTGCCCCCTTCATCTCTGCCTCCACTGCTTGGCTGTGGCACAGTGCCCAGTAACTGTTGAAGGAACGGATGACCCAGATGGAACTTGGTCAATCCAGTGCTGTCAGAGGCCTCTTGGTTTGACCCTCTTCGAGAAAGTCGGGGTGCTAAATCATTCTGAAGATTATCTTTAATGCAATATTTATTTCATCCATATGAAGCATTTTTCAAAGGGCAGTTTTCTCTTCTCGTGTTTCTTGTTTTCCCCTTTGGCCCGGTCAGAGCCTCACGGAGCACCCATGATGGGAAACAGGCCTATACTGCCCGCAAACATGACAAGGAGGTGCAGACTTGGAATGACACGTGTGGGCAAACACACACAGGAAGGGGTAAATATTGACCCTGCAGAGGCCCCAATATTTGGGGGTGGGGGGAGGAAGGCCACTGCTGTTCCATGGTTGTGCAGAGTGCACGTTTCCTCTTGGTTTCACATCTGACACTTCAGCAATCCAAAATCCAACAATCATTTAAAAAAAAATCCAACAACCTTGAGAGATTTTCTTGTGAAATCAGTTTCCAAACCTCTCAGGGGCTCCTCCTCTACAATTAATCTTCACAAACATTGCACGAGAAATCCTTCCCTAATGTCCACATTGCCACGGCTTGCAGACTCAGCCTCAGGTGTAGCACGGATAAAGAAAGCAGCATGCAGAATCGTGGGAAGCGAGCCAACTTGAAGTCGAGTTCATGAGCCTCCGTGATACGTAAGACAACCACTGTTTGCTTTTTTTTCCCCTTTACTTGTTTGCCCAACTTTCTGTTTTGAATATTTTCAACTGAGCGAAAGAGTTGTAAGAAAGCAATGATGACCACCTGTAGGTGAGGGGTCGGCAAGCTCCAGCCTCTGGCCTCTTTTTGCATGACCCGTGAGCTAACAATGGCCTTTATATTTTTAAGTGGCTGAAAAAATAAATGAAAAGGAGAATAAAGTTTCCTAACACACGAACCTGATCGGACAGTCAGCCGTCAGCGTCGCCAAGCGAAGCTGTCCACGGGCTGGGGCCCCGGCGAGGGCTGTGCTCAGGGCAACAGCAGAGACGCTTAGTTGCCGTGCCATGAGCCCGGAGGGCCTCACAGAGACCAAACTGTTGACTATTTGACCCTTTTCAGAAGGGTCTGCCCCCCTCTGACCTAGGTCATCCCCTGTTACTACTTTGCCCCATTTGTTTTCATCCCTCTTGCTGCAACATTGGTGCTGGTCGGGATCCTTCGCCCCAAATGCTTTGTGTCTCTGCCTCATTGGCATAAGCCCAGGGCGGGGAATGACAGGTGTAGGCTGAGGAGACATAGGATAATATGAAGTACGTAGCACACAGCGCTTGGCACTTCGACAAAACTTAAAAAGATCCAATATAAATTTCTGGCATTTTCCACCCAGGTGATTGCCGGAACTCCTAACTTGAAAATCACGAGCCTTGGCAGTTTCCTGAAAGCCTGGTCCCCCAAGTCTGGAAGCCAGCTTTCCCTCAGAAAGGGCTTCTTACCACAGGAGGAAAAAAAAAAAACAAAAAAGCCTCAGGGAGAGCTCATTTTTTCCACAGCTTGTGGCTTGGCTGAGTCAACTTCTGCCTTTCCCTGAGTCACGAGTTTTTCCTCTTATTTGGAGGAGCAGGCCCTCCGCCCAGGTCTTCTCCGCCCACAGCTGGTCCCTGTTGGGAAGGGGCAGACGGCTAGATGAGCAGAGTCTCTGCTGTCTCCACCCGGAGGCCCAGAATGTCAGCGCTGGAACCAAGGACAGAGGAGGAGACTGAGGCCCCAGTGGGTCCTGGTCCAGCAGTGAGACAAGGCTAGTTGGGGTCTCCCACCAGCAGGACCAACGGGTGTGCCTCCTTCCTCTGGTTTCCCAGAACCATGGAAAGGCCTCCCTTTCCTGGACACCTGCTGCGTGCCCGGCACTGTGTTAGGTGGCAGGGTGCTGTCTCAAACTGGATAGTCCTGCCTTCAAAGGCTTTCCGGCTCCCTTCCGTGGTGCCCTCACCCCAGGCAGGGCCTACTCTCCCCCACAAAGCCCCTCTTGCTAGGGAGGTGGGGGACCTGGTCCTAAGCAGTCATGGAACATGGCCCTGAAGGCTCAGCTCAGTGTCCCCCTCCAGCAGCCCCGGCCCCCAGCAACAAGCAGTGTGTACACTTGGGATGGCATTTACCAGGGTCTCAGTGTCCCAACTGACCTGCCTGGTTGTACGTCAGCCTCTGGGATGGTTGGGCCTTGTGTCCTTCTCCTCTGATGGTGTAGAGGCCCGGCTGTACCATCAAGACTCCTCAGTGCAGGTGCTTAGTCAACTGGAAGCACATAAACGGGTAAAGCGGGGCAAGAGGGAAACCACAAAGTGAGGTGGGACTGTCGTGAATGGGGTCATGTGCCTAATCTGAAGGGGACAGTTCCACGAGGAGATGGGAGACCGTGTTTTCAAATCCCCTGATTTACGAGAAGGTGAAAATCCTGATTTTTATGTGAAAGCTCTCAATATGAAGGTTGGCCATGCATTGTATACATGTTTACTTTCATGAGGCCGTGGCTTCCGTGGGGTGCTCAGTAAGCACTGTCTGTCCTGCTGCGGAAGTAACAGCAGTGAAGGTGGTGGAGGGGGGCTCGTGGCAGTGGTGGGGAGGTGGGCTCACCAAGGCCACTTGTGGTGGCCCTCTCACTCGCCTACCGCCGCCACCCCTCTTCTTTCTCCGGGCCTCTCCCTCCCTTCTGCTCCCTTGCCTCATCCCCTTCCCTTCTTAGCCCATGTCCTGGCCTCACTCCACCTGGGCTGGGAGAGGCCCATCCCCATGTCACAGGCTCTGCCCGCACCGCCCCAGAGGGCAGGTCACCACTGCTCAGCTCAGGCCTCCTCGCTCCAGCCTCCAGGCCTGATCAGCTCTTGCGCCTGCTGCTGTCTCTGGCCTTGGTCCTGGCCAGCAGACACTGCACTGGCCTGAGCCGGCTCCTCTCCAAAGTGCCCAGCGTCTGCCCTATTTGGCACGACAAACTGCCACTGTGGGACAGACAGTGACCGTGTTTCTACTAAGTGCTCATCTTGGTTCTCAGCGCTGGAGATAAACAGAGGAACAAGATCAGTATAGTCCAGTCCACGGGGCTCACTGCCTAGGTGAGGGAGACAAGCCATGAGCACGTAAACAAGTGATTGAATAAGATGACTTTGGGTTGGAGAAATAATTTACAAAATAATAAAACTGGGTGAGGTAGTTGAGGGTGGTGGGGTGGAGACGGGGAGCTGCTTTGGGTGGTTAGGGAAGCCTCTGAGGACATGGCAGTTTGAGCTGAGACTTGAATGCCAACAATGCAGCCATGGGAAGATCTGGAGGCAGGGGACGTGCCAAGGCCCAAAGGTGGGAACAACCTTGGGGTTTTGAGGAACAGGAAGAAGCCAGTGTGAGATGAAGTGCGGGGAGGGGACCAGAGGGAGGCTGGGACAGGCCTGGAGGGGTGAGGCCTGGAATTTCATTCCAGTGTCCCAGGAGGCAGGGGAGGGTTTGGGTGGGGAGGCAGCATAACCTGCCGGATGTTGGAGTGCGTGATGAGCGCATTCAGCCCACTAAACTGGACTCTCCTTCCATGCAGGGTTGAAAGTTTCCACTATAAAAAGTTGAAAATACAAAAAGGATTAAATGCTGCTGATTGTTAATATGATGATGATTGGTTTCTCGGGTGCTGAGAGGAGATGACTGTGTCAGAGAGCAGCAGGGAGGCCCGCCAGAGGCAGCACAGGGCACAGTAATTCCAAGGCCTCCCTTGGGAGTCCTGCGAGGACCGTCTCCAGCGAGGTGGGAGCAGCCAGGGTGCGGCGCTGCCGCGGGCGGCAGGCGGAACTGGGCAGGGCCCTGGGGGAGTCAGACTGGAGAACCAGCCGGGCGCGGTCCCGAAAAGTCACTCTGTGCAGGTCCTGCCCACGGCGGCCGCACACCGCAGGCCCATTCTAACTCTGGGGCGCTCTGCCCGCCTGCACTTCCCCGGCTCTCAGGCACCGAGAGTCGGGAGCCCAGGCTCCGCCCCCGCCCGCGCGCCGGGGCTCCGATTGGCGGAGCCGCCGCGAGGGGCGTATCCTGCGAGAGTGGGCGCCCAGCCCCGGCGCCGACCGCTGCGGCCAGGAGCGGGCTCGCGGAGGGGTGCCGGGCGGGGCGCAGGCGCGCAGGGAGCCGGCGGAGGAGGTAAGGGCCCCGGGCCGGGCAGGGACACGCGGGGAAGGCAGGCTGCCTGCCCGCCGCCTCCAGTCTCCCCGGCCGCCCTGTCGAGGTGGCTCCGGGGCTCGGGCGGGACCGGCGCGCGGCAAGGACCACCTCGGACCCTGACCCCGAGCAGAGGCGCGGAGAAGGGCGCTTACTGCTGGTTGGGGCTGCTGGAGGCGAGGTGGAGGCTGCAGGGGCTCCAGGGAGAGCGGGGTGTGCACAAGTAAGGGCGTTCGGGGTCAAGGCCGGGTCCCTGGGATGCGCGACCTGTGAGCAGAGGAGGTCCGGAGGCGCCCGCGGGTGCTGTCCCCTGAGGCAGCGGGGATCTCCGCTAGATCCTGGCCTGACGCCGCCGTGGGGGCCTCACTTCTTGGTCCCAGTTTTCGGGGTCTGCACAGGTGAGCAGAGTCAGCTGCCCCAGTGGACCCGGGAGGTGGGGGGGGGGTGGCAGTGCTTTCTGGGTGGCCTTGGTCCTCTCTGGCCTCTCTCACTATGGCACAGCCTGGTCCCCGAGGCGTCGGAGTTTGTGAATTTGGGTAGGAGTTGTCAAAGGAAATGGCAGGGCTTCATCTCCCATTTCACAGAGGAAGTCACTAAGGCCGGCCCACAGAGATGGGAGTTCCTTCCCAACCTGGAATCAGCGGGAATCTCCTTCCCTTTCCTATTCCGGAACACCGAAGAGTTAAGCAAGGCAGTGGTGTCTTCAGCCCCCTTTACAAGGGGGGGGGGGGGGAGGAAGTTTCCAAAGGTTCCAGAAGGTTCCAAAGTTCGGAGGCACTCTGAAATTTGATCTCCACAGTGTAAGGAAAATGTTGGTTTGCAATTTGAACAAAGCTCTTATCTCACCCCAGAGGGTGAAAACCCAGTGGGGAGGGCGGATCATTGCTGGGGTCATTCTTGGCACAGAGTTTCCACTTAGTACTGGGCTGTTCCTGGGCACATAATTTCCGCTGGGGTCTGTGCAGGCCGAGAGATGACTCTGACTTAGGCCTGTGTCCCTGCACACGTCAGCCCTCAGGGCTGCCAAGACAGGAGGTGAGGCAGCCCAGCTGAGCTAAGGGACCTGCCCAGGCCAGCCCAAGGGATCCCTGGGCTGGTATGGGGTTGGGGAGGTGGGGCAGGGGATCAGGCACTTGTAGAGGGGCCCTGCCCTCTGGACTTGAGGATTTCTGATTCTGTCTTTGGTCAAGAACAGCCTTCTTGGAGCTGGGCTCCCCCATCATTCGACCGGGCCCTTGGGCAATAATTTTGATGATGGGGGTGGTACTTTCCCCCATGGGGCTTTCGTGAGGATTAAGTGAGAGACTACTTATAACGTGCTTACAGTTGTAGCTGGTGAGCTGTAAGCTCCTAGTTAATAGCACCTCTGGTTTATTTTCCTTAGTACTATTTTTTTTTTTTTTTTTGGAGAAGGGCCTCCGGGAAGCACAGGGTTAGACAAGGCTGAGGGGAAGCCCCTCTGGAAGGAAAGGACACTTGGATCTGGCACTCTCCTCAGTGTACTTGGAGAAAACCTCAGATCCTCATTTGGCCTCTGGACCTTCAAGACTAGCCTCTGCTGGCCCCTTTGACCTTACCTCTTACCCCTCACTCCTTCCTCTGTGACCTCCACAGGTCAGATTCTTGAGCTGTTCCCAAGGCCCAGAACATTCTTTCCTCCGGCCTTTGCATGACTGGCTCTTTCACAGTGTTAAGGCTGGTGCAAGGTTACTTCCTCACCAGGCCTTGCCTGACCCCCACCCCCACCCCAGCCGTTTGCTTCACAGCTCTTAGCACGCACAGTCAGAAATTACCTTGTTGATTTACTTACTAGTCTGACTGTCCCACCAGGGAGTCTGTTACTAAAGGGCCTGGTCCCTATTTATTTGCTGTCTGTCACGTGGTGCCAAGCACAGTAGGACTGTGTCTGGCACATGGTAGGACTTACGGTACACATTTGGAAGGTGAAATCCAGCAGACGTGGGAGCACCGTGGGCCTGGTGGGGCTGGAGGGAAGGAAGGGCGGCGGTGAATCAGCCTGGCCCCAGTCAGAAGAAGCCAAAGGACAGTACAAGGGGCCAGCGTCCTGACTCCCCGCCTCTGTGATCTTGGCCAGGTACCTCCTTCTCTGATAAGCGGTGTCCCCAACTGTAGCTCTCACAGAAGGGTGGACCTGGGTGCCCCTCCTAGGTCCTGCTTTCCAGGGTTCCCAGGGTGGGGCCCCAGACTTCTCTCTCAAATCACACAGACTGTTTCTGAGAGGAGGAGAGGAGAGAACAAGTTCCATCAGGACACAGCCCTGTGTCAGGTGCATCCCCAGAGTAGGTGCGTTATGCCTCTAACAGCCTGGGGTGGAATAGATCAGGCATAGATGAGGGGTCTGCAAACTTTTCCTGTAAGGGGCCAAATGGTAAATGTTTTAGGCTTTGCAAGCCAATCTCTGTTGCCGTGTTTCAGTGAATTGGATTTAGAGCGGGCACCGGGTCAGACTTGATGTGGATTGGCCAGCCCCGGTGTAGATCACGTGTGACACCTCAGCTGTCATGCACAGAACCCCAGCCATCCACCAACACTTCCGGCATGGGCCCCCAGACCCCAGTGCTCACCGAGCACCTTCAGCCCCCTCAGGTGGAGGGATCACTTGTGTTCAGGAGGGCCAGCCCAGGAGCCTGGCAGCCTCCCAAGCCCCAACACTTCCGGCATGGGCCCCCAGACCCCAGTGCTCACCGAGCACCTTCAGCCCCCTCAGGTGGAGGGATCACTTGTGTTCAGGAGGGCCAGCCCAGGAGCCTGGCAGCCTCCCAAGCCCTCCTCTCAAAAGCAGCTCTATTCATTTCCCTGCTGCCGGATACTAACCCTTCAGAAGCGTCCACCCTCTGTCAGCACCCCGGGTGCTGGGTACCACACGGAGGTCGCACATGCACTATCCCAAGGCCAGAGGCTGTCCTGAGGCAGGCTGGCCCCAAGAGGCATGGGTCAGCTCTCTCCTCCCCTGCCCTAAAGGAGGGAGGTTCACTTCTTTGGTGAGAACAGTAAAAAGGAGGATTCCCCATCTGCTTGGGTGAAGGATGCCATATTTACCAAGAAGAATCTCCAGACCATGTCAAACCCGGTGTGAAGTTATGGTTGTGGGAAGGGTGGGCAGACTTGGAGGGAACCCCAGAAGAATGTTGTTGGCCCAGCCCTCTCCCAGTCTGGGACCCACTATAGGCTCGTGGAGGAGAGGGGCATGAGGGCCTTCTGGATACCCCAGGCGGTGCGTGGGATCAGTTCAGAGCCCAGACCCCTTTCACAAATACCCCACCCTTCCTGGGCCACATATTGCTGCCAGCAACTGGACAGGGGTGACTAGGGCCTGAAAGGGTCTGAAAACCATTAGCTGGAGCCAGACAGCAAGGGGGTCTTGCGTGGGGCATCCCGGTACCCCCTACCAGGGACAAGGAGACAGTGTTGTAGGCCCTCTCTTGCCTAAACCGCTCCCATCCCTGGGCGCTGCCTGCCCACCTGGGTAGCGTCCGGTCAGAGGGGGACCTGGGCAAGCTGGCCTCTAGAGCTCACCAAACCCCCCAGGGCCAGATGGGGGCCATCTGCTCTCTTCCGTCTCGGCACCTAGTCTGTCTGCCTCAGCTACCAAATGTGTTAAACCTTGGTCTGTAGCTGCAAGATTGGGTGACACACAGGTGAGCTCGGCGGGAGCAAGTGGCGTCCTTCGTCAGGACTCCCTCCTGGCATCACCTGTGTCCCTGGACTAGAGGGGGCCCCGCCAGGTGACCCGCTTCGAGCCCCGCGGGGTGGAGCTCCCAGCCAGGAGAGCTCAGGGCTCTGGGTGCAAACTCTGTCCTGTGACTCTTGTCTTTTCTAGGACCTTACACTTAGACAGAGAGAAAGAAAAAGAAGCTCACGTCCCTACTTCCCGGAACTGACTGGTATTGTGATTTTATCACGTTGCTGCTACTTTTTTAAATAAAAGAAAGAATATTATAGATAAAGGTGAAGTCCTACTTGATCTCCCCCCCGCCCCATTGCTGGTTATATCCAGGTACCCTTTCTCCAGGCCACTTTCACCTGACTTTGATTTGGGTCCATCATTTGTTTTTAACCTGTCTTAATAACCCTTTTTAAGTGTACAGTTCAGTGGTATTAAGTATATTTCCATTGTTGTGAAACATCTCCAGAATTCTTTTCATCTTGCAAAACTGAAGCTCTATACCCATCAAATAACAGCTCTCCTTCCTCCCGCTGCCCCCCAACCTGGGCAACCACCTTTCTACTTTCTGTCTTTATGCATTTGACTACTTGCAATGCTGCGTGGGAGTGGAACTGTACTGTATTTGTTGCTTTGTGACCGGCTTATTCACGGAGCATAAATGTCTTCAGGGTTCATCCACATGGTAGCAGCGGTCAGAATTTCCTTCCTTTTATGGCTGAATAATTTTCTGTTGCACATTCTGTTCAGCCATTCAGCCGTCGATGGACATTTGGGTTCCTTCCACCTCCCGGCTACCGTGAATAATGCTGCCATGAATGTGGGTGTGCGATACCACTTTGAGACCCTGCTTTCTGTCTGGTGGGGAGATACCCAGGAATGGAAGTGCTGGGTCAGATGGTATTTCTATTTTTGATCTCTCGGGGAGCCCCCATATTCTTTTCCTTAGTGCTACACCGATTTACATTTCCCCCAACAGCACGCCAGCATTTCAACCTCACGTCTTTGCCAACACTTATTATTGCCTGGGTTTTTTAAGTTTTTTTGTTTTTGTTTTTGTTTTTTTAATAGTAGCCACCTTCATGCATGTAAAGTTCCATCTTCTCCATCTTCATTTGAATATCTAGTTCTTGAACACTTTTGCACCATTTTGTAATATCTACACATAAGCTGTCACTTCTCATTTGGCAGGTTGCTTTTTCCACTCAGTGTCTGATGTCTGTTGTCACTCCACGTTGACCCGCATGGACTGGGTGAGTCGCAGTAGCTGCCGGAGGTCTTCCTGCGTGTGAGTGGCCCGGCTGTGGGACCCGTTCCCCCACCGCTAGGCATCTCTGTCGTCTCCGCCACAGGTCTTGAACTCACGGCTCTTGGGGGTCTCCCTCGGCTGCGTTCTGAGCTCCTCCAGTGGAGCCCTTAGCCAGCACTCAGCCCAGCCGGTGGCGGGGAGGGGGGTGGCCTCTGGAATTTTGCCAGATTGTCCACAGCAGGGACCCAGTGATTGGTCCTAGCAGGACAGCCCAGGGCTGTCACCAGTAATCAGCGAGGTCTGCAACACACAACCAAGATTAGCAACCTAAAAACAGTGGTTCTTACATAAGGTGGTGTGGGCAGCATCTCTCAGGATGCCTTGTGGTCTGAGGGGGGCAAGCGGTATGTGACTCAGGGGACTGAGCACCCGGCTTGTGCAATGCATCCAGCCCCCACACTGGGCCCCGCTCTGGCTTCCCACAAGTGGTCTGACTTACAGAACTGCAGTGTGGTGACCCAGAAATACCACGAGAGTGATCGGCTTGGCCAGGGTCATGCTGTGTGTGCCTGTGTGCACATGGCTGTGGCCGTGAGGTCAGCTGTCACCTGCTTCTTTCTCGGAAGTAAGGCGGACTCTTTGCATGGGGGGCCCTCAGGGAGCTTTGGAAAGGTTCCTTCATTCGCTTCACAGTAGGGGCAAAACACCTACTGTGTGCTCGACACCGTTCCAAGCACTGGGGATACTATAGTGAACAAGACAAGGCTCCTGCTCTCATGGAGTTTAGAACCCAGAAAGGGAAATAGAAAACATGTAAGCAAATAATAGATAAGAAAATATTAGGTCCTGATAAGTCCTGGGAAGAAAAACCAAAATAAGGTAACATCTTAGAGAAAGGGTCAATAAACTTTTTCTGTAAAGGGCCACGTAGTACATACTTTAGGCTTTACAGCCCGTGGTGTCTGTCACCACTAGTCATCTCTGCCATTGCAGCGTAAAAACAGCCACAGACACTTTTAAGTGAACGAGTGTGGCCATGTTCCAATAAAACTTTATTTACAAAAACAGGCTGTGGGCCAGATTTGACCCTCAGGCCAGAGTTTGCCAACCCTGTACTTGAGATGGGGTTGTCAGAGACCCATTCTGAAGGGAGATGAGGACTGAGGGCCCAGTCACAGGAGGGAGCCAGCAAGGGACAGCCTAGTTCAGGCAAGACATGATGGCGCCTTACTGTGGATTCAGCCGTGTAGCTGTGTGGTGAGAGGTGGGCAAACTCTGGCCAGTGGTGAGAGAGAAAAATGGTGGAGCTTGCTCACGAGGTGACCATTAGGGGTACAGGAAAGAGGAGGCTCAAGGATGAGTCCTAGATTTGGGGCTTGAACAAATGGGTGAATGGTGGTTCTGTTTATGGAAAAGAAGAACTGGAGGGAAAAGCTGGGTTTGTGTTAGGCATGTTGAATTTGAGGACCTTCTTAGAGGAGCAGGTAGGAAATCGCGTGGGCAGGTGGACGTCCATGCTTAACAGCGCAGGAGAGAAGCCACGGCTGGAGGCTTGACCTGGGGAGTCAGCAGGATTTGGGTGGTCTTCAACGCCATGAGTCCGGAGGTCAAAGGCAGTGTGTGTGGACAGAACAGGGAGGGGGGGCTGGATGAGATCTGGGCCACTGACATTTCGTGCTTGGCAGAGGAGGACAGAGTGGGCCTCACACTCCGTGGAGGATGGCACTGTCTCCTGGGAAACAAGCTCTGGGCCCCCTACCTACAGAGCCTCAGTTTCCCCCTGTCACTGGGGGATTCTACCTCCTTGGGTTGCTGTGGGAACTAAATAAGATAGTCATGCTTGACATGGAGGAAGCAGTCAGCACGTGGTACCTGTGATGCGGGCAGTGGTGACCACTGAGCCACGGGCCGAGGGAGCGGGCCGCAGGTCTGTGATGGTTTGGCTTGGTGGATGGCGGAGTCCGTGATGGGTTAGGTTTGCAGACACCTGGTGCCTGGCCCTCGCTGTCCCTTCCACCTGGAGCAGGCCCAATGTGCCAGGTCTCTCTGGTGCTCCTGGGAGCCCCTGATGGGAGTTGGGGCTCAGTATCCTTGCCCCTTGGGGTGGACAGCATTGAGGCATGTTCTCTCCTGGCTCCCAAGGCTCCCCAGGGAGTTGAGCCCCCACTGGCCACAGTGGTGGCCGGCTCAGCCACACATCTTCACTGCTGCCTCCCCGTGCCCGGCTGGCTTCCACGTGCCCCTCACTGGGGACCGCCCCTTCATGTCTCGGCAGCTCCTTGTCTAAGAGTTGGCTCTGGCTTCTGGGGCAGCGAGTTTGTGCGGCTGGCTGGCCGTCTGGGCCCTGTGGTGGCCTGTCTGGCTGGGGCGCGCCGGCCGTGGGGTCCCGGCCCCCCAGCTCTGCCCGGCAGCTGGCCGCCTCCCTCACCTGCCGCCCCTCCCACAGCCAGGCTGCCGGAGAACATGGTGGACTACCTGGCCAACACGGAGATCAACAGCCAGCGCATCGCGGCCGTCGAGAGCTGCTTCGGGGCGTCGGGGCAGCCGCTGGCCCTGCCAGGCCGCGTGCTGCTGGGCGAGGGCGTGCTGACCAAGGAGTGCCGCAAGAAGGCCAAGCCGCGCATCTTCTTCCTCTTCAACGACATCCTGGTGTACGGCAGCATCGTGCTCCACAAGCGCAAGTACCGCAGCCAGCACATCATCCCGTTGGAGGAGGTGACGCTCGAGCCGCTGCCCGAGACCGCGCGGGCCAAGAACCGCTGGATGATCCGCACGGCCAAGAAGTCCTTCGTGGTGTCAGCCGCCTCCAGCACGGAGCGCCAGGAGTGGATCAGCCACATCGAGGAGTGTGTGCGGCGGCAGCTGCTGGCCACGGGCCGCCAGCCCAGCACGGAGCACGCGGCGCCCTGGATCCCCGACCAGGCCACGGACATCTGCATGCGCTGCACGCAGACGCGCTTCTCGGCCCTCACGCGGCGTCACCACTGCCGCAAGTGCGGCTTCGTGGTCTGTGCCGAGTGCTCCCGGGAGCGCTTCCTCCTGCCGCGCCTGTCGCCCAAGCCCCTGCGCGTCTGCAGCCTCTGCTACCGCCAGCTGGCCGCCCGCAAGCGGGAGGAGGACGAGCCGCGCGCCGGGGCCCCCGGGCAGCCGGCCCACGCGGCCGGGGCGGGCTGCGGAGCGTCCAGCGGGGACGAGGAGGACTCTGACGAGGACAAGGAGGGCAGTGGCGCCGGCGACTGGCCCAGCCGTGTGGAGTTCTACGCCTCGGGCGCCTCCTGGTCCGCCTTCCACAGCTGACCAGGATCTGCGGCCGTGCGGGAGGGGCTCCCGGTCCCTCCTGCATCCGATCCGAGCAGACTCCATCGCCGGGCCCTGAGAGAGCACAGCTCCCGCGCTGCACCCCGCCCCCAGGACCCTGCCCCACGGGGGGCAGGCGCAGTGCCAACGGCTCTTTCTCTCCAGACCCCAGTGCCTTTGTGCTGGACATTGGCATCCTTCTTTTCCACATCAGGTAATTCTCTGTCCACTTAGCGAACTCAAAACACTTGGGCCTCTTAGGAACAAATAAATGCCTTTTCTCAGACCTAAGAGCTGTGGTCCCAGATGATGACTTGAGCTAGACAACCCCAGGCACCTTTCGGGACCAGAGGGCAGATAGGACTGGAGTGAGGTCCCCTGAGGCCGTGCACCCAGCACCTGCCCCCCAGACAAGCACACCCCCAGGGAAGACTGGGAGGGCTGGAAACCAGGTCTGCCCAGGCACCTTGCTGATGCCCACCTGCCTGGCTGGCTGGACCTTCTCAGGCCAGGCATGTGAGCTCACCTTGAGCCAGACTAGAGTCTGCCGTGCCATGGGTACCCGCCAGGCATGGGACTGCGGCCTGGCTCCCCGGGGACCAGGGCACGTGCCCGGGCCCCTGGCCCCATCTCCCCTCACTCCAGATGTCCAGGTGTCTGATGCCCCTTGGTCCTGTCCTCGTCTCTCCCTGTGGCTGGGGAAAGCGGTGTTTTCTGTTAGGACCCTTCATTGCAAGTGACAGAACCCCTACCCAGACTGATTTAACAATAAAAAGAACGTTTATTAACTCATGTGGTCAAAAAGTTCAGGAATGACTTGCTTCAGACACAGCTCATCAGGGGCTCAAACCATGCGAGGTGGCATCTGTCCACAACCATCCCCCATGCTGGATGTCCTGGGAACATTAGCAGCACAGTGGGGTCAGACATTCATGCCACCCCTGGGCTGCTTCCTGCGGACATGGCCCCGTCCACCTGGGTGCTCTGCCCATGGCCCAGCGCGACACAGTCTGCACATGGCAACACGGTCTCCTGATTTGCTTCTGCTCTGGTCTTTCCCTGTTGCCTGGCTGACCTTGGCCAGAGCCCACTGTGGTGGAGGGGGAGGTCACTGTCAGCTAGAAGTAGTGACTCTGGGACCAGGAAAGCCTCCCCTAGCCCACATGACCCTCTGCCTAAAACCCCTTCATCAGGGCTCCAGGCCTTGGGGGAAAAATCGCCCTCTGGCCAGTTCTCAAGTCCTCCTGTGCAGATAGAACCCTGAGGGTCTGGCTAGAGTACTACATCCGATTCAGCTGGTCACTGGCTCCCAGGGGCAGCCAGGCTCCAGCCCGCTGTTGACGGGGAGCCACCCCTGTGAGGGAGGGTAGAAGCGGTAAAGTGCCAGACACCCGGGCCTGCAAGGACTCAGGGCTTGAGTGGCAGCAAGCTTTGGGGGGCCTTCATTCATGCAGACGCATTGCTCCGTGCCATGCCAGGTGCTGGGGACACAGCCGTGGGTGAGACACACAAGGTTCCCACTCTTAAGGTGTCTCCTCTGGCGGAGGAGCCAGGCAGGCGTGGGGTGGGTTGTGTCAGTCCTGGTGTGCTGTGACAGGGGCAGGGACTGAGGCGTGACGTGGTGGGCAGGTGGACGGCAGCACTCCGCAGGGGTGAGCTCCCCGCATATGGTGAGAAAGAGTGAGCAATGCCAGCTAGAGAGGTGGCGCTCCAGACAGAGGGAATGGCAGGTGCAAAGGCCCTGAGGAGAAGAGGTGCTCTGGAGCAGCATGGCTGGACTGAGGCCAGACAGGTGGTGGGGCCGGCTCAGATGAGCCAGGAGCCACTGGAACCTTCCACAGGGCAGCAAGTCTTCTCTTTGCTTTCCGGAGCTTGCCTGGCAGCTCTGTGCAGATGGCTGAGGCAGAGAGAGCGGCCTGACAGCCACCCCAGACTCCTAGGACCCCGGAGAGGGCAACCAGGCTCCACTAAGGCCGCATCTGCCTGCGGTGGTGGGGGGTGGATGGCAAGCCGTGGCTGTCCCCACCTCCCCCTAAAGGGCCGGCCCCTCCCCTGTTCTGGATGACAGCAGATGGTGCACCAGGAAGCAAGATAAATGCCTCGGCCGAACATTTGTCCTGGGCCAGTGTGTGGGGTCAGTGATGGTCAGCGCCCCGGCCACTGAAGCCCAGAGGAGAATGTGTTGGGAGGAAGCAGGACCTCCCAGAAAAGAAGATGTGGGCCCGAGAAGGGAAGGTGCTGCCTCAGGAGACTCCATCTCTGACTCCTTTAGGTCTCATCTCCTTTAGAGACAGCCTCGTCAGCCTGGCTTGGGTCATGGGTCAGGCCAGGCCCTGCCTCCAGCTGCCCCCCAGGCTGTTCCGAGAAGGGGCTGGCTGCCGCTGGGGAGTTCTGCTTTCTCTCACCTCCTTCCCCAGCAGGTGTGGTCCTGCGAGGCTCTGGAGCTGCCCCTAGTCGAAGCCACATAGAGGACCCCGGCCCTTGGCCACCACACCGCGCCCCTCGCATGGAGGAGGTCAGGAGTTCTCAGGGCTCAATCAATGCTTCTGCTCTTTGCGATGTTCCCTCTTCCCAGAATGAAGCTTGAGGTCTGGCCACAGGGCTGGGTCTGCTGGGCCTATGTCCCAGCCCTCACTCTCTCCTGGGGCTTTGCTTACAAGGCCTGGCAAGGACCGGGAACCCACTGTCCTGCCAGCCAAGTGCTCCCTTCCACAGCCCAGGAATCCTTCCTCCCAGCCGTGCCTGGACTCCGTGTTCCTGCCAGAGGCTGATCCTTCAGCCCTGGGAGGGGCCTGCCCTGCCCTGCCCCTCCTCCTGGGAGATGGAGATGGACACAGGCCGGGGGAGGGTCCGAGGACCAGGCCCATGCATTTGAGGGGCACCCACCACCTCAGCATTGCTGGAAGCGCCCCTATGGCATCAGCCCTGACGGAAGTCACTCCAGGTGGAAAGTGAAGTCTCAGGGTGACCTCAGGGCAAGGGGGCCTCCCTTGAGAGTTTGACCTACCGCTGGGCAGGGCTGCAGTGGTCCTGCAGGACTCGGATACTGAGGGACATCTCTGCAGGTTATTGAGGCTGATGCTGAACCTGGCTGCCCCGTACTGAGACCCAGCTGGCCACGGCCTCAGGAAGGCAGAGCCGGGTTACACAAGGCCATCCTGAGTCTGGAGGGGATGTGGCCTAAGTCCTGAGAGAGGGATAGACAAAGCCAGTGGCCAGAGCTCCCAGAATAGTTGTGTGATCAGGGAGGGCTTCCTGGAGAAGGTGATGTTTGGTTGAGCCCCAGGAAGGCACAACTTTATCAGAGAGGACAGTGGTCTCCACCAGGACTGGGACTCTGGGTTTTTTGTTCACTATCCCCTCCTGCCCCTGACACTGAACACGTGTGGATTGAATAAATGAATCAAGTAAGAAATGAAGTTGGGGACTTGGGGGCAGAAGGGATGATAATGAAATGGCCATTGAGCCTCACCTCTGGAGCCTCTGGTCAAGGTGCTGGATGAGAACTGGTGGGCCTGGCCTCTTTCTGGAGCGTTGGGGAGCAGCCCCGTCCCCCAGACACTGACTGCTGCCCTGTCAGCAGGGACAGGAAACGTCCATCCCCCCCTCTCAGGCAGAGCTTTCTGGAGACGTGATGTCAGACCTGTTTGCAGGGGGTCATCATCCAGGTTGGCCTCAGCGGATGTCAGCTGGCCTGGCCTCTGCCCGGCCCCAGCCTGTTCTTGGGGACTCAGCCAGGAAGAGGCTGCAGGGGAAGTCAGGGCCCCTGCCGGGCCCTGCTACCGGGCAGGTGGGGAGTGACTGCAAGGCTGACCCAGTTCTCAGCCAGGATCCTGGGGTTCTCAGGCCACTCTCGCAAACCAAGGCAACCACTTCCGCTGGCCTGCCCCTGACCCTGCAGGAAGTAACCGTCCCTAGGCCTGTGGACCGGCTAGAGGCCGCCTCCGAGTCTGAGGCTTTTCACACCTGGCGGCAGCAGGCTCTGGGCTGCCCGAAGACTCCCTCCTCAGTGCTTGCCAACTGTCTCCCTGCCTCTCTCTGCACGCAGGCTCCAGCTGTGAAGGGGCCCACACCCTCCACATGCATGCTCTGCCTTAGCCCTGAGCAGACTCGGCGAGAGACCTGTGCCCAGAGGACAGAACTTGGGCCGAGGGCCACAGGCCGGAGGAGGGATTCTGCCTCACTGAGCCAAACAGAGCCGGATTCTGGCTTCTCTGGGCTACTTGCTGACTCTGAACCCAGCATCCGCCTTCGTGCATGAACTTTGGGCCTCCCTGTGGACCCCAGTCTGCTGCCACCTCCCCTCTGCAGCCTTCGTGGTTGCCCCAGGGCAGCATGGCTAGCCCATCCGTGCTCCAGGAGCACCTGCAGCCCCAGCTCTGGCTCCCAGCCTCCGTCCTTCATGAAGTGCCTGAGTGGGCCCTCGAGTCTGGGCAGCTCGAGGGTAGGGGGCCACTCAGTCATCATTCACCTGCAGCCCCCACAACTCTTAGCCGGCTTCCACAGACGCCTTTCATGGAAGGTGGCCTTGGGCCTTCCCCTAGCTCCGGGGGGGCAGGGGGGCTGTCTGCAACATGCTGGGGTCACGGGACCTCAGAGCCAAACTGACCCCATTGGCTTCCCCTAACCAGCTACTCCTGCTCCATTGGCACCTGCCCCCAAGCCTTTGAGCCAGACGTTGGGGAGTCTCCTGACCATTCCTTGCCTGTCCCCCCACCCTCCTGTGCCTTTCTAGGTAACCCAGGCCCAAACTGGGAGAGCCTGTGGAGCACTGGGGCGCTGAAGGAGCTTCCATAGGGCCCTGGAGGGAGTGGTTCAGGCAAGACCCCAGAGGTGGGCCTGGGCCAGGCCCCACGCGGTAGAGTCCTTATCCCAAAGGACAGTGAGCCCTGTGCACACACGGGTGCACACACCCCTCCGGCCCCTCTCAGCCTGCCTCCTACTTTGCCCTCCCAGACTCCCCATGTCACAGCCTCAGACTAGCTTTTGGAGCAGTCTAGAAGGGAGGAATCGAGAGTGAGGGCGGGGGCTCACACTCAGGAAGGGAGAGTGAACATCCAGGAGGCTCTCGGGTGCTCCTCCCCGTTTCCTTCAGTGTTCGGCCTGGGAAGCCGAGGCCCGCAGGGCAGGTGCACCCCTGACGCTCACGAATCAGGGGCAGGGCCAGAGTCCTGTCCCGTGTCTTCCCCGAGTCCTATCTCCTGCTGGCTCCCCTCACCACCACAGAGCCCAGCTCTGACTGGAATGTTCCAATGCTGAAAACAGAAAGGCTGGCAGGCAGGGAGGAAGAGAAGGGGGTTGGGGGGAAGACCAAGCCAGACATTTCTAGGCAAAAACCAGGGGAAATTTCAATCGCTGGAGTATTACTTTAGGGGGTCCTGTCAGATGTTCTGACCCCAAAGAACAGGCTTTCTGGAGAGCAGTACTGCTCACAGTAGCTCCCAAGCTGGGAGGGAGGGAAGCTGGGTGCCGGGAGCCAGTCGTCCATGCTGCTGCCACCCACTGTTTCCCCACACAGTGGGGCTTCACGTGACCCCTAGCTGCCCATAGCGACACCCCGGGTGTGGGAACCCAGGCTTCCAGGATTCTGGAACCACACACACACACACATACACACACACACAAGTTTTCCTTTGTGTGTACAGAAGGAAACTTTATGCAGTTGCAAATTGCCAACATTCTCAAAATGCCAAAATGCCTTCCTTTGTATCCCAACCAAGCCTCCTGGAGTCCCCACCCCCATCCAGAACACAGAGGGACCCTCTCAGCCTTGGGCCAAGCTGGCCTCTATAGCTAATCTCTTTCCCCAGGGTTGAGCTAGAGCTGGTCTAAGAGCGTGGCGTCAAGGCTCAGTGAGAGGGAGTCTGGCTGGGGGCCGGGGTGTAGTCATCACCCCAGGACAGGCCCAGGCTCCCCATGCCCTTCTGTTCTGCACTCATGTCCTCACCTTGAAACACAGGCCAAGTCCCAGCTCCCTGACTCCTGCTGCTGGAGGGGGTTCACGGCGTGGTGGGCACCCGTGGCTCACCTGGGTATGTTCGTCCTTCGGGTACTCACACCCTGGCATGAAATAATACCAAAAAAAAAAAAAAAGTGTTGGTCTCTAGTTCCAATTCCTGGCACAGAGCTCCCAAATACCTTGGAATTTCCCGGGTGACAGGAGTGCCTGGTGTCCTAATGAGGCAGAACTTAGTGGGCACTAGAAAGACCAAACTGTGATTAGAAGCTTGAACTTTCGATCCCACCCCTCATTCTCCCAGAAGGGGAAGGGGACCAGAAACTGAGCTAATGATCAGTCATGATGAAGGTTCCATAAAAACCCCAGAAGTACGGGGTTCAGAGAGCTTTTGGGTTGGTGAACACGCGGAGGTGCTGGGAGGGTGGCCCCTGGGGTGGTGGGGAGGCTCCACAGCCCTCCCACATACCTTGCCCTACGCATCTCTTCATCTGGCCATTCATCTGTAGCCTTTATCCTAACCTCTGTGATAAATCAGTCAACGTATTTCACTGAGTGCTGTGAGCTCTTTTAGCAAATTCTCAAACCCAAGGAGGGGATCACGGGAACCCTGATTTATAGCTGGTCAGTGAGAAGGACAGGGGACACCCCGAGACTTGTGATTGCTGTCTGAATTGGGGACAGTCTGGTCTGTGGCATCTGCACTAACATCGGGGAGAGAGCGTCAGAACCAAACTGAACTGTAGGACACCGAGCTGGTGTTGCAGAGAATCGCTTGGTGGGGGGAACCCCCGACGTGCGGTGTCAGAGCGTTGTGAGTGTGGTAGTGCGTGGCAGGGGTGGAATAAAGGCAAGAAAGGGAGTGTTCCTCCCACTCCTTGCTTTGGCCACTGGCTTCGGTGCAGCTGGGCCATCCACATCCTGGCTCTAGAAATGAGCACAGGATCGCGGTCAGAACAACCAGCACAGTTGGTAGGACCGAGAGGACGTCCTGAGGGCTGTGAGGGTCCACGTGCACTTCTCCCACCTGTGCAGAGAGGCGTGGTCCTGAGTCACGTGGCAGGGGGTCACAGCCTGGCTCTCAGGAGGGTCCCGGGAAAGGGATCAGGGGCCCTACATTCATCCCAGAATGAGGCTGTCACAAAGATACTGTGCAGATTTCAATTCAATTAGGGAGAAACCCACCCAATGATGAACAGCTCCAAGATATGAAAACAGAGCATTCAAAAGCACAATGGACACAGTGATTGTTTCCTTTATTCAAGTCAGAAACAATGCGACATCTCACTCAGGCACAAGCTGATTATCACATGAGTCAAAACTCTGAGGAACAAACATAATTCAGATGCAAACCTGATTTGGGAAACAAAGCCCGTCCAGTCCTCATCAAGTTAGGACAACAATGATGCAGAAACACTGAGCTCAGCAAGGAGGGGCTTCCTGAGAGTACCCAGGTCTTCCACTGTTCCGTCCAAGGTCTTTTGCACATTGATCTCCTCTACAAAGGTCAAGGAGTAAGCAGTTAGGAAAATCAATAAGTCTTCAGAGCAGTATGAGGAGGAAATTAGCATGGGGTGACACTTAGTTCATAAGTGGGGGCAGTCAGCCATCTGGGGCACCCCCTGGGGCTTTGGGGTTTTTTATTGAGGTCTAACCTACATCTAGTAAAGTGCACAAATCTTAAGTCAGTGAGACTTCACACGCGCGCACACACACACACGCGCGTACACGTAAGTGTGCATGCATATGCCACCTCCTGGGGCAAGATAACCAAGGTCCTGCCTCCAAGGGCGACTGGTGTTCACCAAAGTTTTCCCTTGTTTTTTTTTTAACTTCATATAAATAGAATCATATTGTATGCATTTTTTTGTTCAGACTTCTTTGTTCAAACCATGTCGTCGTGAGCATCTGTAGTTGGTGTTTTTCAAGTGGTGGAATATTCTATTGAGTGAGCCCTCCACAACTGTGTGTCCACTCTACTGTGGACAGGCATTTGGGTTGTTTCCAGTTGGGAGTTGGCATGGATAAAGCCTCTGTGACCATTCCCGTAGATGTCTTTGGTGGACGAAGCATGATTAGGGGTGGCACTGCTGGGCCACGGAACATACACGTATATGGCTTTAGCAGATGCTGCCCGAGAGTGCCCTGCAGTGGTTAAAGCAGTTTGCACGGCCTCAGCAGATGAGGCTGCAGGTGCTCCCCTCCTCAGCAGCACCTGGTACCGTAGGGCTGTCTCACTGCCGTGACTCTGGAGGGTCACTTGGAATGAGGGCTCAGACACCAGCCTGACTTCAGAGCTCCCCTCACCGGGCTGGCGGGAGGCAGCCTTTTCTCCAGCGCTGGGAGGAGTGGGGGTGGGAGACCGAGGTGGTGCGGGTGTTAGGCCTGCCCCGCATGCAGGTGAGATGGAAAATGAAACCCAAGAAAACCTGCCCGCTGCCTTTATTTTCTTCCTTCCTTCCCCGAGTGTTTACTGAGCACCTACAGCCCTGGAGCCACAGCTGTGAAGCGGACAAAGAGCCCTCCGCTCATGGAGCTCGCACTAGTGAAGAGAGAAAGATCACAAACACAACTGAAAAGGGTAGTATACTCTCTCATATCTCTGGGGTCTTTTCCAGCACTAGGAAGACGCCCAACCCAGAGGGGCGCACTGTGGAAACACTCATGCCTGCCCCTGGTTAGCTCAGCTCCCTCGATGTGCCTTTATCCATTTGTTTCCTTTTTTAAAATGTAATTTAATTTAATTTAATTTAATTTAAATTCAGTTAATTAACATATAGTGTATTATTAGTTTCAGAGGTAGAGTTCAGCGATTCATCAGTTGCATATAACACCCAGTGCTTATTACATCACCTGTCCTCCTTAAAGCCCATCACCCAGTTACGCCAACCCTCCACCCTCCTCCCCTTCCTCAACCCTCAGATTGTTTCCTAGAGTTAAGAGTCTCTTATGGTTTGTCTCCCTCTCTGATTTCATCTTATTTTATTTTTCCCTCCCTTCCTCTATGATCCCTGTTTTGTTTCTTAAATTCCACATATGAGTGAGATCATATGATAATTGTCTTTCTCTGATTGACTTATTTCACTTAGCATAATACCCTCCAGTTCCATCCACATCGTTGTAAATGGCAATTTCATTTTTTTGATAGCTGAGTAATATACCATTGTATATATACCACATCTTCTTTATCCATTCATCTGTTGATTTGTTTTCTGAAAAGATGATCTCAACACCCTTCTTGATGTAGGTCCTCTCCATGGGGGCGGGGTAGGAATAAGTATATAATGGAGGATGTTACAAGGACTGAGGGCTACAGATAACAATGCAGAGAGGGGGACGGTGAGGGCTGGGTGGCTACAATTTCAGATCGAGTGGCCAGGCAAGGCGTCACTGAAAAGGTGACCTTGAATCAAGCCCTGAAGGAAAGGAGGCAGATATCTGGGAGAAGAACAGCCAAGGCAGAGGAAGCAACAAGTGCAAATGCCCTGGGGTGGGGACGTCCCCAGCCTGGTGATGGAGCTGGGAGGAGCCAGTGTGGCTGGCAGAGCAGCGGGGGGAGAACAGCTGGAGATGACTGAGAGGCAGGGGAGATGAAGCAGGGCCTGGTGTGTTGTGGTGGTTGTTGGTTTGTTGTGGTTTTTGAGAGGGGAGTGTGGGTACCAGGAGCTCAATTTCTGAGTGTAAAGCTGGAGACCGAGTAGGCGGTTGTGCGGGAGGGACTAGGGCCAGGAGGGAAGTCTGAGCTGACAAGCACCGTGTGGGACCCGAGCCCCATGGGAGAGGCGACGTGGGAGCAGCAGAGGTGGAGAAGGAGGAGCAGCCGGCCAGGGGGAGGGGGGCCCGGCCAGTGCAGCAGCCGAGGTGGGCATAAGGGAGAAGCCTGCCAGATGCTGCCCAGGGGGTGGTTGGGTGGCAGGAGGACCGAGAACCAGCCCGTGTTCAGTAACGTGGACGTCATGTGCAGTGGTCGCCTACAAGGTGGCCACCGTGATCGGAGACCATTTAGTGGGGTGGTGGGAGCAGGGGCCTGCCAGAAAGCACCAGAGAATGGGAGCCAAACTGGCGAAGTCATTTGAGGAATTTCACTGCAAAGGGCAAGAGAGAAATGACCAGTGGCTAGAGATGGAAAAGTCGCTTTTCTTTTTTAAAAGATTTTATTTATTTGAGAAAGAGTGTGAGAGAGAGAGAGCAAGAGAAGGGGTGGAGGGGCAGAAGGAGAAGCAGACTCCCCACTGAGCTGGGAGCCACCACTGGGTTCAATCCCAGGACGTTGGGATCATGACCTGAGCCAAATGCAAAGGCTTAATCCACTGAGCTACCCAGGCGCCCCTGGAAGAATGGCTTTTTAAACAGCTTTACTGGGATATAATTCTTATCCCATAAAATCCGTCCGCCCTTTTAAGTTTGCCATTCACTTATGCTAGTGTATTCATAAGATTGTGCACCCATCCCACTATCTAATTCCAGGGGATTTTCACCACCCCAGAGAGAAACCCCACACCCATGAGAGCTCACTGCCCGTTCTCCCCTCTCCCAGCCCCTGACGACCACCCATCTGCCTTCAGTCTCTATTGGTTTGCCTATTCTGACATTTCATGCAAGTGGAATCATGCAATATGTGGTCCTTTGTGACTGGCTTCTTCCACTTAGCATCTTTCCAAGTTCATCCATGTTGTAGCATGTATCCATATATAATTCCTTTTTTTTTTTTTTGCTGAATAATATCCCCTTGCATGTTATATACAATGTATAGACCACATCTTCTTTATCCATTCATCAGATGATGGACATCTAGGTTGCGAACACTTTTTGGCTGTTACAAAACATGCTGCTAATGGACATTCTTATATAGGGTTTTGTTTGGATATGTTTTCAGTTCTCTGAGGCATATACCTAGGACTGCAATTACTCGGTCTTATGGTAACTCTATGCTTAATATTTTGAGGAACTGCCAAACTGCACCATTTTTAAGTTCCCACAAGCAACGTATAAGGGTTACAACTTCTTCCCAACCTCATCAACACTTGTCATTGCCTTTTTTATTTTAGCCATCAGAGTAGGGGAGAGTGGTATCTCATTGTGGTTTTGATGACTAATGATGTTGAGCACCTTCTCATGTGCTTATTGGCCATCTGAATATCATTTTTGGAGAAATATCTATGCAAATCCTTTGCCCATTTTTGAACTGGATTGTCTCTTTATTGTTGAGCTGTGAGAGTTCTTTATATATTCTGATACTAGTCCCTTATCAGATACCTGATTTGTAATTTTCTCCCATCCTGCCTTTTTTTTTTTTCCACTTTCTTGATGGTGTCCTTCGAAGCACAGAAGTTTTTAATCTTGATGAAGTCTCATTTATCTATTTTTTTGGTCATTTGTGTTTTTATGTCATATCTAAGAAACATTGCTTCATACAAGGTCATAAAGAGTTATTCCCTTGTTTTCATCTAAGAAATGATCTATTTTGAGTTAATTTTTTATATGGTTTAAGATAGGGGGTTGTCCAACTTCACTTTTTTGCATGTGGTTATACACCTGTCCCAGAACCATCTGTTGAAAAGACAATTACTCCCCATGGAATTATCCCGATAACTTGTTAAAATTTTTCTTGTTTTTTTACTATGGGAGAAAGGACGCAAGTGTGCGTGCTGCCGGGTCACACGCTGCCCAGAGCTGGGACTGGTGATGATGGGGAAGGAGGAGAATGACTGGAGCAGTGGCCTCCAGAGGGGGAGGGGTGCCCAGTGCAGGGGCTGGCACAAGTCAGGATCAAGGTCAGTGCGTAGTACCAGGAGGAGAGATGGGCACAGATGTCCGCAGTGACCTTTCTCTCCTTTCCCCAGTGACACAGGCACCAAGTCAGCACTGCAGAGAAGCAGAGGATGAGGGTGGGGAGCTGGAGGAAGAGGTTAGCGGGAGTGGAAGTGGGCTGGGAAAATGCAGGATACTTGCCAGCAACATTGCAGCCCCCTCTGAGCTTAGCGATGACAAACTGAAACAGGTGCAGAGGGGAGAGTGGAGGGCTCCAAGGCCTCTGAGGGCCGTCTGTGCTGGGGCAGAAGGACAAGGCCGGTTCTTAGTGGCTGCGGCAAACAGCCCTCTCCTGACGATGGTCAGGGTCATTCCAAGGAGGAGGTCTTTAGCCATGCAGAGGCCAGCTGGTCCTCTCAAGACAGGGAGACAGTGCCATTGCCCCTAAATCTAATTAGAGAGGGTGGGGAGGGAGTCACCAGTAAGTTCTCAACTCTCCCAATGCCCCATCTGTCTCAGGGGCTTGGGCTGCCAACAACAAAGTACCAAAGACTGGGTACTTAACTAACAATGGACTTGTACTTAACAATGGACATTTATTGCTCACAGTCTGGAGGCTGGGAGCCCCAGAAGAGGTTGCCAGCAGTGTTGGGTTCTGATGGGAGCTCTGGCTTGCAGAGAGCTGTCCTCCCACGTGTCCTCACAAGGCAGAGAGATAGTGAGCGAGGTCTCTGGTGTTTCTTCTTATAAGGGCATTAATCCCTTCTTGGGGGTCCCCACCTTGGCCTCATCTAACCTCATCACCTCCCAAAGGCCCCACCCCTAAATGCCATCACACTGGGGGTTAGGGCTTCAGCATATGAGTTTGGGGCACACAGAATCCAGTCCACAACACCATCCAAGCTGCTCTTGACCTCCAAGAATCCCAGATGCTGAACTTCACAACAGAGAAGGGACAGAAAGTGGTTCTGGGCCCTTACAGGGACATGTCCGCATCACTGGCAACCCACGTGGAAAAGAAAAATCTTCCATCTTTACATTTTTTATCATGTATCTTACAGAGTTATGAGGTCTGATATGGTAGCCACTGGCCACATGCGGATTGACACGTGGCTAGTCAGAATGGAGATGTGCCGCAAGTGTAAAACCAGGTTCAAAGACTTAATATTTTTAAAAAAGGAAAATATCTCAATAACCATTTATATCAACTACATGCTGAAATGATAATATGTTGGGATATTGGGTTAAATTATATTATTAAATGAATTTCATCTGTTTCTTCTTTTGAAAAATGTGGTTATTAGAAAATCTAAAGTTATATATGTGGCTGACATTTGTGGCTCGTTGGGATTCTGTTGGAGAGATGCTAGAGGGAGGACCCCACATCCAAAACAGCCCCCAGCATGGCAGGCCCTCCTGCCGCGGTCCGTGGACGTCTGTGCCGCCACCTGGAGATGAGCCTCCAAGTGCGTGTTACAGCGGGGCCATGCCTCAGAGGAGGTAGGGGCCCCGGGGCAGGCTCGTGAGGACACAGCCTCGTGAGGACACAGCCTGGAGCCCAGCGCAGGCGGCCTTGGACAGTCCCTGGGAGGCAGCCCCAGGGAGCTGGGGCCCAGGCTCGTTCTCGTTTGGTTTAGGCACAGGTAAATAATGCACATTTTTCAACACTGGACTCGCCGCAGGCACAAGATGCCCACACCTGGAGATTCTCGGCTGCCTGCACTGCTTCCTCTGAGCCACGATCTCGTTGCCCGGGAAGCCCGTAGGTCACCAGCACCTGTTACAACTGGTCTTTCTCTTTATTATACCCCCTCGCATGCACGTACGTGTGAGGTTGCTGTACGGTAAATAATGTGTGTGGAGCAGTTCTACTGAATTTCATACACCCATCCCTGTTGGCTACTTATCAAAAGTGGCTATGACATTGCCCACAAAGGCCGTCTGACTCTGTCCCTGTTGCTCAGCACTGGGCGGGCTCCCTTCTCTCCTGCTGCCGTAAACAGCAGTGCTAGGAGTATCCTCATCTTCCTTCCATTTGAATTATTTTATTGTAATGTCTTCCCTGAAGTGAAAAGTGCTGGCTGCAAAGTATTTACAATCTTATGGTTCCTGTGACTTTTTTTTCTTCAAATCACCCTCCCAGCAAACGATATCACCATGTACGTTCTCCGGGACTGTGTGCGTGCGCGTGCTCCGTGTGTGCGTGCGCGTGCTCCGTGTGCGTGTTGTCTTCCTATGCCCCTACCGGTTACGGGTTTGAGCATTTTTGTTTATTTTTACCAATTAATTGTTAGGTAACAGATACTGCCTGGGTATTATCCCGGCATTTGCTCAATTGCAGATGAAAACGAGTAAAGTCCTTCCCTTAAAACTCACACAAATTAAAGAAACAGCCACCATCTCGATAGTTTAGAGAAACACTTTTCGGATCCCTCTGCTTGTCAGCATTTGGGGTACCCACAGCCTCCCAAGGCTGCAAGTCAGCAGGCCAGGCCCGAGCTTCACCTCCTGACCCACTGTTATCACAGTGGTCCAAGAAGCCATTTATCTCCTCCAACAAACAGAAAACACATCAGACGGTCCCCCTTCCCTGTGTGGTGTAGACGAATCCTGGCATTTCTTAACTGCTGTATGTTGATTGTTCAGGATTGAGACACATTCTGGTTTATCTGTAAAAAAGGTTGCAGGAGACATGGCTGATGTTCTGTTCATGGCTTATTAAAACCTCAGGAAGATCCCAGTCCCTGTCCTCCTGGAAACTCATAAAAGGGCTTTCTGGTGGAGCCACATCCTGGCCTGGCGGGTGACCCAGGAAGGCAGGGAGGAAAAAGAGAGAGGATGCGCCTACTTGCCCACTAGATGGCACCTCTCAATAACTAATGAGGGGAGTATCGCTTCCTTCCAAACCTGGAGCCCCCGCCCTGACAAACCCCGCATTGCAACACACCCCAGTCGTGTTTACTTCCAAGCCAGACATCTGAAAAAAACAGAAAAATAAAAAAGTTCACTCTAGCTAAAAATACACCATCTGCCTGTGAAAAATCTTGCTTGGTGCTGTCATGTCAACACCCAAAGCAGGTTAATAACCGGCCCAGAACAGATGGTTTCTTTTTATAATTATTGGGTCTCCCCACCAACGCTTCCTCCTCAGCTTGCCCCCTTGCCCTGCTGGCAGCCCCCTGCTGTTTCCTGGCCACCCCGCTGCCACTGCCCAGCCAGCCACAGGGGGCCAGCCCACAGCTAGCCCTCTGCTCAGGCCAGGGCCCCCTCACCCTCTGCTGGGAATCAGCCACGGGGGTCCGGGGGGCTTTCAACACCACCGGGGAAGATGGCCACCAGGAGGTTACCCGGCCTTGTCACCCGCACTAGCAAAGAAAAACTAATCAACACAAGATGTCGGTAATCACCCATCAAATCAACAAAGGTTTAAGACACTATCATCCTATTTCTTGGTGAGGATGCAGTGAGATGTGTACCCCCAAACACTGTTGCAGGGAGAGTGATATCGACACTTACTGTCTAGAAGGAATTTTGACTGAATATAAAACCTTAAAAAATATCGCATACATTTTAATCCAGCAATTTCACTTTGAGGTATCTATCCAAAATACTGTCATAGTCTAAAATATGAACAGAATGTTAACACAAACTGTTCACTGGGGCAATGAAAACCACACCAGGGATAAGGCTAAGTATGATTACACATATTTACACATATATACATATATATACACATATTTACAAGGAATTTTAAATTAAACACAAATGTTATTTAATGTTAATTGGTAAAAGCATCAAAGAGGTCTAAACAGTAAGAATGGAAATATTTTGGAAATGTGCATACATAGCATTAAAAAAGGTTTGCAAGAAATGTATCAAATGTATTAAGAGTGATTTTCTGGGTGGTAAAATTTGTAGCGATTTCATTATCCTTTGCTGGATTCTTCTAAGCTTTCATCCATAAACACTGACAAATAAAAGTAAGTGAATGGTTTTCAAAGACTATTTAAAAACTGACATAAGGAATGCACAAGAAATTGGTACAGTGGCTGCCTCTGGGGAGGGGCCTGGGGCAGGAGTTCATGGTGGAGGAAGCCTTGCTTTTCCATTGTACTGTCTAGAGTCTTCTAAGTCTTCTAAGTACCAGGCTGGAATTATCTATTAAAAAATAAATAAATGAAAATTTTTGCCAAGGAGACACAGAAATAAGAATCCTAAAATCACAGGAGCCAAGAGGAGAGCCTGAGGGAAAAGCCAGCAAAGTGCTTTCACCTCCTGGGGGAGACAGGACTTGAGGTCTGGCCTGCCCTCTCAGGCCCATCGCCCATCACAGTGACCCCAGAACCCAGCTAGTCCAGGCTGACTTCACTCAGCAAGGCCTGCTCCGTCTGACTGGACACTGGTCAGGAGTTGGGTCAGGGTTTTTCCCAGGAATAAAGGCAGGCAGGCCAGGGGAGGGGCTTCAGTGGACATCAGGGCAGGACCTCTGAACTAGGATCCCATGTCCGTGAGTTCTCAAAGAAAGTGATTGGGGACGTGGGGGAAGCCTCACCCATTCATTGCTTGTGTGTTGGGCCCAACTGTCCCAGACCCAGGGGACATGGGGTCCTAGTTCAGAGGTCCTGCCCTGATGTCCACTGAAGTCCCTCCCCTGGCCTAAATCAGCATGGGTTCTAATTCATCCTGAAGTTTTCCTTACACACACAGAGATGTCAGAATACCAACTCTCCTCCGCAGGAGTGCCTCCTTCCATACCCCCAGGGTGGCCTGTGCCGTTTCCCCGTTAGAGAAAGCCCCAAGCTGCTGCTGGCCCAGGACCTGGGGGCCTGCGGAGGCTCGGGCAGTGTGCGCATACTGGAAGCACAGAGGAGCCAAAGCAGGAAAACCCGGACAGTTAGGTCTCAGGCACTGGACTTGGGAGGCGTCTGTCATTCTTTAAAGCCACAAATCCAGAACGTTCCCTTGTGCTCTGCATGTACGACCCTGGGTGTGAGAGATGCTTTTACATAAAATCTGTGAGAAAAGCCCTATTCAGAAAACATTTATTGCAATTTGATGACACCTAGTCAAGTAACGGTTCTGAGAGCAAAGTGAATATGGTATTAGGGGAAATTCAGGGTGGACACATTGCTTAGATCCTACCACGTCAGAAAAAGCAATACTCTTGGCTGGAAGTATTTAATTTTAAAAGCAAAACTCAAGAAGTACCACAACTTGTCCAATGGGGAGAGGAAGCCCCTGGGAGGGTGAGAGCCCAGGTGTGCTACGTAGAGAAGGGCTGGGGGCCTGGATGTTTGTGGCTTCGCTCAACAGGCAACTGACCCTGCGTGGGGCCACTCAGAGTCACTGGTCAGGGAAGGGGCACAGGAGGGAAACGTGAATTCCAGCACAGGCCAGCTCTCAGGTCCTGAGACCCTGGGCCCCAGGGAAGGAACCAGTCCTGTAACGGGTGCTTCGGACAGGGCTCATCTTCACAGGCGAGGAGACGGAACACGAGGGCCTCCTGCTACGCTCCCATATGAGTGACAGTGGATTCAGGAAGCTGTCACCCATGTCTGGGGCAGGCAGGGTTTCGCTGTCTACCAGCCTCCCAGTGAAAGGGTTGTCACAAAACACAGCGTCTTCATAAATAATTTCCAGAACATGATACAGCATAGTAGTAGCCTCTCCAGCAGATTTCACTCCATTTAAGGTAACACACTGATGATGTGCGGCTTCCCCAACTCCCCTGTCCCCTCCTGTGAGTCCCGAGAATCATCTAAATGAGACCCGCACTTCCCAGGAGGAGCGACCTAGTCATCATACTGAACTTCGGCCCGGAGCTCCTTGGTGACGTAGTTCACCAGCATGGCCAGCAGCTGCTGCTTCAGGGCCTCGCTGCCCATGACCAGCGTGGTCAGCTGCACGGCGTCCGTCCAGTCCAGGTGCCTGAGGATGGCGGTGGCTTCATTAAAGAGCTTTTGCTGCTCAGCGGGCGGCAGCTCCATTATGATCTGAGGAATCGGCTTAAATTGTCCGCTTGTCATCCATGCACCTAGTAGACCCCCGACAGCCCCCCCTAGAAAACAAGGAAGGTTCAATTAGTTGGTTCAACCAGTGCTCTTGCTAAGAGCACATCAGCCTGCATGACGAGTGGCCACATTCACGCGCGGGCCAGAACAGGCTCGCCTTCATGCCCGCTCCACCCCACGGTGTGGGGGGCAAGAGTTTATGGGGTCTTCAATCCATTTGGCTCAGATAATTGACACCCCAAAGTGCCCTTCCCCAAGCTGTGCACTCACAGATGCAGCACGAAGCATCTCCCACCTCACAGCTCTGCTAACAATAATCTTCTCCAGGGCCTGCAGGTTTCCTGCTTCCCACAAAACTCTCTCTCATCGTAAAGGAGAGAGCTGAGAAGCAAGTGCTTTTTCAAGGAGAATCATCTCAGTGCTGGGGCTGAGTTTTCTCTATAATATGCTCTTTGCCCCTGAACTTTGGAAATTTCCAGGGAAATCCCATGGTTAAAGGACCCTGGGGACAGAGAAGGAGACCTTTACTCTGGAAGCAACTGTTTTTCATGCCAGCCCTCCAGAGTTGTATGATGATAGCTATCAAACATAACTTATTCAACTATTTCTCTTCCTGTGACCCCAAAAGGGCATAACCATTATTTTTAAGTATAAATTTATGATCAAATCTAAGGTTCATGATGTTGGGACTAAAAGCCCTTATGTCAATGGAAAGTTCTATCTGATCAGGTGGGATGCAGATCTGCTACAGGAAGGTGCCTTGGGGCAGGGGTCTCAAACTCAGGTGCCTTCAGGGGCCAGGCAGGTAGCTGAGAGGAAGGAATAGGGCTGAGCGAGCCTGTAGGTGACGGACAGCTGGGTCCCTGCGTAAGGGGCGGTGGCTACCCCTCGCCAGCCCATTGCTACCACACAGAATGCCAGATGGGTATCCTGAAAAAGTCCCATGATTTTTAAATATCGATGATCAGATATTAATATATGCAGCCCAGCTCAACACAGTGACTCTCTCTGAAAGAGCACAGCATGGAAAGGAGAGACACTAACTTCACAGTGGACAAACCTGGCAAATACCACCTTAACCAGGTGATCAAGGTGGACATTGCCAGGGAGGCCTGTGGATGTCACATGCCCCTGAAATGGAGCTATGAGACAGGCGTCCCACCTCTGTCAGCACTATGCTTTCCAAAGGTCGGTAACCCCGGGCTAAGCAGCAGAAAGCCCTCAGGCCGACCCAAACAGGGAGGCATTCTACAAATACCTGCCCAGTCCTCCTCAAAACTACCCAGGCCATGGGAGGGTATGTGCTCT
>NC_138384.1:33445387-33467389 GCF_054177405.1 Leptonychotes weddellii
GTAATGTATGGGGATTAACATAAGAATAAAAAAAATTAAAAAAAAAAAAAGAACTAAAATGGAATACAATCAAAAAAAAAAAAAAAAAAAACTACCCAGGCCATGAAAGCAGCAGTCTGAGCAACTGTCACAGACCTGCGGAAGACTAAGGAGACCTGAGAATTAAATGCACTGTGATATCTTGAGCTGCATTCTGGGACAGGAAAAGATCTTAATGCAAAAACTGGCAAAGTACAAATAAAGTCTGGAGATCCGTTAATAGTGATGCATCAGTGTTGGTTTCTTACTTTTGCCAAGTGCACCATGGTAACACAAGATGGTAACGTTGGGGGAATGGAAGCTGGTGAGGGATATATGGGAGTTCTCTGCGCGGTCTTGCCAACTTGTCTGTAATTCTACTACTATTCCAAAATAAAAGGTTTCTCCGAGAGAATACAGCCCGGGCCAGAGAGAAGCCGGTTGTGGGCTGGACCCCGCAAACAGGCAGTAAAACCTGCAACCCTCTCAGGAAGCCAAATGTGGAGGCATCTGGAAGCACCCAGCTCCCCTGGGGCTGAGCCTCGGCCAGCATGGGGCCCTGGAGGCTGAACCCTGCCCCTGGACAGCCTTCCCCTCTGCTCCAAAAGAAGGGAAGATTCGGGGAGGGAAAACCAGTCATTTACAAGTTTTATTGAACTTTTCCCCATGACACCCGTGAAGCGCTTAGAACCAACAAGAGTTGCACTCATCTGCACTAAACCTTTATGAGAACATCAATATTTGATTTAGAGCAGCACTTAATGCAAAAAGTCGCCAGGAATATCGACCAGCAAATTACTAACTCTTTGGAGAAGGGAAATTTCCTTGGTTTTCTGGGTAAAATGATGCTCCCGCCCACGACTAGGGGCTGCAAGGAGCGAATCCCCTGGGTTCTCCTGGCAGACATCCTGTTCTCTACCAGCTTTGACACCATCCGAATAAGATATATGCTCCCACCACGGCACCTGGGAACAGCCACATGATGAATGATCCCAGCAAGCCCTCCCCTGAGCACATCAGATGGGGGCGGGGGGCAAAGATACTGAATGTCACTGAGGAAGGAGGCAATGGCCATGTCTCCTCCCTCACTGGCTGCTTCTTGGATGGTGAGAAGCTGAAGTCCGGACTCACTAATTCACAGGCTGGAAAGGGAAATGTACGGGTGGAAAGTCTGGGGCCACCCACACTCTGATTTACTCCCCAGCGTGATCTCGGCGTCATGAAATGTCCCTGAATGCCAGCCCTGCCACAGAAGGGCAGAACAGGGCAGGAAGCCATGCCGGGGGCCAGAGACAGAAGCCAGCCTGGCCAGACAGCAGTCACCTCTCCAGCCTGTACTCGTGGGAGGACTGCATGCCGTACCGTGAGCTCTCCCTCGTCCCCAGCACAGGCTGCCCGGCTCAGAGCAGGCATTCAGCGATGCGTCCGCTGAGCCCAACGCGGCAGTCCAGGCCTCTGCCACTCCCGTGCTGCAGGGTCCATCTGAGGCACCTCACGGGAGGCGTGATCCAGCACCCCCTCAAGTCAGGCCCACACAGCAGCCTGCTCTCTGATGCCGCCCTGGCCCACGGTTCAGGCCACGCGGGAATCCTTCTTGCTCCTAAGCCCGAGGAAGCAACCCCATCCTAGCTCCAAGGAATGATGGGAAAATCAGCCAAACCTCCATTCATTGCCAGAAACTGGCTCTCAAGGAGAAGCAGGTAGGAAAAGCGGGGGGGCAGGGATGGGACCCCTCTAGGATATTTGTTGCTTTTTCTGCATTAGACTGTTTGCTGTCAGAATGGGGAGTCTCTCTGAATGAGCTCATGTAAAATGGCCAGACAGCATCTGCTCCTAGGAGGTGCTCAGCAAATACAGCTTCCTCCCTGGTTCCCTTCTGCAGGGACATGTAATGGGGACGGGGCAAGGAGCCCATCCAAGGGACCCAGGACACCCTGGTATCCTCAGACGCTAGGACACATCCCTGAGGGGAGAGGCACCCTCCAGGGCTGCTGACACAGACGCCATTTGCAAGAATGCCCTGCATTTCTGAGACCTTCACACTCCGAAGCCTGTGTTTTCAACAGGATGAATTAGGGACACAAAGATCCAGTCACAGAAGCAACCTCAACTCAACAAACATCTCCCACACGACAGAGATTTCTATGAGGTCTCTGCGGTTTCAAAGGCCTTTTCAACAACACCCCCAAGGCTGGCTGTCCCTGTGAGGCGCTTAACTTACCAACAGCTAGTCCGGGTGGGCCTCCGACCAGACCACCCATGAAGGCCACAGCCCCTGTGACCAGGGCGCCCTTCCCAGAGTGCTTGACGGCCGCCTTCATTTTCCTCTCCCCAGAGATGGAGCACAGCAGCTTCATGATGTCTTCCACCACGATGGGCATCTTGGCGAGCCTCAAAGGAAGCATTTCAAAGGGAGAGTTTTAATGAGCATCAGAGCATTTGCACACAAATGTTACTCTTGCTAGAGTTTCAAGGACGAGTGGTTGTGGAGAGCACAGGGGCTCTGCTGTAGCCGGAACAGGGAGCACCCAGCCGTGTGAGAGGTTCCTTGTCACAGACGAAGCCGGGTAGCATTTAGGTAATAAGCAAACAGAATCAGCAGAATGGATGAAGGGTCTTCCTCACCCTCTGCTTAACTTCTGATTTATGACAGATTACGGAGCAAGCCCAGCCGCAAGCTGCAGTGGATCATCACAAGTGAGGCAAGCGTGCCCTCTCTTGAGTCAGCAGCCTTCCTGCTGTCTCAGGCATCCCCAGGGCACAGAGCCTGGCGGAGGGCAGAAAGCCCCAGCCTCCAGTCCTCTGTTGTGTGACAGGGCAATGGAGCTCCTGCCAAGCCAGAGAAGGGGAAAGTACTGGACTCCGTGACCACACCTGCCGGCCCTGGGACCCTGAGCAGAGCATCAGACTCCTCACCAGTAAAAGGGCTATAAGCCACCTACAAGCTGGATTCTGGAAAGGTCTGAGTAGAATGGATGCAAAGTACCTGGTGTGAGTCTGGAACACTGCGGCCCTCAGACACGATGGCTCTAAATGAATATTCTGTTACTGAGACACACCACTGGCTTTTCTACAAGCCACCATGCCTAAAGCCCATCCAGTTCTGCATTGGGGATATTAAAGGCAGGGACAGGATGACCCTAAGGATGACCAGTAAGATGAAACAACCAGAGAATGAAATAAACCAAAGAATTCTAGGGGTTTGCATATGTTTGGAGAGACAGACAGATGGACTTTTGGAATAATGACCTTAGAACAATTCTCTGCGGTGAGGAAACTGTTTGCCACACTGGTGGGAAACTGGCAGGTAGGCAGGGCAAGGACAGGGTGGGTTCTGCCCCAGGGTCCGTGGGAATGGGGACCCACAACACTGACGGGCCACCTGGCAGGGCCCAGAAGTAAAATCAAAGTGGCCACGAGCTGGTGCTTCTCCTTCTGGCTTCACCTGGACCCAAGGCTCAAAGGGCACTTCCTTTCCATCACTCCCCTTTTTATGCAAGCAGTCCCTATAGGAACTTGACAAAGTTTGGGGCACACCCTGTTGCTCAATAACTCTTGGCTATATCTCTTTTTTGATCCAAGGTTAATCCAGAACCAGCCTCTCATGTAAAATCATCCTCCCAATCGTGGGAGAGAATTTTGAGCCCCTAGAATGAGCCTGTGGGTCTGCTGGATCACCACAGTCAGGGTTCAGAACTTCTCTGCCATCCCAGGAGAGGTAAGAAGTGTCCTGTGCTCTGGCCCCTACAATGTTCTGAGCTCAGCAATTCTCCATAAGCACACAGAATCACTCCCGACCTTGTTATATGTTATGTGTGGGCTGAGATTCTGCATTTGGAACAAGCCTCCAGCTGGTCTCTAAGCCCACTTTGGACAGCAAGACTCTAAGAGAGCATGACCCAGACATCTGACATCGGCTACTTAGTCCTCGAGTTCAGAAAGTGCAAACAAGCATCCCCAAATGTGTCTGTTTGACCAAGTGGGGTGTAGAGGCAATGGGGGGGCAGGCCCCACAGGGGTGCTCAAGGGACTGGAGAAGAAGTCAGGTGTGCCTGCCCCCGCTCTGGCTCCATGTGTCCTGGACATGCCAATACAGCTCCGAGCTTCCTGCCCCTTGGCTCACTACCAGCAACCCCTTGTAGATGGAGTCCATGCCGCCTCCTCCACCGTGGATGAGAGCCCATGTGAGGGTCATGACTTGTCCACACACACAGGTCACAATAATAAAACAGCATTAGAACAGCACAGGAACTGTAGATGGCAGAAGTCACTGAGAAACGAGGGGATGGAGGGTGTGACTTGATTCACAGCCACGGTCCTGTGAAGCTAGTAAACAAAATGAGTTTTATTTCAAAAACTAATTTATTTTAAATACTGATAACCAAAGGAATTACTATCATGGTAAAACCTAAGGTAAAACCTTAGCTCAAAAACCTAATATTCCTCCTGTAAAACATCTAATCGTCGCATAGTTTATATCTGGTTTATATCCAGCTTTCCATCTGTCAGTTATGCCGGGAAAAAGGGAGACGAAGCTCGGTCCTGGGAAGGCCCCTCTGGAGGCTGCAGTGAGCTTCCCATTTCCAGGCATGTGAAGACCCCAAGCATGGTCTGCAAGGCTGGCTTCCTGGCCGGGGAACTCTGCCCAGACACCACTCCTAAATAGGGTTTCTGCAGGATTATGGACCCGCACTCTGGAAACACTTTCTGCACAGCAAGAAAATGCATGGAAAGGAGGCAGGAAACAGCCACTTCATACTAGAGTATCCATCAAAAACCTACCTTCCCACCTGCTCTGAATGACTTCTTATAAACCCACAGGGGCTAATGAGGCATCATCGTGCAAGGGCTACTCACAACCTCCACTCAGCCCAGACAGACCAGCACAAGGCAGGAGCCCAAGGCTCTGCCCACCTGGAGGGCCAGCAGGTGTCCCGGTGTGTGGGAGGGCAGGGGAGGACGTGGCCAATCACCACAGGGGGTCAGCAGCTCCGCACCACAGGAAGAGGTAACACTGTGGCTGCCTCAATCCAAGACAAAGCTGGTTTAATTTCCACTCTTGTGGAAGGAAGGTTTGTCACCCCATCTCCTGACTCCCTGCTAAAAAGCCCAGCCTCCTGACCTCTCTGGGCTTGCCAGATTGCGGAAGGAAGCCAGTCCTGTTCCTCCTCCCGCTCCAAGTTTGCCTTTGTAAGCAACAAGGAAGCCAGTAAGGAGGGAGGAGGGAGGAAGAATCTCTGATGGGGACAGACCTCAGAGGGTGGGAATGGGGCCTTCCCTCCCCACATCACACCTATTTCAGAATCAGATTTGTCCACAACACGGGCTCTGGTCACAGAAAGCCATCTGCCAGCCACAGGGAAGGCAAATACCCATTTGAAGGCCTGATTTCCTGCAAGCACCGGGCTGGTCTGCTGATGACAGCAAGGTTCTGGGGAAGGTGGGAGAGGAGCCCATCCCTGAGACTGCAGCCCGGCTCTCTGAGGTGGACCAGATTGCGAGAGAGCAGGGAGAGGAAGGGTTCAAAGCTAGCACAGACCTCCAGGCACCCTGTTTAAAAAAAAAAAAAAAATTAGAAAAGCGGAGCCTCCTAAGGAGTCAGAATGATCTTGCTCACCTGCCATCTTCAGTACTTTCTACTTCTCTGTTGGAATTTATAAAATTCCACTGTGTGGCCTGGCCCTTGTAAACCTTCTCTGTAGGCCCTGGTGCAAAGGTCACAGGTGGACCCCACCAGCACTGTCAGATTAGCCCACAGACTTTTAATGACTGAAGTGTTGCCAGTATTTGAAAACCAGATTTCACATACATCTGATTTCTGACTCTTCTTGAAAAATCCAAAGAGCAAGCCCCCTGGACCACCTTCCCGTAGCCACAGAGGCCAAAGCTAAGCACGTACTGCCTTCCCTCTGCCATAGACCCTGGCAGGGCGCCCTTACCAGACTCTGGGCCCATACACAGGTCACTCTGCAACCTCTCAAAGTCTCCCTGCTTTCTCTTTCAAAGGCTAAAGAAGCTACCAGTCCCCACCAAAGGAACCGTCCCCTCCGAGATCCTTCACATCCATTCCTGATCATCTCTAAACTTTCCCCGCAGGGCGAGGCCAGGGCTGCTGACTCACCGGGTATCCTAGGACTCTGTCCTGCATATATAACCCCTGCCGCCACCCCACCCCCAACGCACCTGGGACACAGAGGAGGGTGACGCACACCCCCGGGTTACTGAGGATGGCCCATACACGTGCGTAACTGGGGCGGTCATACACACACCTGGGTCACTGCAGGGCGCACCGCTGGGTGCCAGGGCCCTGAGTCCGGCTGCCCAGGTTCTAACCCCAGCTGGGCCGCTGTCGCTTACTTCTGGCGTGACGTCAGCCTCTCCGTGCCTCAGTGTCTTCATGTGGCAAACGAATACCCCAGCGACGTGGGGCCGGCTCGCACCCCGCAGGCCTCGCGCACCGCACCCTGGGCGCCCCACCTCCCCCGCGCGGCCCCGGCGCGCCGAGCCCTTCACCCGCGGGCACGCGGCCCCCGCCCCGCGGAGACTCAAGCCCGCGCTCCTGCGGCCCCCGCCCCACCCCGCCGGGGTCTCCGCGCCCCGCGGCCGCCCCAGCGCGCAGGCCCCACCCCCCGCCGCCTTCCGGCCCGCCCGCGCAGGGGGCCTTCCGGTCCCCACTCACCGGGCGCCGCGCCGCGCTTGCGTCGCCAGCCGGCCAGGGCTCGCCGAGGAGCCCGAGGGCGCAGGCGGCGCCCCTCCTCCTCCGGCCGGGCCTGGGCCTGGGAGTGACGGGCGGGCTGAGGTCCCCGTGGCGCTCAGGCTGTGCTCTTTCCCCCGGGCGCCAGCCATCTACCGCGGCCCGCGCGCGTTTTACCGGGGCTTCCCTCGCACTTTCCTGAAGCTGGGAGAGGCCTTTGGCCCTTGATCCAGGATCTCTGACCCTCGGGCCTACAGAGCCTCCTCCTTCCCTTCAGTGGGCGCGGAAGAGAGCCCAGCGAGCCCTGGAAGCCCAAGGTCTCCTGAGCTTTTGGGCCAAAGTCCAACATAGGCTGCCCGCCCCCCGACCCCCCGCCCGCCTGGTGCCGGCACCCCTGGGGGTGGGGTTTGAAAGGCTAAGCGCTGGCTTTACTCCTAGGGTCCCAAGGGCAGGGGGAGTCCAGCTTGCAGGACAAAGCTGAGGTTGGGGAGCATCTTGGGAGGGGGCAGAGGTGGAGGGGGGGTCGGTGCAGGGAGTAATTTAAAGGGAGTATGGAGAAGACCCCCAACCCCATACACACACGGGCTGGCCTTGATCCATCTCAAATGTGACAAAGGCTCTGGGGGCTTTCCATGGACTAGCCCACTTAATCCTGACCGCTGTCCTCCCACCTAGGCGCGGTTACCAATGCCATATTACAGAGAGGAGAAGTGAGGCGCGGAGACGTGGGTCTGCCCAAGGCCACCCAGGTACGGAGTGTCGGGGTCCAGACTCTAACCTGGGTCCACCTGGCTCAAACCCTCGCTGTAACCAGCACTCTGCCGGGCTTTCCCGGATGCCGTACACACCCAGAGGATGGGCCTCTCACACTGCCAGGGTCATTCTGTTTCTTTTTCTTCTTGTTCCTCTTTTGAATGGGAAAGTATTTTGGGAGTGTGTAAGTATACACACACACACACACACATATATATACACCATATATATACACACATCTATATACACACACATAAATATACACACACATACATACACACATACATATATACTATAGTATATACATGCCCCAATAAGGTGGGTTTTAAAATATATATATAGGGGCGCCTGGGTGGCTCAGTTGGTTAAGCAACTGCCTTCGGCTCAGGTCATGATCCTGGAGTCCCAGGATCGAGTCCCGCATCGGGCTCCCTGCTCAGCAGGGAGTCTGCTTCTCCTGCTCCCGCTACCCCCTCTTGTGCTCTGTCTCTAAAATAAATAAAATCTTTAAAAAAATAAATAAATAAATAAAATATATATATATATTTGCTGACTTAAAAAAGCTGTACATATTTAATGTATACAACTCGATGAGTCTGGGGATAAGTATACACCTGTGAGACCATCTATACCGTAAATGTATCCATCACTCAAGAAGTTTCTTCCTCTCCTTTTTATTATTATCACCTGTGGAAGTGTGTGTGCCTGTGGTAAGAACATGTAACATAAGAGTTACCCTCTTTAGTATACATTTAGTGTACAATACAATATTATTAGCTATGGGCAGTATGCTGTTTAGATTCCCAGCATTTATTTATCTTACAGAACTGAAACTTTGGACTCTAACTATCTTCATTTTGTTACTTCCGTTTACCTCCTGTCATTGTGAGAAAGGGCCTCAAGCATTAACCAGGGTTCCCTGGGCACAGTGAAATAACCCCTTCATTTCTGAATAGGAGCTTTTGCTTGAGTTTGGGTGACTTTCAGCAGTGAAAGTTCACTGAGGCTAAGAACAGCTCAACCATCTCCAGGCTCAGGCCTGGGGGAGATTCTCCCGTTTCTCTGCGGGCAGCTCCCTCTGGCGGCTCCTTAAAGAATTGGGCTGCTGACTCCCCCAGAGGTGGGGAGGGGAGCACTGGTAGGCAGGAAAGATGCTGGAAGGAAAAGAAACTGCGAAGTCGGGACCCTCCAGAGAAGGTGAGCTGTAGGAAGTCCAGCCAACTTTGCACCTGTCAGCAACCTGGGACCTTCGTTCTGATATGAATGAGTCATAAAATGGTTGCACACACGGAAGCCCATCAATGTACCACAGTCTCCTAGTGACACCCAGGCCTCCCGCAGAGCGGGTACTGTGAATGACAGGTGCACAGTGGGGCCCCCATCATGGTGACTGTGGACTGGCCCAGCATCCAGACAGGGCTGTCATGATGCTTACCGTCCTTAGATCTGGCTGGGTGACCTCGGGAAAGTCATGCAACTTCTCTATGCCTCAGTTCCCTCATTTGGGAAATGACAACAATAATAGTGCCATCTCATAGGGTTATTCTGAAGAGTAAAGGAGGTAATACGTAGGGATCTAGATTATTCTTGGTTATATCATGGGGTGTGAAAATGAAAAACATCTCCAGAGTCCCAAATGTGAGCCTCATGTGCCCAGAGAGGCAGGAAATCGGATTCCACTCCCACTTTCACAATCCACCATCCACAATCCACGATGCTGGGGGTCCAAGAATCCCCCAGCATGCGAGGCTCTGTTCACAGAACCAGCGGTGGACTTTGGCCCGTACACGAATCAAAGGACAAAGGGAAACAGGGTCCCCAGAAAGCCTCTCCAGGCTTGAGGAAAATGCAAGGTGCAAGGTCCACCTAGAATGCATCCGGGCTGGGGTAGAGGGCAGAGGCTGGATGTGAAGGAGTGCAGCCGGGGGGCCATGTGGCCCTCTGAGGCCAGCGCCTTGTCCCCACCCCCCACCTTTGCCAGAGTTCCAGTTAGCCAGCTCCTAACTTATATGGCTTTTTCAGGATAATCCCACCCAGACCCAGGACTGGATGATCCCACAAACAGGGTATACACACATAAACCCCTGCGACCTCTTAATTAAAACATGAGTAAACTTAATGTCATTTTGAAAGCTAAAATCTTATGGTCAGTGTTGTTTTTATTTTAAATTACCTCTAAGGAGGCACCATAGTCTCGTGCTTAGGGATTCCCAGGGATCTGGATCCAGACTTGCAGCCAGTCATTTGCCCCAAGGCAGCCATAGAGCCAGGGTTTGGGGCCAGGAGAGGTTCCAGGCCCATAGAGTGGGCCTAGGAACCCCTTCCTTCCTCGCAGCCCTGGGGGTGGAGGAGGTCTCCCCTGCTCCCAGGCTTTTCCCCAGGATGCATGCCATTCCTTTCAGATGTGAAATGTTCAGTGCACTGCCAGGCCCATACCAGGTGGATCTATTAGTTTGCTAGGGTCGTATAACAAAGGACCACAAATTAGGGGGCTTAAAAGAGGACTTTATAGTCTGTGTTTTGGAGACGAGTCCAATGAGTCGGCAGGCCCAAGCTCCCTCTGAAATCTGTGGGGGAGAATCATTCCTTGCCTCTTCCTAGCTTCTGGGAGTGGCCAGCAATCCTTGGCAGTTCTTGGCTTGCAGAAGCGCCTCTGCACCTGTCATCCCATGGCATCCCCCCGTGTGCCTGTGTCTGCGCCCCAGTTTCCCTCTGCTTATACCAACACCAGTCATACTGGAATAAAGGCCCACCCTACAGACCTCATCTTAACTTGATTGCATCTGCAAAGACTCTATTTTCAAATAAGGTCACATTTACAAGTACCAGGGGTTAGGACTACAAATATCTGTTCGAGGTGACACAATTCAACCCCAGGAAGTCAACAGATACCAGCCGTGATGATAAGCATGTTGAGTATGCACACGGTCCCTGCTGGTTCAAGGAAACTAGCAGGCTCAGCCCGTGCCTTGTGTCAAAGTCACTGTGTGCAGAGCCTCCTGCCTTTGGTCTTGGAGGAGCTTAGTTCTGCAAGGGCTGTTGCCGGACAAGCTGGCTCTGGGACTGGTAATGAGCCTGTCCCGGGCTTCATTGTTGTTCTTCTAAATAATTAATTCATCCTCTTCCTTGGTGTTTACATCCTTCAAATATTTGTAGACAGCTATCCTGTCCCTTTGTCATTACTTAGCGCCTCCCCCTACATATTTGCCATGGTGCGTTATTAGTAGTAGTAGTAGTAGTAGTAGTAGTAGTAGTAGTAGTAGTATTTCCTCCCTGCACATTCCCTTGGTCCCTCAGCCACCATCACTGCTTCGTGAATTTCCTCCAGGTTCCCAGCCCTGCAAGCGTCAAGTTACCGGGATGGAGCATCAGAAGTCAGTAGTCAGGTGACAAGGGACAGCTGACAGGCCCCCTGGCGTCCTACTCCTTTTGTCAGTTTCCCCAAAGCCACATCAAATAAATAGACGAACTAAGTAAAAACAGCATGCTTACAGTGCAAATGCAGTTTCCAGACAAATCCCCTGCCCCTGCTTCAATCCAGACAGTCCCCAATTTCCTCAGCTATGAAGTGAGGATAAGAATCCTTGCTCTCAACACCCTGGGATTGCTGTGAGGACAGATGAGGACCAGAGAGGAAAGTGCCTTGTGAACTACAAGGCAGGGGGAGTGGCGGTACCAGAATGTCTTCAGCGCACGGTTGGATCTCTGCAGAATGTTCCAGGGGTCTGCAGCTCTAAAAGCTAGAGATTCCAAGTTAGAATTTACAAAATGAACTTGATAGAACTGAGATTCACCCTGAAATCTGTTTGTTGAAAGAATAGAGAGGTGCCCTACTTTAAAATCTACCATCAGATTTCAGTATTCCAAATAAGTGTGGAACTCAGATCCGGATGGGTCCTTGGAGACGAGCTACAGATGCCCTGAGGGGGGCTCTGGAAGGTTACGCTGCTATAAAAGATTTGAAAAAATAAAATAGCCACCTTGTCTTCCATTTGAGATCTCACTGAAGAGTTCTCTGTACCTGGAAGACTTATTTTCAGTCTGAGAAGAATGGTTTTCAGTGGTTCTGTTGAACATGCAATTCTCATGCAGGTATTTCTATAATTATCCTATTTCAGTTAGAATACAGTTTCTGGAACAATAGGACTTTTATTGTATTGTCATATCGGTTATAATAGATATTTTATTACAGAAAATGATGGTAGAGTCACTATTATGATTCTGAGGTTTTTATTTCAAATTGCTCATAGGGTGGAAATTCTCTCTCCCGAGTATTTCTACTTTAATGCTGCTTTGGTTGTTTTTGTTTTCTGTATTAAACTTTGGTGTGTTCAAGACTTTGTTCAGTGGCAGAATGTGGGGTGGGTTTTTTTGTTTTTTGGTGTTTGTTTGTTTGTTTGTTTGTTTGCAGTACAGACTGTGGTTAAGGCCCCCGGTGTGTGTCTGTGTGTTGTTGGCGTGTGATGCACACGGTTTCTCTAACCGGCCAGCCGCGGTGTCGTACGTGTGTGCTGTAGTCTGCTCAAGCAGCCGTAACAAGTTACCGTACCCTGGGGGGCTTGAACAACACCGATTTCCTGCAGTTCTGGAGCCTGGAAGCCCGAGATCAAGGTGCTGGCAAGGCAGGATTCATTCAGAGATCTTCTGGCTTGCAGGCCTGCCATCCTGCGGTGGGCACTTAGGACCTCTTCTCTGTGTTTGTGGTGGGGATGGAGGATCCAAGTCTCTGGTGTCTCTTCTGAGAACACGAATCCTATCACATCAGGGCCCCACCTTATGACCTCCTTGAACCCTCATTACCTCCTTATGGGTTCCATGCCCAAAGACAGTTACACTGGGGCTTAGGGCCTCAACAGGAATTTGGGGGCACATAATTCAGTGCATAGCACTGAATTTTTTTTTTTTTAATTGCTGAAGAAATACCCAGAGACCTTGTATTGAATGAACCTGATAAACAATATTTCAAGAAGGAGTAAATAATGTTAGTGAATATATAATAGAGACCTTGATACTTGAGGCACAGTTCAGTTAATTAATATCCTATTTCGATGGTAATCCACTGTGGGTGGGGAGAAGAGGGGAGGGGGGAGGGGGCAGGAGTCCCCCCCTTAATTCACTGGTGTCGGACTCCCAGCTGTTGGAAGCCCAGCCTGAATCTGGAAACATGTTCCTTGACTCCAGCATGATGGTCTTAGCTGCCAGGAAGTCACCACTTCCAGGAAGGTCCACAAATCTTGGACATCAAATCTGACTTTAGGCCCAGGGGACCTCTCCACAACAAAAGGATTTAAGGACCATGAAAATTCCCAAATAGCCACACAGAGAACCACCTGTGAGACCAGCCACCATTTCCACATGTCCCGGGTGAAACACACTCTCAGCTTAGAGCCCAGAACTGCTGATGGGGTCACAGGTCCTGAGCCCTGGGAAAAGCCACGGCTCCCCAGTCACAGTCTTTAACTAGACGGAGCTCAAATCTAGGCGCCCTGGTTTCCAGATGATTTCTTGGGCTCCCCAAGAAATAGAGAGAGGAAAAGGCTCTCCATGATTACACTGTCAGTAACAGAATCGGAGCGAAACTCCAAACCTCTTGTCCTCACGGCCTCTGTTCTCCCCACAGCACACTCTCTAGCAGGGATGGGATGAAGCCCACTTGTTGTGGGGGGTGCTGAGTGCCTTTGAAGGCAGGGAGGCTGAGGGGGAGGTAAAATACACGCACACATTATGAATATGGAGACAAGCAGACAGGAGAATGTTCTAGGAATTCTCCAACATGAAAATGATCCCATAGTTGGAGCTCCTAGAATAGAGGCACCTTGGAATTCACAGAGCATTCTTTTGAGGTTCAGCAGCATTGGGAGGTACCTGGGGTCTCGCCTTCTCCTCCACCCCCTTTCCCATCCCACAGCTGGCTGTCCACTGCAGAATTTTGATTGCCTTGGGGGAGCACGTGCCTGACGTCAGGATGGAAACCAGCAGGGACAGGGGGACTCTTGGCACACATCCCTTTCCTGCTATGAGAGCACAGACTCACCCTATCCCCATGGGTCCCCATGGGTCCCCATGGCTTAGCCACTGGGGTAAACAATGCTCCATTCATCTCAGTACTCAGGCCCTGGTGACGGGGGTTTGGGGTGAAGATGTGGGAAGATAAGCAGATATCATCTCTGGCAATTTCCGTGGATCAGGAATTCAGTGATGCAGAGAGCATCCAGCACCCCCAATAGCCATTTCTACCAGGCCCCCTCCTCTGACCATGACCAAGCTTCCCGCAGGTGCCTGGCCTTAAGCACTCACTCCCCCTTCCTTGGTCAAAATTCCCACCACAGGATGTTCTTTTCAGTTGTCATTGGGCTTTGCTATCGAAGCCCAAGTCAGCAGCCAGCCCAGGTCAGTGGGCAGCAGGGCCCTCAGCGCCCTGTCCCAGGGATCAGAGGCCCACGCCTTGGTGGCCTTGGTGGCGGCCAGGCCGGAGTCAGCTGTGTACAGAGCGATCTGAGGAGCCAAGGGATTTCTCTCAAGTAAGCTCCTCAAAACATCTCCAGGAACCTCAAAGATTACAGCGCCCACACAGTGGGAGCAAAGCGGTTTCCAATAAGGAAGCAGACGATTTGGGGAAGACAGTGGTGTAGGGAGAAGGGGACAGCAGTGGAGGCCCCCACGCCCCAGCTCCTGGGGACCGGGGTTGGGGGAGCCCACATTGCTTCACCCCGAAAACAAGGCCCTGGGCCCATCTGCTCCAGCAGGGGAGGGTGCCACACTGGCTGCCAACTCAGTGAAGCAAGCAAGACAAAGGGCCCAGCCAGTCCAGTGCGCACCTGGCAAGTAATGAAGCCGCAGTGGAACACTGTGTGGGGGGGTTTTTGAAGAAATCTGAATGCGCTCCCAAGGCCCCTCCTTTTCACCGGGCTGCTTTCTGCTAAGGTCCAGCAAGTAATTTGCATGCCATTTCAGTAAAACTGATTTGTGGCTGAATTTTTGTTTTATTTACATAACATACGGTCTTCCTTTCCTGTATTATTGAGATAATTGAGCCTGGAGCAGGATGCACAGTGGGCAAAGGGATGGTCTCCTCCCAGCCAGATCCCAGCGTCAGTCCTCTGAGTCAGATAGCCAACTCCTGCTGTCCACCTTGACTGTGGGAATAAAGTAGACCATCAGTGCTCTCACTTTGCTCAGCCTACTTTTCTTGCAGGGAAAGCTCCAGAATCTGTGTAGGAGGCTCAGGGGCAGCCATGTACTGGGAAGGCTAAGGTTTTATGGTGCAACTTTTAGAAAATTTAACACTTTCTAAAATTCCTTTTCTATACCAGACTGAGGAAATGTCAATCGTCGGATCAAGAATCAACACCAACATCACCTTATCTGTGATTATTGCTGCATGATGGGTTAATTCAAAACTTAGTAGCTTAAGACAACAATAAAGGTCTCCTACATCTCACGGTTTCTATGGCTCAAGAATTTGGAAATGCTTTGCCTGGGCAGTTCTAGCTGGGGTTCTGTCACGAGGCTGCAGTCATTTGACGGCTCGACTGGGGCTGGAGGATAGACTTCCACCATGGCACGCTTATATAGCTGTTGGAGGCCTCAGCTTCTCCACACATGGGCCGCTCCAGAGGGCTGCCTGAGCATCCTTATGACAAAGGAGTGGGCTTCCTCCAGAGCAAATGATCCAAGACACAGAGCGGAAGCCACACCTCTTTTATGATCTAGCTTCGAAAGTTTCACACTATCACTTCCTCAACATCCTATGGGTCCTGCAGCCCAGCGTTTGTCAATATGTATGGCAGGGCCTACACAAAGGTACGAATACAATAGGTGAGGATCATCGGGAGCTCTCTTGGAGACTGGTTACCACAAGAGATTATTATTAATACTATTTGGCAGGGGTGTTTTGAGGCTCTGGAGGAGAGTACTATGTGGCTAAAGCCGCCATTTCTTATTTGTCTTTGTAGTCAATTCAAACCAAGTGGTCAGTTGCTGTTAATGGTATTCCATGTCACAGCGAAACCAGCCATCTGTCCAACAAACATGGACTCAGGGCCCCCCCTTCCAGATTGGGGAATAGGATAGTAGTGAAGAGAGAGAAGATTCCTCATCGTGGGTCCCTCAGGTCGTGGAGAGGGAAGACGTAAGGAGACAAATGGGTGCCAGTTGGTGCTATACTGCTGTAGAGAGGACTATAGGTGATGCTGTCACTTGGGGGGTTCAGGAAGGACACCACGCCCTGAGGGCCATAGTTGGGGATCTGTACACCTTCGTCAGAAATCAGAGATCTGCGGGGCACCTGGGTGGCTCAGTCAGTTAAGCAGCTGCCTTCGGCTCAGGTCATGATCCCAGAGTCCTGGGATCGAGCCCCACGTCGGGCTCCTTCCTCAGCGGGGAGCCTGCCTCTTCCTCTCCCTCTGCCTGCCACTCCCCCTGCTTGTGCTCTCCCTCTCTCTATCTCTATCAAATAAATAAATAAAATCTTAAAAAAAAAAAAAGAAATCAGAGATCTGCAATGACCCATGCATTGCAATGAGGTGGCTGCAAGCGAAACCTTTCCGTAGAAAAACAGCCGGGATAAGACAGACTTTTTTTTTTTTTATTCTTATGTTAATCCCATACATTACATCATTAGTTTTAGATAAAGTGTTCCATGATTCATTGTTTGTGCATAACACCCAGTGCTCCATGCAGAACGTGCCCTCCTCAATACCCACCACCAGGCTAACCCATCCTCCCACCCCCCTCCCCTCTAGAACCCTCAGTTTGTTTTTCAGAAAGACAGACTTTTGATAGCATCACACCCCTCATGGGGCACCTCTCATTTGCACAACTCCCCCTCCCGAATGTAAGATCCACAGGAGAGGAACTTACTATATCTCCTTTACCCCTATATCTTTGGCACCTAAAGAATGACTAGTACAAAGTTGATATTCACTAGTGACTAATGTTAATAATAATTGTTAAATACTTAATCAGCATTTTTTGTGTCTCCAAGTCTTTCGGGGTTAATGGAAGTGACCCTTCACATTAATAGATAAAAGTGGCTGAAGCTCTCAGTCCACTTACAGTGGAATGTCAGCACAGAGTCCTAAAGACTGCCAGAGAGGGGTGGGGGGACAGAGCGGGAGCCCCAGGAGCCTGTGTCCTCCTGGTTCCTCTCTCAGCTTCCTGTCTCAGCTCCTGCAGCAGAAATCCTCTCTGCTCCGCTTGCCTGGCCCGAATGAATGGGGAGTCCAGATCTTCCCGGGATGTCCCCAAAGCATCTCTAACACAAAGTGTTTGGTGTCCCAGACTTTGAGGGTTTGCAGCGACCAGAGAGGGTGAGATGTGACAGCATGAGCCATCAAGTGGCCTGAGAGAGAATATTGAGACTTCTTGGTTCTTGAAAGTTTCTGGGCCCCAGCCAGGCTCTCCCCACCTTACTACTCTCTTTCCAATGGGCCAGCCTCAGTGCACTCCCACACTCTTGCTGCACTCTCCCCTTTCACAGCTGGTGTCAGTTAGATGCTCATTCATACCAGCTGTCAGCAGTTGGGGGTCCAAAGCTCCAAACTATCACCTTACCTTTAGCGTGGTCACATTTTTAGGCTTGGTGCCCACCTTTCTTCTAAATGGAGGGCAGCCTTGGGTATAATGGCTTATTGTATTCCCATAATGAATTACACAACACCCCCTTCCTCTTAGAAGACAGAAGCATCCTAGTCAATTATGTTTTTTTTTCCTAGAAATTTTTAATTCTAGCTATTCATAGATATACATACATGCCCACGAGACGGCTGATTAACACAAAGAAAATATCATCTTGAGAAAATTGACAAATCTTGAGTACTTATTTATTTATTAAGATTTTATTTATTTATTTTAGAGAGTGGGGAGGGGCAGAAAGAGGGGCAGAGAGAATCTCAAGCAGACTCCCCACTGAGTGGGGTCATGAGATCATGACCTGAATGGAAACCAAGAGTTGGATGCTTAAATGACTGTACCATCCTGGCACCCCAAATCTTGAGTACCTTTTAAAAAGTATTCTATATATACCATCACTTTGCAGAACAACTTATTGTCCATGCGGTGATTTGAGGGGTTTTCTAAGATTGTCTGTTCTCCAAAGACTATCAGAGAGGTGGCACAGCAGAGTGAATCCCAGCCATTTTGTGGACAGGTGGACTGAGGGAGAAGGTCAGAGGGCATTCTGGAGTGATTCGCAACCTCTCAAACAGAAATATAACATCTTCTTTTATCCTCTGCGGAGTCTGGAGCTAAATTCACACCTTTTTTTTTTCTTCCCATCACTTAAAATCAAATTCTCACCCTTAATACTTCCTTTCAAAGCTGCACCAAAAATGATAATGTCTTCTCATGCATATGAATTACCCGAAGCGTATGAGAATCGACCCCACTGGAGTGTGCTAAGGACTTAACCCCAATAAATTTAAAGCTGCTAAGCCCTGATTAAGGCAAAGTTGTCTTTTTGTTTTATAAGACATTTAGGACAGTTCACATCACCCTGCACTGATGCACTGAAATCGATCGTAGGCAAACTATAAAGAGAGCATATGCTCCCCATATCTGCTCCTGAGCCAGGCAGGATGATGAATTCCGATTTGGGGTTGAAGCAAACAGTGGCATCTGTCTCCCCTGCACACACCTGCTTGGATCCTGGTTTAACTCCCTCCTTGGCTGTTCATCTGTGGAAAGGTGGTGCATTTTCAATCGAAATCTCATGCTCTACAGACCACTTGGACACTCAACAGTTATTTGCTGGAGGAACAAAGCATAAGACATGATAATTTATTCTAAACCGAGAGGTAGCACCTCTGTTCAAACACCTGATGACTTCTCTTTAGAGAAAAAGCACTAAAAGTAGCTTTGGCAACAAATTTCCCCTAATCCTAGTTTCTGTGGAAGCCAGATTCTAGGCTTCACAGCTAAGCTCAGAGCATGAATCGAAGACACCACAAGGGGGAGCTAGAGATCAGGAAATCCGGGAAGCATTGGCGCTGCCGAGAGCTAAAGGCGCGGCTCTGGATTGTCATCCAACAGAGGAAGCATGTCACTTAGTGGGAACTGTACAGCGACCATGACTTCTCTCTTCACCATTTTGCCATGATGGAATTAGTCTCTATATGCCCAGTCTGATAACTAGGCGCATCCTGTGATTCCGCAGAATTTCAAGACCGCCTGCCGGTTACAGAACCCACGTCTGTATGATAAACAAGTATCTTAAATACCTTGTGTTCTTACCCTTTTTAGCCTGATAGGGACAGAAATCCCACTCGTCTACCTCAGTGCTTTTCCAGGGGGAGTTGGAATTTGGAGACACGGTGTTAACCTAGGTCCTTCCCCCAAAAGCAGAGCCTGAGAAAAGGCCTTGAACAAGGATGGCTTCTTTGAGAGGCTCCCCAGGGACCGGGACAAGGAGCGGGAAGAAGTGGCACAAGGGAAGGGGGCACAGCACGTGCAAGGATGCGTTATCAAGGCTGGAGGGTCACTGCTGTAGGCAGCCGGGGCTCAGCCCCGTGCCGACTTCCCAGCAGCGTGCGGAAGGCCTCCCAGCATTCTCTGCCTACCCCCACCCAATCTCCCCACGGCCCCCCAACCTAGTCCCCCCACCCCACCCCGTCCCCCGCCTCCCTCCACCCCCACCGTCCACGCCGTCCCCACCCCCCAAGGTTCCCATGAATGACAATCTCCTGCACTCTGTGCGGTGCATGCTCTTCCCGCCATCCCCTGCCATGGCATTAGGGAAACCCTGGGGCCAAAAGCAAAACCACCCCTGAGGCAAGGTGCTCTCAGCGCAAGGTAAGCTGAGACTTGCACCACAGGTAAACTGGCGTTGAGGTCCAGGGCATGTGCGCCAGTGCATAAGACATGTCTGAGACAGTCCACGCTCCTACCCCTCAGATCCACTCATGCCCCGCCTTAACTCCAAGCTGTCACCAAGTCTTCAAGGCAGAGACCAGCCAAAATCACTGCAGATGGCCCTGGAGCCACAGGTGATATTCATCATCTCCCTCCCATCCCAGCCGTTCTAGATTTCCTCCCTCTTGGCCAGCACTGTAGCTTGTCTAAACCGTGTGTCAGGTGAGGTGACCACGCCTCCACCCGGAGCGTTCTCGGTCCTTAGTTGCTCTAAGCCCATGGTTGCTGCAATTGCCCAGTTACCTCGCCAAGAGATGCCCCAGTGACTCCCCTGAGAGGGACATGCCCGGCCCGCCCTCACTGTGGAGCAACACCGCGATCCTTCATGATAATCAGGGTTGATTTCCCCTCTACTGTAATCGCTACATTTCACTGCTGTAGGTACACATAGCACAAAATTCGCTATTTTTAAGTATACAACTCAATGGTATCAATTATGTCCACAATACTGTACAAGTATCACCACTGTTTCCAAAACATTTTTTTAATCACCCAACCAGAAACCCTGTACCCATTAAGCAATAACTCCTCATTCCCCCTTCCCCCAGCCCCTGGTAGCCTAATCTACCTGCCGTCTCAATGAATTTGCCTATTCTAGATATTCCATATAAGCAGAATCATACCATATCTGTCCTTCTGTGGTTGGCTTATTTTACTCAGCTTAGTGTTTTCAAGGCTCATCCGTGTTGCGGCATGTCTTAGAAGCTCATTCCTTTCTATGGCTGAATAATACACCACTGTGTGTCAACCAACATTTGTTGTTCGTTTATCTGTTGATGGACACTTGTGTTGTTCCCACCTCTTGGGCTATTGTTGACTAGTGCTGCAGAGAACATTGGCATACAAGTATTTGTTGGAGTCCCTGCTTCCAATTCTTTGGGATATATACCTGCGAATGGAATCTCTGGCAATTCTATTTTTAATTTTTTGAGGACCCACCAGACTGCTGTTTTCTGAAGCAGCTGTGTTGCATTCCCACCAACAGCGCACAAGGCTCCAACATCTCCCCATGGTCACCAACACGTGTTCGGTGTTTCTTCTATACTAGTCTTTCTAATGGGCGTGAAGCGGTATCTTGTTAATGGTTCGATTTTCATTCCCCTCAGGACTAGTGGTGTTGAACATCTTTCATGTGCTTATTGGACATTTGTAGATCTTCTTTAGAGACATACCTATTAAGTCCTTTGCCCATTTTTTAATTGAGTTGTTTGTCTTTCTGTTGTTGAGTGGTAGGAATTCTTTATATACAGCTGACCCTTGAAAACACACTTTTGAACTGTGTGAGTCCACCTCCATGTGGATTTTTTTTTTAAAAAAGGTTTTATTTATTTGAGAGAGAGTGAGCACAGAGGGAGAAAACCCAATGCGGGGCTCGATCCCAGGACCCTGGGATCATGACCTGAGCAGAAGGCAGAGGCTTAACCGACTGAGCCACCCACATGCCCCCACATGGATTTTTTTTTTTTATAAATACACTATGGTACTATGAATGTAGTTTCTCTTGCTTGTGATTCTCTTAATAACATTTTCTTTTCTCCAGCTTACTTTATTATAAGGATACAGTATATAATACATATCCATAATATGTGTTAACCAACGGTTTATGTCATTGGTGAAGTCAACAGTAGGATACTAGTAGTTAAGTTTTGGGGGACTCAAAAGTTATACATGGATTTTAAGGGGCACCTGGGTGGCTCAGTCAGTTGAGTGCCAATCCTTGGTTTTGGCTTGGGTCCTGACTTCCAGGTCATGGGATAGAGGCCCACAGTGGGCTCTGCACTCAGCTTGGGATCTACTTGTCCCTCTCCTTCTGCTCCTCCCCTGGCTCTCTCTCTCTCTCAAATATAAATAAATAAAATCTAAAAAAAAAAAAAGACTTTCAAAAAAAAAGTATACATAGGTTTTCAACTATGTGGGGGTCAGTGCCCTAACCCCTACATTGTTCAAGAGTCAACTGTATTCTGGATATTAAACTCTTATTAGATATATGATTTACAAATATTTTTTCCTTACCATAGATTATCTTTTTACTTTCTTGCTAATGTCCTTTGAGATACATGTTTAAATTTTGATGAAGCCCAATTTATTTTTTTCTTGTGCTGCTCATGTTTTTGGTGTCATAATCTAAGAACCCATTTCCAAATCCAAGGTCATGAAGATTTACCCCTATTTTTCTTTTTAGAGTTTTATGGTTTTACCTCTTATATGCAGGTCATTGACCCATTTTGAGTTGATTTATGTGTATAGTGTGAGGTAGAGGGTCCCTCTTCATTCTTTTGCAAGTGGAAATCTAGTTGTGCTAGCCATTCCTTCTTTTTTTGCCCCCACTCTGGCCCAATTACCTGAGAAACCCAAGGTGACCAGGCTGTAGTTATGTTTTTAAGTTCAGTGACATTTATGATGTCCCCTAGTGGAAGAGTGTGCCCTCCACTCCCTCCACCCTCATTAAGAACCAAGACCGCTAAAATTAACAAGTCGGGAAACGACAGATGTTGGCGGGGATGCGGTGAAAGGGGAACCCTCCTACACTGTTGGTGGGAATGCAAGCTGGTGCAGCCACTGTGGAAAACAGTATGGAGGTTCCTCAAAAAGTTGAAAATAGAGCTACCATATGATCCAGCAATTGC
>NC_138384.1:33467889-33482795 GCF_054177405.1 Leptonychotes weddellii
CATAGGACCAACGTGTGGGTCAATTAGCACATATACTGTAGTCTAAAGGATAGCACCCCAAGTTTTCCCCTTCATGGCCTTGCAATAGGCCATTTTGATTTTCTATCAGGCCAGCTGCTTCTGGACGAATCCTGTGGTCATGAGCCCATTGTCTACCTCCTTTGCTGTAAAAGATATCCCTGGGCTTGAGGCAATGTTTGAATCCCGTGCCAATAAACCATGCATCTGTAAGTTCTTGGGTGGTTATGCTGGTGAAGGCACTATGGCAGGGGAGGAAACCCATCTCTAGAATAAGTGTGGATTCTGGTAAAGACTAATCACTGTTTCCTCTAGGGCAGAAGGAATCTGATGTAATTAGCTTCTCACCAGTGGCCTGGTCTCTTTAAGAAATGGTGTCATATGGAGGACCCAGCATTGGTTTATGTTGCTGGCAGATAAGGTATTTAGCAGTGACAGTAGCCAGATCATCCATAATAAGAGGGAACTCATGATGTTGGGCCCATGTATGGCCTGATCTTTGTCACCTTGGCCATGCCATTCACGAAACTATTTATTGCCCAAGCAGTGGGGTGGCTGATGATGGATCCACAGGATGAATCATCTTATCTACCTGGATGCCAAGTGCCTCCTCTGCAGAAGATGCTTTCTGGGGTGGAAGGGCCTTACCATAAATCCAAAAATTGATGTACCTGTGCCCATTTCCATAGATTAGTATCACTGATTTATCCTTTTGCCTCAACCTCAAATATAGCCCAGCCCAGTACTGTTACTGATTTGGTGTTTATTGCAAATTTTGGTATTTTACTCATCATGGAATTTTTTTGCATTAATTTTGACTTTTTAAATATTACAGTAACATTTATCTTCACTACTGATATATTTTTCACCCAAGTTATGTGCCACCCTTGTCCCAGCCTGAGGGCAATAGTTTTACTTAAAGCCCACATATTGAACCAGGTCCACGTTTTCTCCTCTTCCATCAGCGGGACACAGGCGCACCCCTCCCCCACCCCACCATGTGCCCGCAAGACCGTATCTTAGTCCTTTTGGGCTGCTATAACAAAACATCAGGGACAAACCTTTATTTCTCATCGTTGTCAAGGCTGGGAAGTCCAGGCTCATGGCGCGAGCAGTTCCGGTGTCTTGTGACCATCTTCTTCTGGGTTGCAGACCGTCAACTTCTCCCTGTGTCCCTACAAGGTGGAAAGGGCCAGGGAGCTCTCTGGGGTTCTTTTATAAGAGGACTAATCCCATTATGAGGGCTCCATCCTCATGGCCTCCCAAAGCCCCCATCTACTAATACCATCACCTTTAGAGGTTAGGAATTCAATATATGAACTAGGGGGAGGGCACAAACATTCAGACCATAGCAGGCTATAAGTGTGAGCTGAGGGAGAAGTGTCATTGCATCAGAGATAGATGATCTAAGGGTCTAGGCCACCTGTTCACATAATTTATATGTTCCTACTAGACTTCCTTGGGCCTGATCCCGAATACACCATTTTCATTGCATAATGGAATGCAATTATGCCCTCCCAATCAATGACTCGATGGAGTCTGACCATGGCCAACTCATTATGGTTAGTCCAAGAGCACAGTCACCCTCTCCCATGAGTAGGTACTAAGTCTCTACCAGACCCAGTTGCACAACAGGAACTCTTTTTCAAACTATGAGTAGTTCTCTGTAGCAGAAGGAGTGGTCTTTCTCCAGAATGCTGAAGGTGTACACTGTGACTCTCCCACCAGGGCTTGCCAGAGACTCAACATGGAACCCTTCTCCATCATAGTGGATACTGAGTCTATCACCATTGGTTGCTCCAAGGCACACAACCTTAGTAGAAGGGCAGATTTCTGGAGAGCCCTCTTGCTCTAGACTCCCTCAAAAATGGCAGGCTTCCAAGTCATCTGAGTAATGGATTAAGAGAAATGTTACCAAGTGTGCTGCTCCTAGATTCCCAGGAGTACACCCAGTGCTGTGCTTCTTTCTCAGTAGGAGATGATACAACAAAATTGTCACTGCTCATGCTTTACCTTAGACGGGAGCCGTGCCATGTCCCAGGCTGGTGGGACCTCTAAAAACCTCACCAATATGGCAGTCCCCTGAATATTTCTAAGGTATACCTCCTACCCTTGGCATGTCTTCTTACTAGGACGTCCAGTGATTGCCACTTGCTGCTTACCAGGTCCACTTGGCCTAATGTCATAATGGGGCACCATTGTGCTGTTCAGACTATATTGCGATAGAGAGTACTGAGGTGTTATTTTATTCATGACATTATTCATGACATTTTGATTCTTAGTTTAATAAAATCATTTTGAGGAGAGGGTCTATGTAGGATTCCTTTCTGGTTTCCAACCCCTGCATAGTCCCTGGCACATGGCAAAGGGTCAGTAAATGTTGGCTGGTTGGTTGGTTGGTTGGTTGGTTGGATGAATACATGAATGGATTTCCATCTCTTGCAACTTCTCCCAAGGCATCAGTAGGTCCCACAAGGTCAAAAAGAGTAACTTATGGTGAAATTTGAATGAGATCTATAGATTAGATAACACTATTATATCAGCAGTTATTTCCTGATTTAGATAATTGAACCATGGTTGTATAAGACAATGTCTCTGTTTTTAGAAAATATACACAGAAATACTTAAGAAGAAAGGGGAAGTAGATCTGCAACTTATTCTCAAGTGTTTCAGGAAAGAAATTATACATCTATATTTCTACCTATCAATTAAGAGATCATTATAAGACAGATGTGGTAACATGAAAACACTTGGAGAATCTGAGTGAGGGATAGATATACAGGAGTTCTTCATTCTATTTTTGCAACATTTATGTAGGTTTAAGGTAATTTCCAAATAAAATTTAGAAAAAATACATTAATAATTTTAGTGCAATCTGATCAGTCATAAATTTTCATTTTCATTAAAATCAAAAGCAAGGAATGCCTAGGTGGCTCGTCAGTTAAGTGTCTGCCTTTGGCCCGGGTTGTGATCCCAGAGTCCTGGGATCAAGTCCTGCATCAGGCTCCCTGCTCAGCGGGGATCCTGCTTCTCCCTCTGTCTGCCGCTCCCCCTGCTTGTGCTCTCTCTCTCTCTGACAAATAAATAAATAAAATCTTTTAAAAATATCAAAAGCAAAAACAAACAACAAATCTGACTCCTTGGGACATCTTTGTTCACTCAGAACTGGACAAAAAGCCCCAAACAGAAGGCACTTAAAATGGGTACAAAATATGATTTGGTTATTCCTTTCAAAATTGAACCTGTCAGCTATTGAAAATAAGTGTTTTCAATATTTTACTAAATTTAACTAAAATCTAGGTTATTACGGCCACTGAGCTCTAAATCCTAGGACAAAGAATGAATTGACTATTTTCTATTTATAACTTTTTTATTTTATTTATTTATTTCATTATATTTTATTTATAACTTTTGCATTGTTATTCATAACTTTTATTTTTAGGGGGAGAATGCTTTTCTGGCAAAAGTGCATGATAACATGCTGTGGCCTCCCTTATTTACGACTTCCACAGGGTGATCACAAAAATATCAGTCTTCTAAAAACATGTGAGGCTTCAACTATTTGATATTCGAATCATTCTCCTTTGAACTCCTACAAGTCAACATTTTTGTCGATTTTCTTTCTTTTGATCCTTATCTGATCTAACTTGGCCAGAGGCTCAGGGCTTTCCACATGATCCCAGAAACTCTCCAACACCATTTTCATCAACTTATGAAGTGCTTGGTCTTTGTCAGGATTTTCAGCCCCACTTCATAAACGATTTTCTTCCCATCTCCTTTTTTTTTTTTTTTTAAGATTTTATTTATTCATTTGACAGAGAGAGAGAGACAGCGAGAGAGGGAACACAAGCAGGGGGAGTGGGAGAGGGAAAAGCAGACTCCGCACTGAGCAGGGAGCTCGATGCGGGGCTCGATCCCAGGATCCTGAGATCATGACCTGAGCTGAAAGCAGACGCTCAACGACTGAGCCACCCAGGCGCCCCCCATCTCCTTTTTATTGGTGGAATTTTAAAACATGCTACAGTCAGACCAAGGTGCTGACATGCTGGGCAGGGAGAAAGTCTGGTGTCAAGAAGAAAATGAAGTTTGAGTGATCTGTGGGCACATGCACACAAGAGGGGGTTTCTGCTTCCCCTGTGAGCTCTTGGGCTCTCTAAGCAGATGGAGCCATGGGGCTGTGCGGAGAGGTGGAGACTTTCTTCTGCGGAACTGGCAGGAAGCTTGGCATTCACCAGGATTCCTAGTTCTATGGAATCAGGGACCCCGTGAGGTCTGCTGGAGGAGAAGAGAGAGTGAGAGAGACATTTGTCAAAGAACAGCAGCTTCTCTGATAAATGGTTCCAACCCTGGAGTCAAAATCCTCCTACCTGCTTCCTGGGAGTTCCTCAATTCTTAACACTCAAAACAGTGAGCATTAGGTGAAGGTTGGGGTCTTTGAAAAAGTGGTCCTAAAAAGGGAGGTAGGGGAGGGATGAATAGTTGGAGCACAGAGGATTTGGAGGACAATTGGAGAAATGCCCTGTATGAGACCATAATAATAGATGCAGGTCATGACACATTTGTTAAAACCCATTGAATGGACAGTACTGAGAGCAAACTGGAGACCGTGGATGCTGGGGAGGATGCTGTGGGGGCAGGGCGTAAACACAAAATCTCTACACCTTCACTCAATTTTGTTGTAAACCTAAAACTGCTCTAAAAAAATAAAGCTGAAAAAAGTGGAGGATTTGTTTCAAGTTGATTCAGTACTTGAACTTGGAGGCGATGATCATAATTTACTGTGGTTTTGCCAGCTCTGGGCTGTGAGCTTTATGTCTCCCCGCACTTCTCTGTGGCATGGCCTCTCACTGATGGAAAAAGTAAAATTACTGCATTTTACCAAGTACCGCCTCCAGTCCCCATTCCCACCCCCTCGGGATTCTCTATGGGGAATAATATGTCGACATCACCTTGGCCCCTTCTGGATCCACAGACCCCCACTGAGGGGCAATCTGGGATCCCTTCAGCCCCACCGAGAGCTGCCTTCTAATCTACACATCCATCCCGGGCCCCTACCCCCTCCATCCTCCATGTTCCTTTTCCTGGAGCCCTGGAGGACCTGCTGAGGTCCTCACTCTCAGGGGACTGCCAGGACATGGGGCGGGCAGAGGCTCCCATCTTTCTTCCCAGACTTACTCCATGGCGGTCCCTTCCAGCTTCCCTGCCCAGGACACTGCAGCGTCCTCCACCTTTTGACCCGAGATTGTACCCACTGTTGTGTCCTTGTTAGCCTCCTGGCTCCCAGGAACACACTCCCCAGCTGGCTTCTTCTGCTGGGCCTGCAGGTTCTGAGCTCAGCAAACACCCAGGTGGGATTGGGGTGCTGGCCCCTCTTCCTGCCAGCACCCCAGTGTCTACATGCAACTTACTCCCTCAAACTCAGCACCCCACACATGAGCCCAGGGCTTATTGCACAGGGTCAAGTTCCCCTTGGGTAGCAAGCAAATAACCATCTCACAGACTGAGTTCCTCTCGTCTATGTGGCCAGTATCTTTTCTCCTGGACACAGACCTGCCCGAGAAGCCAGACCTTCTTCCCTGCCTTTTGAGCCAGGAGACCTCCAGGTAACAGGATGTTTACCGGCTTCTAATGCATCTCCATGGGCCCCAGTGACACTGGAAATGGTCCTGGGCACGACAACTAAAGTGACCGCAGACTGGGCTCCGGGGCTGCCCTCCTCTGTGCCCCAGGGCTGGCCATGCCCCTCCCGACTGGCCTCCCTCTTTCTTTTTGATGTATGCTGCCAAGCAGGTGGCTGGAGAGGTCTTGCACGCCGAGCCCCGAGGTTCCTGGTGCACTGGGCACCTGTTACAGATGCACTCTCAAGGGCGGGCTCACTCAGCTAATAAGTAAGGTGTGGGGGGTCCTTGAGATTGGGCAGCAGTGTCCTTTGCAGCCACCTCTCACCCTTGATCAGATGGGGTGAAAATGAAGCTCAGACGGGGAGAGGATTTCCCACAGTCACACAGCTGCTGCTGTTGCTGTGCTGCGTCCCTCCCCAGGCCGGCTTCACCCTACCTGCCCATGTTCCCCCACCCACCCCCTCCCTACCAGTGCCAGTCTGCACACAGCCAAGGCCCTTCGGGTCCAGACTTCCAGGTGTCCAGCCCTGCCACTCAGAGCCCCACTGAGGATGTGGGCATATTGAGACAAAGCCCAGCCCTGTCATTAAGACCATCTTTCCTAGTACATACTTTCATTTAGGGGCAAAGAAGGTCTCCTTTCATTATTTTGCTTTGAGTAACTAAGATCAACTTTAGACTACAAGGAGTTGCTAGAAAAATACCCTTTGGTCACAATACCGTCACCATTCAGTTGGGTCTGATGTGTTACCCCAAACCCCACCATTGTGCTGGTCCTTCTCTGAGACCTGGTAGCCCCCCACAGTCCCAGTTAAAGACAAGAGTGTGACCTGCCGTGGCGGCCCTGTCACCCACTGGCTCCTAACCGCCCATTAGCCCCAAGTGTTTATTTGATTAGGTGCCTGTCCCATATGGTCCTACAGGAGAGAGCTTTTGATAGTGTGGGAAGAGCTGGGAGAATTGTCCACGAGAGGTGGAAGCCGGCTGGGGGCGGTGGGGGCAGCCTGCAGAACGGGGTGAAGGGCTGCCTCTCAGGGTTTGAGAAGCAGGGCCTGGGGAACGGGGGAAGGCAGGGAAAATCAGGGCCTCCATCGTTCACGGTTTCCACATTTCTGTTACTGCGGCTGTATGACTATCTCAAGTCCCTTAAACACTTTGTGCCTCCGTGTCCTGAGGGTGAGGGGGAGACAGGAGCAGCTGGGGCAGGAGGGGGCAGGCCGGGCCTGCAGGGCCTTCTGGACCCACTAGGTCATGGGGCTTTGTCCTAGAAGCTATGGGAGGCCCCTAGGCGGGGGTGGGGGGGCAGGTCGGGGCCTGCAGGAAAGCTGATCAGACTGACTTAAAACAGAGCCCCATGTGAGGAGCAGGGACTGCGGGGAGTAAAGGAGGCTGGAGGAGGTGTCATGGACTGAAGGAATGTCTGTACCCAACCCCATTCATATACCAAAGCCTTAATGCCCAATATGATGGTATTAGGAGGTGGGGCCCTTGGGAGGTGATTGGGGTTAGACGAGGTCACGAGGGTGGGCCCCTCGTGAGGGGATTAGTGTCCTTATCAGAAGAGACACCAGAGTGTTTGCCCTCCCTCTGCCGTGTGAGGACAGGGAGAAGGCAGAGTCTGAAGGCTGGGAAGAGAGTTCCCACCCAAACCTGACCCTGCCGCACCCTCTTCTCCAGCTTCCAGCCTCTAGAACAGGGAGAAAATAAGTTCCTGTTGCTTATGCCGCCCACCCTGTGGTATATTTGTATGGCATCCGGAGCTAAGACTGGAGGCTAGCTGGGGGTCCAGGCCTGTGAACGAGGAGGAGGCTTGGAGCAGAGTGGCAGCGGCTGGGGAGGGGAGCAGACAGGGTATGAGACGCGCTGTAGTGGGGGCCCCACCTGATGACAGTTCGCGTGTGGGCACGGAAGAGAAGGGGTGTCAGGAATGACTCCCAGGTCTCAGTTAGAGCCCCAGGGGAAACGGAGCTGCGGTGCCCTGGGGAGGGAGGCTGGAGGGCAGCAGGTGGGGTGGAGGTCCCGGCTCTGGAGCCCTCCATCACGGAGCTGGTCAGGGAGGGACCCAAGAGGTGGAAGGCAGCTGCGATGGTGGGGAGCTGCCGAGGCTGCGCACAGGGAGCCCCAGAAGAAAGCAGCAGTGCAGTACCACGGTGAGGCCTTGCCTTCACGGCCTGTTTGCTGAACACAGGGACCCCAACCTGCCGCCCCCCACCTGTGTGGCCGCTCAAGCACGCCCCGCCCTGGGCGAAAGGATGCTGTGGCCTGTCCTTGTCTGTGGGGAGGGCCCGGCAACCGCAAGCCACCCCCCATCCCCCCAACTCTGCAGATTCATGCTGTGTCCGTCCTTCGAGGCCACCCTCGGTTGTCCCCACTTCTTTCCTCTGAGATCCACCAGCACCCCGGTTCCCCTCTTCCATCTGACACAAGGGCTGCGTGTGCTCTCGTCTACCTCCCAGAAATGAGCTCCTCCTGAGTAGGGGTCACCTTTCTTTGTCCCCTGAATCTCCTAGCAAAGGGGTCAGGTGCCCAGTAAGCACATGAGGAGGGTTTTTGGCGACTACACGGACGCATGCCATCAGCGTAGTTAAACACAAGCCTGGTAGAGTGGGTTACGCAACCCGGAGCATCTTCTGAGATTCAGAATAGGCCAGCCGTGGAATGCATTGTGCCTTTGAAGGTGTGAACGGCCCACCCCCAGAGGTGCCCACGAGCACACCGACACTGTCCCAGGTGGGAAGTGGGGAGGGGACACCTGCTATGGGGGAAGGTCAGACCGCCCACCCCTAGGGACAGGGCCTGCTCTGAGGGCCTCCCAGCCTAAAAACAAGGCGAGAAGAATGATCACGGAAAGCCGAAGGATTCACTGTCATAATTCCAGAGTTTGGCACTTAGCTTAATCTGAAAATATTTGCCAACCTATTATGAATAACAATATTTGCAGCTTAAAATGCTTACCCTCCACAGCTTCCGAGTGTGAAGATGAGCTTCTACCCTGACAAAGATGTACTCACTGCTTTCAGAGCAAATTGACACAGGGAGCTTTTCAAACCTAATTGTTGGCATCTCTGTCACACGTGTCTCCCCCGGGGCCACTCTGATAACCCGGCTGACAAATGCAGTGGGGTGCAGCAGGGCAAAGCTCCCGGCCAGAGGGCTCCGACGGCCCCCAACTCCACCTCATGCACAGCTCCCCCCTTATTGTTGTCGTGGGGTCTCCGACTGTCTCTTCCCTGGGGAGTGGCCGAGACCACCCTGAACTCTGTGTACACAGGGAAAGATGTCTACCCGGAACAGGGGCTGAGGGCAGGCACGGATCCATCAGGGGCCTCCCGGCAGCACGAAGGGGCCAGGCCCGCCGGCTTCGGCATGGAGCGAAACACGATCGTAACAGAAAAGCCCGTGGCTGAGGCTTGCTTCAGGGCCGGCCCGATCCAGGGCCTCACCCCTTCGGCTGGAAGCCATCCTCAGGGTTGCCACAGCTGTGGCTCAAATCGTGGGGTCCTCCCCTCTGCTGGGTGGAACCCAGGCCACCTGCAAGCCTGCTCTGGGGCAAGGGGATGGGACACGACCACTGGCCGCACCCGAAGGGCAGGGTCTGAGAGTGGAGAGACGTGGTTTCTCAAAGGAAAGCTGGGGGGCTTGTCCAAGCAATGCTGGGCAGGGAACAGGTTCCATTAGGGGCAGGGGAGGAGAAAGAGATGGGGGGCAGCCAGTCAGGGAAGCTGGGGCTGGAGCCATGGCAAAGACTCGGAGCAGGAGAAAGGTCCCTATCACTCTGGCCTGTCCTCCGCGACCCAGAAAACCGGAGAATTAAGGCAATCACAGTGAACTCAGTAAGTTTTAAAACTCACCCTCCAGCCAACACGTAACACCTCAGGGAGCTAGATCAGCATCTCCAGGGGGGAGAGGACAAGGGGTGGGTGGTCCCACAGCCAGGATCCCCGCTCGCCCGTCTCAGCCATGTGCCCATCAGGGCCGATCTCTGCAGCGAGTCGTTCCTTCCCTCTCCTCCCGCAGACTTCTACCAGGCCCCCTGCTGCGGGCGCCGGGGGGGGGGGGCGGGGGGGCCCTGTCCCCACCATGGGTCTGAGCCGTAGGCGCAGAGAGAGGTCGCTCCTGCCCCAGAGCCCTCGTTCTGCCAACAGACAGGACAATCCGGATACCAGTACAGGCAGAGAAAAAATAAAGGAAAGGTGAGTGGCTGGGAAGCAGGTGGTCCAAGAAGATCCCCTGAGGAGGAGGCATCTGTACTCAGCACCAAGTAACAAGGAGACACACGAGGATCTGGGGAGGAGGGCTGAGCAGAGGGAAGAGCCAGGGCAAAGGTACAGAGGATGGAGGCGCTTCTGGGGTGCTGCGACTCTCTGGCTGGGCTTTCTGGCCCTCTGCTGAGCACCCCAACCAGGGCTCCCCGAGCAGACAGGGCACCCACCCCTGCCACCCTTGGGGAACCAGAGGCAGAGGCTGGGCCAGCACCTCTGAGCTGTCCTAAGAACAAGACCCGCTCATTTTCTACACTGTTGCTCAGACAAGAAAGTAGATATTTAAGGCAAACAGATAATAAAGCACTGCAGAGTTGTCCAGTTGGTATTTGTTATTTCTCACCCAGAACATCGCCTTTAAATCCGCAGCAGGGCAGGGCAGGACCCTGGGAGTCTTGCCAGTTCTCTGACTTCAGGAGAGAATCTGACCATCCCAGGCTTGCAAGCAGTTTCTGCTCAGGCCCTGGGAGGAACAGGGACCAAGACATGGCTTCTTTTCTTATTACTGGTAATTGTAACCTGTCTGGTGTTTGGATGCACACATTTACAGAACAGAACCTGCTGGGAGCTTTAAAGCACAGCACGCCGAGGGCCCTCAGAGCATGGACAGGAAGCCCGCCGCTCCGGGGCTCCAGGGGTCAGTGGGCACAGGACTCCAAAGCTCTGGCATGCGTGGCAGCGACAGCTGTGGGAAGGTAGAGGCTGCACAGGGAGGCACAGCAGCAGGTCACCCAGCCTTGTCCCGGGCCACCTGGAAGCAACGTGGAGCCTGCCCCCCCACCCCGGCGGTGGCTGGGGTCCTCGGGCCCGGGCCGCTCTGCAGGTGGTCCTACACGGACGGCTCTTAGCACGTCCCTCTTGGCACATCTGTGCCCCAGGGGCCACCCTGGACCCTGCCTGCCACCCTGCAACTGTCAACAAAAACGTTGGAAACACCTACTGTGAGCCTGGCTTCAAGGTCACAGGAGTAAAGTTTGGATGAAGGTTTCAGAGAAGTGCTCTGGCCTCCCCAGCCCTTGACAGCGGCTGGCTCCGTCTTGTCGCCATCAGTCTGCTCATCTACCCCGGACAGAGCCCGCTTTGGGGGCAGGGTCTGAGCACGGTTTGAAAAGGGTATGTCACCGCATAAGCCAGCACAGGGCCTAGCACAGGCTTACGTACATCTTTCTCTTGTACAGGGTGGTCCGTGTCACCAGATACAAAGGTGTTGGAGGACCAGGTCTGCTTGCTTTGCCGGGCGTCTGGCACAGTGCTGTGTTCCTAGGGGAGACCTGGGAGTTTGGGGAGGGCATGGAGGCTCTGATATGCCTCCTGGTTCTGCATGAACAGATGCTCTGAATCCATATGTGGGTCCAGCAAATGGGTCACCTCTGATCACCAGCCTCAGGGCCTCTGCAGGGCAGGACTCAGGACCTCAGATTCTTTTCAGATTCCAAAGATTCTCTGAGACTCACCCCCCTTCCCTGTCCAGAAAGACTCATTCCTGATGGCACAGCCTTGTCTGCTTCCTCCCAGGCAAGCTCTAGACCACGGTCCCCCACGCAGCTCTCAGCTCCGTCCACCATGCACCAGGCTCCCAGTTCCTAGAAGGTCAGTGTTCCCTGGCCCCCAGCCCAGGCTCATTGGCCCTTGAGCAAGGACAGAGAAGGAGCAAGCATTAGAGGACAGCGAGCTGCCTGCCTGGGGCCCGGCCTCCCGTGCGGCCTGCTGCGGGCCAGTTTGGGCAGCCTGGCTAGGGGACAGGGAGCTGGCCCACCCAGGTCTGTCCGTGCCAGGCCGGAGAGCTCCTGCAATGCACACCAGGTCAGGGGGCCCTCGGATTTCTGTGCCGTACTTTTACATTCTGATTATTTCATATACGGCCTTCTGATGGACTCATTTACTGGGAAGCTAAAGATACTCTTAAATGCCTAAAAATAACCCTGATCTGCTAAAAATTCAGCATTTCTCTCCCTCGCCTCTACCAGCTGGGCCTGTCTGCTTTCACTCCAACACCATCAGGAGCTACAAACAAGATTTACAAAAGCGAACAAGTTTACACGGGCCTGATTAGCAGATTCTCTTTTCTCTTCAATTTGCCAAAACATTTTGGGGATGTTATCATTGAGACACTTTCTTTTCTCTTTCTCTCTCTCTCTCTCCTTCCTTCCTTTTTTTTTTTTTTTTCAATCATCTCAGGTTTTGTGACTTGCGCTCCTTTATTTTAGCATTTAGGAGAACTTTGGTCAGAAAGCAGGCTTCCAAAATTCTCACCCACTGGCCTGTAGCATCTCCCTCTTCGATTATTTTAAGAAACTCTCCCGGGTTCTGCGAACACCATGCGGGTTGCCTGAAGGCCAGTTAAGAATAAACGTGCTAAGCCAATAAATTACATTCACCCTCATTTCCAGAGGAACCCTTTTACATAAATATCTGCCATGGAAATAAATCAGATAAATTAATAAGATCTCTCTCCTCCCCCACCAAACCAAACAGTGAACAGTAATGGTTATCAGACCAGTTAAAAGAATAAACCTATTAAATAAATAAATTTGCTCTACACCAATTTATGTCACCAATGTACTTAAGGGGAAACCTTTTAAAGGAGTAGATTTACAGTGCACACACACAGATCTCCACTGGGTATGTGTAATTACGCATAAGAAAGGCATTACTTTTAAAGTGGATGAATGGGCGATACTTTTTTGATTTACTGTTAGAAACAGAAAAATGGTAATGGCATGAAATAAGCGTTTGCAAACCCATTTCAGAAGACAGGAAATGCTTGATTTACCTCGGGCACCCATCATGTTCTGTATCTCAGATCGAAGTAGATAAATGGCAAGGCAAATGGATATTTGGGGGGAAATCTATAGCCTTTCTGTCAACTCTGCAAGTTAAATGTTTGGAATAAAAACGCAGAGAGTGTCTATGTGTGAGGAAGAACTCCTGATTTATCAGCCATCTGGCAAATGAGTGGGCAATGCTTACCTGGGAAGAGGAGGCTTTGCCCCATACGAGGAGCCTCGGGCCTTTTCCATGGGTCCCGATGGGCTCCTCCTCTATGACAGCCGGTGTCCAGCGAGCCCCGCCCTTCCCCCAGGCCCCCCAAACACTGTTCTTGTTTTGGTCTCTCTCTCGCACTTAAAACCCCTGCCTGCCCTCGCAGAGATGGACGCCCATTCAGGGGCTTGGCCGTTGTTTTCACGGAGGCCACGTGGAGCTGTGGGCCTCGGTGTCACTCACTGATCGATGCCAGGCACAAGCCAACTGTGTACATTCACCTGTAGCACTGGTGCTTACAGATGCCTGGAAGATTTCTGCCTTTCACACGGCGCATGGGGGCCCCGAGGCAGAAATTGGCCACGAGGTCAGGAGCCACGTCTACACTCAAATAGAGGCTCGAAGCTAGCGCCCAAACCCCGCTTTCCTAAACAGCTGCCCTCCCTTCCTGAATTACCCAAGTCACTTCAGGAACGGTCCCCTCTGTTTGTTTTCCCCTTTTGCACACAGCCGCGGAGGGAAGTGCCAGGCCAGATGGGACGGTGGCCCAGATTTCAGTCCCCACTCTGCGAGCCACTAGCTGGGCCACGTAGTGTCTCTGAGCCTCAGTGTCTGCATCTCCAAAGTGAGTATAACCACCGCATAGCCGGCGACAGTTAAATGAGGTCATGATGAAAGGGACTTACCACGTCGGGCAGGCAGAAAATAGTGACAGTCACTGTTGTGTCGATTGTCACCACCAGGGACACGCTGACCAGGTGACAGGCTGTGTGCCCGCTCTGTCCTAGGTGCTCCGAGGGCCAAGAGATCTCCAGCACAGGCTCTGCCTCGAGGAGATTACGTTTGCTTTTGGGTACAAGAAAGAAAGAAGTGCTCGGTGGTCTCGGCTAGAGCAGCTCGGAGAGGAGGGTGTCGGCTGAACCCGACCTGTAAATAGAGTCAGGAGAGATGGGGAGAGGAGGACCTTCCATGGAGGCAGCATCTGGGAGACGAAGGGACTGTGTCCGGAGGAGAGGCACGTGGGGAGTGAAAGGGAGTCGCGGTCGGAGCACCAGGGGCCTCGGGGCTGCTCCTCGGAAGGTGCTCCTGTAACAGTTCACGCGGGCTCATTCTCAGCCACCATCCGCAGCCCGGCTCCGTCCAGCCAGTTCCGCCCCCCTCGAGCAGTCAGCCCCCACTGGCCGCTCTCGTCGCTCTCCCAGCCCCAGGGACCACGCGAAGGTCTGCCCCAACCGGGCCACTGCCTGCCCTGGTTCGGCCCGCACGCCTCGGACACCGGGCAGGTGCCCCCATCTCGCTCAGCATCCTCAGCCCCGGCAGCTGCACCCCTGCTCGGGGGGCATGCTGAGGGCCACGCGGGAAGTCGGGAGCTGGCAGATTTACACGGTCAGATGCGCTAGTATCTTTTGATCAGCTTAAAAATAAATAGGGCCCAACAAAATGTCGTTTTTATGGATATTTACAACCAAGACACTTTGTAAACCTAAGAACTAATATTTCCCAGAGGAAATCTGGCTCTCGATTCTTGATAAATTATTGGAAATTTAAACCAGCCTTAGTTCAGAGGTTTCTCTATATTTTGGCTCCAGAGGTGTGGCCGACGACAGGCGGAGGCTGCCCGGGGCTGAGTCACAGGCATGCATGGGCAGCCTCGCGGCGCTGCAATGATCGGACTGGCAGCAATAATCACAGGCACTTATGTAGCGATTACTCTGCCCCAGGCGCTCTTCCTCGCCCTTCCTGAGTATTAGCTCTCGCAATCACCACAACCACCCTATGATGGAGATGCTGCCAGCATTCCCATTTCACAGATGAACAAATCGAGGCAGAACATTACAGTAAAACTCGGGAAGAGCATCTGGAGGGTAAAAGGGACTCCAACTCCAGAATCCTGGCCGGCTTGCTTTCTGTTACAAGTTAGAAAGTCCGGGCGCCTGGGTGGCTCAGTTGGTTGGGCGACTGCCTTCGGCTCAGGTCATGATCCTGGAGTCCCCGGATCGAGTCCCGCGTCGGGCTCCCTGCT
>NC_138384.1:33482895-33557851 GCF_054177405.1 Leptonychotes weddellii
AATCTTAAAAAAAAAAAAAAAGTTAGAAAGTCCAAGTGAAACTGATAGTGATGCAATAAAGGAAACATACTAGCTTAGTGCAGGGGCAAGTGCCCCCTTCAGGCAGGCTTGGGACAGGAGCTCCACTACCCCCTGGCTTTCTTCTCTGCTTGCCCCGCCATTCTCACACCCGCTGCAGGGCCCCCCAGCTTTAAAATCCCCTCTCATTCAGGGGCGTAGTCGTTAAGCTTCTGCCTTCAGCTCAGGTCATGATCCCAGGGTCCTGGGATCAGGCCCTGCATAGGGCTCCCTGCTCCGCAGGAAGCCTGCTTCTCCCCCTCCCACTCCCCTTGCTTGTGTTCCCTCTCTCGCTGTGTCTCTCTCTGTCAAATAAATAAAAAATCTTTAAAAAAACCAAAATCTAAAAAATAATAAAATCCCCTCCCATTCAAATGGAGCAGGAGCAGGAGGTGAGGCCCTCCTTGACCATGGGGCTGCGACACCTCACAGGAGTTGAAGGACCCAACGTGGAGTCGCTATCCCAGGAGGCCTACTGTCCTCCCAGCAGCTCAGTCAACCCCCAGCATGGGGACAGGGTCTGGGTGCTGTGATCCCGCAGGTCCGGCCCTTCCCCAGTCTGGGGGCCAGCCATCTGCCTGGTCCTCTAAGGGCCAGGAGGACCACACTGGCCTCCCGTTTCCCCCGGGCTTCTGGGGGAGGGGGAGGCTGGTGGTCCTGGGGCCACGATACCCCCAGCAACCAGTGTGCCTTGAGCAAAGAGATTATTACCATATTTCTCTCTCCCACTCTCTAATACCCTGGGATCCCAATGCATCTTAGGATCAATGTGCACCTGGTTTTATTTCTTCTATTCTCCCCAATCTGGTATCATCAATAGTCTGTTGGACAACTGATGACACAAAGTGTCACTTGAGCCCAGCTGCCACACAGGGGGCGGGGGGGGGATTGCAAATGGGACAGCCAGAGAGCAAGAGCACCATCGCCACGGTCAGGCTCTGCCTGCAGGAGGCTGGGTGGGTTGTAAGGAGGAACATTTCCAGGCCCCGCTCTGCCCCGCGCATCACGTCCTAGTCATGGGGCCCAGACCGAAGGGCAGGCTGCAGGCCCGGGTCCGTCAAGCCCAGGTGCAGGCCTCCAGGAACACAGCTGGGGCAGCCATCCCTGGAAGCTCCAGCCACCCCCCGCTCGCTGCCCTCCATCCTCGTTGTGCAGAACAGGCATTTGCACCCCCTCCAATGCTGTTCTTGGGAACAACAATCCAAAACAAATATGCAGACTCGGCAAACATACTTTTTTGACAGCTTGAACGCTAAAAAAAAAAAATTAAAAAGCCCACAAATGTTGCACAAATGAAGCAAAGCCCTCCTTCCACAATGCTCAGTGTGAGGATTCCCTGGGTCACTGGTGGGGGCAGTGGGGGCCCTCAGTCCTGGGGCTATGACACCGGGCCCCCACTCACCCCAGGCAGAACTGGGGCTGTGGCCCCGACAGGGGTTCCTTGTTCACAGGGTTCCTGGGAGAGGCGCATCTTCGTGCAGATTCTGGCCAGAGCTCTGGGCTGGCAGGGAGAGGAGGAGATAGGGAATCAAGGGGATGGCACTGCTGTCATGGACTGGGACAGCGACCACGGCTGCCCAGGAGGAGCCACACAGCGCCCAGGAGGAGTCAGAGCCGGGGATGCCAATGCTGGACTGAGAGGCGGGAGGCTGGGCTGGGAGCCAGACTCGTCAGTGTCCTGGACAGATCCTGGTGGGATGGAGAAGACAAGGGCCACAGATACAGAGACCGACGGATGTGGGGAAGAGGGTGGGCTCGAGGATGCTGCCCGGCGCTCTAGGGACAGAAACGTGACAGCTGAAAGTTCACGAGGACAAGGCAAGTCCCTCCAACTGATGAGAACACATTAAGGGACCAGCCGCATGTTTCGGGTGACGTGGTTGAGGGTGGGCTGAGATTGTACAAGAAGATGAAGGGCACAGGCCGGGCAGTCCCGGGGGCGGGGTCTCCCTCTCTGAACAAGTGGAAGGACAATTTCTCCACCTGTGCCCTGCACCTCGGCCAGGTTAGGGCCACTATGAGCTTGTTGCATCCCCTCCAGTATCCATATGCTGGTGTCCTAGCCCGCAGTACCTTAGAATGGGACTGTATTTGGGAATAGGGGTAAATACATTTAAATGAGGTCATTGCAGGGCCAGAAGGCAATATGACCGGTGTCCTCACCAGAAAAGATCAGGACTCTGGCACAGACGGGGCTGGCTATATGAAGACACAGAGCATCTCCATGCCAAGGAGGAGAGGTCTCAGTAGAACCAAACCTGCCAACACTGGCTCTTGGACTTCTAGCCAGCAGAAGTGTGAGAAAATACACTTCTGTTGTTTAAGCCACTCGGTCTATGGTGTGTCGCTATGTCAGCCCTAGAAAATGAACTCAGGTTGATTCAGAAGCTCCCCCAAGGAGGGCTGGAGGGATACGCTCCCTCCCTGCCCCCACTTCCCTCCTCTTGCCTCCCCTTCCCCCTGGCAGCAGGGCCGGAGCACCCAGGTGAGGGGCCCCAGGCTATTTCGGCTACCAGCAGAGGGGCTCCTCCTGTCCCACTCACTCTGCTCCCCAGTGGGCAGGGGGTACTCGCTGCGCAGGCTTGGCTTCCAGCTTCCTCAGTTCTTGTCCGTGAAGTCGTTTGAACACTATCAGGACCTTGATACCCTTTGTGCATCCTTCCGTAGACAGTGCCAGAGCCTCGGCTGTGCTTTGGGGAGCCTACAGGAAGAAAGCTTTCACCTCCCTTGTCTCAGACACTGTGCTTCTGTTAATGCCACCAAATCAAGCACTGGCTGTCTTCTCAGTCCTTGCTCCGTAGCCCCACATCAGCTGCTCTGACTGAACACCCAGCACTCCATTTTGCGCATAGTCCGGTTATTGAGCATGTCCCCCCTCTGCGTCATACACTTGATGGGGCCCAGATGGTGGGCTTACCTTACATTCAAGAGTGAACACAGCTGTGAGCTTCAGCATGGGGGGGTGGGGGGAGCTACTAGGAGGCCCTGAGCTCCTGTCTCCTATAAAGCGGCATCTGCCATGTCTGCGAGTGTCCCTTGTACAATTCCAGCAACCCCCACGTGGGGCTGGCCCCCTAGTACTCGTCCTTGCCAGTAGGAGGGACTGAGCCCTCTCCTTGTGAGTTCATTGGCTCTGTGAAGCTAGATTTGCTTCTGTTAGACCAACAATTATTTGGTTCCCCCAGGAGTTGGCTTGGAGAAGAAAGGTAGGATAATGCTGCATTCATTTCCTTTATCTACCAGTTTTCTTTTCTTTTTTTTTATTTTTGCTGTCTTAATGTTTTACTAATCCTGTCAGTAAAAACGTCATGAGAAGTAACAGGTTAGGTTTACTACGAGGAACGGGGTTTGCCGCTCAGTTGGAGACATGCACTTCCAGTATTTTCCTATTTGACCTGAGCTCCCAGTAGCAAACTTTCTGCCGAAAGACAATAACTATTTTCTTCCATACTTTCGTTCAAGGTCCGCCTGGTAATGTGTTTTAAGCTCTTTACGTTTCAGCTTGAAGGCATCTGTCACCAGACCTGTTTCGGGGGTCCACTCTACTAGTTTTCAAAATCACAGTTTAGTTAGCCTGCCTCCTACAGAGGCAGGGGTGATGATATAATTCATTATGAATGCATCATGCAAAGTAGGACAGCTCTTTGAGTGAAGGGGCAACAGGCATAAACTGGGACACTAGGGAACAACCTCGCCAAGGGTGACCAATGAGGTTTCCTTTTGTTTTCTGTTTTGTTTTGTTTCTTTAATATTTAATTTTTTTTTAAGATTTATTTATTTTAGAGAGGGCAGGGGAGGGACAGAGGGAGAGGGAGAGAGAATCTCAAACAGACTCCATGCTGAGTGTGGAGCCCGACATGGGACTCGATCCCACAACCCTGAGATTATGACCTGAGCCAAAACCAAAAGTCAGAAGGTAAACCGACTGAGCCACCCAGGTGCCCACGGGTTTCTTTTTGTTTTAAGTGTCATTATAAAGTCACAGATTTCAGCATTGCTCATTCGTTTCTATTCACTGCAGCCATTATTCCTGATACTCAGATTGTGCTATCTTTGGCCACTAGGAAGTCAACACTTCTAAACTCCCATCCTTCCTTAAGACACCAGTGACATCATAAGCCTGATGTGCTATTTTTTCTAAGTACATATGCAAAGCACTTGGAACTATTAAAATAAGCCTCATTCACCCATGTGCTGCCAAGACTTATTCTGGGCACCCGGAGAGGTCCCGCACCACCCTGGGGGCACACTGAAGGAATCAAGGACTTCAGGGAGGAAGGAGCCCTTATTCCAGCCGCTGGGGGGTGGGGGGCAGGGGAGGGGTTCAGCTTCATTCTGAAAGCACATTGAACTGGTCAGAGCCGGCCATGAGAGAAGCCTCTGCCTCCGTGGGATCCCTGTCCCTGTGGGGGTGCAGGCACACAGTGCTGGCCCTTAGACAGCCTACATTGGGCCCCACGAGGTGAGAATTCCACCTGGCCAGGGGGATGTGCCCACACCAAGCCTGGGCCCCTTCCTGACCACACTCTGGGTGCTTAGCAACCTGGAATGCCCTGCCCAAACAGCCCTAGGCCTGTTTCTGGGGCCTGAGCAGAACTCAGGACTGTGTACCTGTAGGTCAGTGCTTCTCAAGGGGATGCGGGGAGTGACTTTGCCCCCCCGGGGGACATTTGGCAATGTCTAGAGACATTTTTGGTCTTTGCAGCTGGAGGAGGGGTGCTCCTGGCCTCTAGTGGGTAAAGGCTGAGGGTGTAGGGTGTTTATATTCTGCAATACACAGGGTGGCCCCACAAGAGAGAATTATTGGACCTAAAGTGTCCATAGTGTCCAGATTGACAAGCTCTGCCCTAGGCCCCAGGGACAGCGGAGGGGCAGTGTTTGTGGGAGAGAGAGTCAGCACTGGGCCAGTGCGGGCTGAGGCGTCCCTGTGCCCAGGTGGGACAACACAGCACAGAGTAGAGGGTGGGAAGAGGAGGAGGATGGGCAGGAGGTAGGGCCAGGGTGGGTCCCCCAGCTGCCATGATTCAGCATGGCGCTCCAAAGCCTATGGGATTTCTTTTTTAAAGATTTTATTTATTTGACAGAGAGAGAGATAGTGAGAGCAGGAACACAGCAGGGGGAGTGGGAGAGGGAGAAGCAGGCTTCCCGCTGAGCAGGGAGCCCGATGTGGGACTCGATCCCGGGACCCCGGGATCATGACCTGAGCCAAAGGCAGACGCTTAACGACTGAGCCACCCAGGCGCCCGCCTATGGGATTTCTAAAACAGAACCTGGCTTCCCAGGTCTTTATGATGTAGTGTTCATCACGGCAGGTAGAGCGCGTTTTGTTTAGGCTTTTTAAAGCTTGGTTTAGAGCAAATACTTAGGTATGTGGTCTACAGCCCCTGCTTCTGCTCTTGCTCCCAGTGAGGACCTGTGAAGTGTGTGTTCACAAACTCGTCTCTGTCAAGAGACCTAGGGAGGAGTGAGGTGTGGACTCCCCCGGGCGCCCCGGGCTTCCCGTGCACAGGTGCTCGGGCTGGCATGACTTTTGAGATTCATGGCTCATTCAGCAAGGACTTGTTGAACCCCAGCTGTGTGCAAGCAACCTGCTGGGTGAGGGGATGGTCAGAGTCTAGGGCAAGAGGCCAATGTTGGATAAAAAGCCACCAGTGATGATGGTCACGGGGTATTGTAAAGGAGACGGTGGAGCACTTCTCGATCCCAGGCTCTGGGGCGAGTGCATGTGGGGTTCAAGGTTCCTCCTGCAGAGTCCCCTTACCTCATACGATCATCTTGTGTGCACAGCTGGAGAATCTCCTTTTTAGACCATCCTGGGGCACTGCCAGGACCACCCAAAGGAGAAGTATTCCCTGGAATCTGAGTCCAGACACACAACACAGTGATCTCTGAGATCACCAATGTGCCCATTACAGAGATAAGGAAGCCAAGGCTCCAACTTGTACAAGGCCATGCACAGAGGGAGTGGCAAGGTCCTGGCTTAGCCAGATCAGCCAGTTTCCATAGCATTCTTGCTGCCTGCCAGAAACCTTCCCAGCCGGGCTGCCCCCAGGGGTTGGGTGGAGTGAGCTTTCACAAATATCAGTGTGCTTGAATCTTTGAGAGCTGGTGCTGGTTCTGTTTCACTAGACTAAAGGGCAATCATTAAGGTTCCCCCTGTCCTCGCCTGGCCTGTGCTTTGAGCCACCGCTGACCCTACGATGATGGATGGCCCTAACCTGCAGAGGGCACAGGGATGAGCTTGTCAGGGGCCTTCTTCCTCAGTGGGCATCCCGAGGTGACCATGAGTCAGGGGAAGCACCCACCTCTCCACCCCACCCTCCTCTCCCCACTGGAAGGCCCTTCTTTGCCAGGTGCAGGCCCCAGACCCCAGCTTTCCGGGACCCTTCTGCCCCAGGGTGGGGTCAGCTGAATTACCAGCACTGATCATCAGAGGGCGCCAGGCCCAGAGGCCCCTACGGAGGGCACCAGTCAGGAGATAGCTCAGGAGGGTCCTTATTCCAGGGAGCCAACCCGAAGCATCTTCAAGAGGAAAGCCGCTAGGACTGGACCCCAGGCCTCTGGACAGCCTCCCCACGCATACGCATATTGGCCCGATGGGAGCGTTCACTGCCATCACTCCTATTCTACGTTAAACCCCCAGACCAGGTTCCCACCTCGTGTCCCATTTTGCGAAAATTAAAATTAAATCCCTCACAGAGAGCCCCATGTCAACCTACGAAGACCCACAGAACCTCTGCTCTGTCCCTAGGGCCAGGCTGGGAGTCATGGAAGAGACAAGAGTTGCACCCCTGCCCCGGGATAAGAATGTGAGCTCAGTGTGAAGCCCAGGGAAGAGACGGAGGGTCTTGTTGGCTAGGGGTGAGAGGCTAGGGGTAGGAGGGAGCAGCTGACTTTGCTGCAAGACTTAGAGGTTGACTCTGGACCCCCTCTGCCTGGACTCAAACCCCCTTTTCAGCTGTGTGGTCCTGGGCAAGTCACTACCCTCTCTGTGCCTCAATTTCCCCTTGTATCAAATGAGGACAATTGGAGTGCTTCTCAGGGGGATTCCACAGGACATCACAAGGGAGTGCTGAGCATGGATGTCCGCATGTAAGAAATCTTAGTTATCATTATCCTCAGGTTGGGCCTTAATAAAAGGGGCCTGGAATCTGCTAGCCAGAGCCAGAGCCAGAAGGAAGGATGCACAGCCTATATAAAAGGCACGGAGGTGGGCTGAAAATATCTCTGAGCAAAAAGGCAAGGGCATTTGCAAGTCGGAGATGGGGGCTGGGTTTCAGAACGCTGGGCTCTCTCAGGCAGTGTGGGCAAGAGGAGGTACGAGGGGCTCCCCCGCAAACCACCCCCCACCCCCGCCAGCACTGCTTCCAAACAGGCTGATTGCTCTTCCTTCGCCTTCTTCTCGTTCTTTCTTTTTCTTTTTTTTCTCCTGCTTTTTTAAAACGAAAACTCATCTTGCTGTATAGTATGCGGCAGCCACTAAAAACACGTTAATCTTTAACGTGTTAGCAAAACAGCCTCCAATTTGAATACTGGCTCTTCCTCCCATCTGCGGCAGTTTGCACAGATTTTTTCAGAGTGGCAGAATGCCTGTCTATGCGCCAGCCGGCTGCAGGCTCCCTCCACTGTGACAGAGCCTCCCCCCGGAAGGTGCGGACCCCTCTCCCAGACCTCCCGCCCCAGCCCCATCCACGGCCTCTGCAGAGCCTGGAATCTGGCAGAGGGCTCAGCCCCCACCCAGCTTTGTGCAAGTGGGCCCCAGAGTTGTGGAGTTTGCAGACCCGTGGAGCTACGCCCCCAAACCAACTGGAGAACTAACAGTTTTGCCAAGGAAAGCTCTTGGAGAGAGAGAGAGAAAAAAAAAAAACCCAAAGCTATCATCCAAAACCTTCTTCAATTCACCTAAGAAAGGAAATTTTGACGTGAGGAAGGGAAAGAAGACAGAATTTAAGAATAAAAGTTCTTTAAACTGAGCAAATCCAGCTTTATGAAGATTCCCCCACGTTGTTTTTATTTTTCTCCTTTGGAGTTAAAAATAACCCTGGAGGGGCCCCTGGGTGGCTCAGTCGTTAAGCGTCCGCCTTCGGCTCAGGTCATGATCCCAGGATCCTGGGATCGAGCCCCACATTGGGCTCCCTGCTCGGTGGGAAGCCTGCTTCTCCCTCTCCTACTCCCCCGGCTTGTGTTCCCTCTCTCGCTGTCTCTCTCTCTGTCAAAAAAATAAATAAAATCTTAAAAAAAAACCCAACAACCCTGGAGACTCTGCGGCTCCCCCTTAGGGGCGTTGGTGAGCTCAGCACCGCAGGGGCGCCCAGCTGGCCCCTGGACCTGAGTCCCGGTGGGCTCGCCCGCCTCCCGCCTGCTGCCCCCTTAACACAGCCACATCTGAAAACTCAGTCCTCAGGAAACACACGCTGCTCCAGAGTTCGTCAAGTGGCAAAGAATCAAGGAAGGAATAAATAGCAATATTTTATAAGTTTTAAAATGCTATTTAACAAATACCAGAGCAACTATAGCATAAATCAACAGAGACACCCAAAAGTGTGTTTGTACAAGAAATGTAATAAGCTGGTATGAAAAACAGTGTCGACTGGTGCAGATGGCAGAAAAAGCCAATATTCAAATGTATGCTGTTTTACTAACACATTAAAGATCAACATTTTGCTACCTGCTGCTCATGATAGCAGGATTAAAAAAACACACAACACACATATACTCACGCGTGATATTCTAACCCAGAGAATGAGAGAGTCTTAAAGAAACTGTCAAGCACTTTCTATACTTTATCTGGTGGTTTTAAAAGCTTCTGTGGTTCAGAGAAAAATTTACATCTTAAAATGCAGCTTTTCGGGGCGCCTGGGTGGCTCAGTTGGTTAAGCGACTTCCTTCGGCTCAGGTTATGATCCTGGAGTCCTGGGATCGAGTCCCGCATCGGGCTCCCTGCTCAGCAGGGAGTCTGCTTCTCCCTCTGACCCTCCCCCCTCTCGTGCTCTCTCTCTCTATCTCATTCTCCCTCTCAAATAAATAAATAAAATTTAAATAAAATAAAATAAAATAAAATGCAGCTTTTCCCCTATCTGCCTGATGTTTGAGAAAATTAGCCAAGGAGGACGAGAAAGTATCAGTGTGGCCCCTCGAGGTCCCCTGGATTAGTACCAGGAACAGCAGGAACAGAATTACCCCACACGCATGCACGCATGCTGATGCTCCCTCCCTCTCTATGCACAGCACGGGTTTGGGGGGGGCGGTTTTCTAGGTGCCTTCTGGGCATGGTAGCTCTGGGTGCCCCCAACGGGCCCTATGAGGTGAGCAGGATGGGGAGCATTAGCCCCACACTGCCGATGGGTGACCTCAGGCTCAGACATGGTGAACAGATGGCCAAGGATCAAAATGCCTAAGGGAAGTGGATCAGGGTTACAGATGGAGCCCATAATCCAGCAAGGAAGTTCCAAGGAATTCTCAATGGCCTTGCGGTGTTTGCTCTTAAACCCATCAGCTTAGGAATCAAGTTGCCTGAGCTCAAATTCCAGCTCCACCCGGCCTGACCTTGGACAGGTGACCTCACCTCTAAGCATGCACGGCTTAGTCTGAGATGAGAACAACAAGCCCCTTCCCACAGGGGTGGCCGAAGTCCGACTGGGATGTGGAGAAAGTGCTCAGCAGAGCCTGGGGAGGGGTGAGCACGACCAGAGTGAGTGAGCAGGGACAGCCATGCAATGCTCCATCTAGAACAGAGACAGCTAACCGGCCGTGGAGACACAGCTGGTCAGTGATCGTTTTGGGGGGTTTTAAAAAGTTTTGAGGCCGTGTGTAAAAGCCAGAGACTTCACTTAAAGATCCAGAGTGCTTCTTGTCTTGATGATCACATTCAGAAGCTCTGGCAACAAGCAGCCGAAGCCTCCAGGGGGGGCTGCTCCTTCGAAGGCGGACGGGACAGGGACCACCAGCCCAGCTTCCCCGGGGGAGGCTGATCCGGGGGAGAAGCAGGCTGAGGGCAAGGACTGGGTCGGCCCCGTTCTGCTCTGCTCCAGGCTCACAGCAGGGCCGGATGGCCACTATCGTGGGGTGCATGGTGGGTCCCCAGAAAGACAGGCCACCTCTTGGAAGCTGTGCATTTGACCCAGCTTGTTAAAAGGGTCTTGGCAGATGTGTTAAGGCTCAATCAATGATGAGTGTGCTTACGGGACAAGAGGGAAGACATGGAGACGGGCGCGGAACACAGACCAGACCAGAGACTGGAGCTAGGGGAACCAGCTGGGGGCCACAGGGAGCTGGACAAGGCAAGGAAGGAGTGCAGGCCCCCTGACACCTTGCCTTTGGACTTCCAGCCTCCAGAACTGAGAGAGGACATATTTCTATTGTTTTAAGCTACCTAGTTTTCAGTTCTTTGTTGGGGTAGCTCATCTGGGCATGGTGGGCAGCTCAGACGCTCAGCGGCTAGTGGCCCCAACACATGTGCCCCTGGTTCTGTGAGTGCCTGATCCCCTTGGCACAGACTCCTTAAAAGGGGCTCCCGTGGCCAGGTCCTCGGGGCCCCCACAACCCCCACCCCATGCTCCAGCCTCCACTGCCCACCAGCCCAGGCCCTCTGCTCCCTCTGCCTGGATACTCTCTCCTCCCCACCCCACCTTCTCTGGACAGCAGGCTCTGACCTTGAGCCCGGCCTCTATGCCCACCCTGTTTTGGGCAGGAGCTGTTTCTGCTTTCCAGAGAACCCAACAGAGAGCCTGACAGGCATGAGGTGCTCAACGCGTGCTGAGTCCACCAACAAATTAATGCGCAAATACCGGTGAATGGAACAAGGGGATACCACGTTTTACCCACGAAATTGACAAAAAATGTGAAAGTATGATAATATCAAGTGTTGGAGAGGGTAGTGGGGAGGTACACTCACATGTCAAGGGTGGGAGTATAAACTGGGACCTCTGTGATGCACTTTGCAGTGTATTTAAACATTTTAAGCAAACATGTTCTATGATACAGTTCCATTCTTCAAATCTACGCTGGAGAAATCTTAGAAAATAAAGAATGACATGCACATTATAGGACTATATTCTTATTTTTATTTATTTTTTGTTTTTTAACAAAACCATTCCCACAAAGTAATATTACCGATCATCTGGGCAGTGGCTCTGTGATAGTGTGCTTTATAATAAGAAATACATATTGGGTCTCTGTCCCAGTTTTCCACAGAGAGCTCCTACAACCCTTAGAATTTCCAAGTGATGAGAGCTTTGAAGGTGTCTTTTGTTTTGTTACCGAGGTGGCCTTGGGAAAGCCCCTAGGTCACCCAAGGATGGGAGCTGGTTGCCAAGGGGATCCAACTTCGGATGTGAGGGTTGCAACTTTCAGCCCCACCCCCCTGCCCTCCAGGGAGGGGACAGGGGCTGGGGGTTGAGCCAATCCCAATGGCCAGTGATTTAATCCATCGTAACCATGTCATGAAGCCTCCATAAAAACCCAAAGAACAGGGTTAGGAGAGCTTCTGGGTTGGTGGACACGTGGAGATTTGGGGGGCGTGGCGGACTGGGAGAAGATGAGGGAACTCTGAGCCCCTTCCCTGTACCTCACCCTGTGCATCTCTTCCATCTGGCTGCTCCTGAGTTATATGCTTTTGTAATAAACCAGTGATCTAGTAAGTTAAGGTGCAGGAGACAACCGGCTTGTGACTGGTGTCGGCAGTAGAAGGGGCAGGGCCGGCTTTGTGGGCCCGAGCTCTTGACCTCTGAGATCTATTGCTGGTCTCCCAGTAGGTAGTGTCAGAACTGGGTTGAATGCCAGGGCACCCGGCTGGTGTGGGAGCATTGCGCGTTGCTGTGGGATTACCCACCCCCCGCAACACACACACATTGGGAATTGGGTACAGAACTGGATAGGTTCACACAGGAAGTGATATTGCCCCCACCCCCTCCAACCACCACTGGGCAAGCAGCAGTGTCTGGAGATATTTCTGGTCATCACGACTAGGCAGGAGGTGTGACCGGCATCTGGCAGGTGGAGGCCAGGCATGAGGCTAAACATGCTACAAAGCTCAGGACGGTCCCCACAACACAGAATCATCCAGCCTCAAATGTCAGTAGTGCCAAGGTTGAAGAACCCTGCTCTAAAAGAGGAAAGTAACTGGAAACACACAAGTTAAACTGGTAACAGAGGTAGCCTCTGGGGAGTTTGGGTGTTGGTCAAAAAGAACTTTAATCCTGTGGGTAATGTCTTCCCTTTATTTCCTAGAATACATTTGTACTACACTGTTGTCTAGAGAGGAAAGGAAGGATTGACGGAGGGTCAGAGTGGGCCACAGTGGACCTGGGCCTGGGCTGCCCCTCCATGTCTCCATGCAGAGGGATAGGAGGGGCAGGAGGAGTGCCAGAAGCTGACTGGATCACGGCTGTCCCCACACTTGGGGAAGGCTGGAAGCACCCAGGCCCTCCTCCCCTACAGTGACACTCCCAGGAATGCTGTGACTGCCACACCAGCAACATAATTGGGTTACAATTCCCCATAATGAATGTGACTTTTAGCAACTTTGCTAAGTGTTTTTAAAAACAGCCTCTTTCACCAAAGCATCATTACCAGCAAATTTGTTGCAGCTTCCACAGCAGCTTCCCACCAGCTCCTGGCTACTAAGCGCCCCCATCCTTAGGGACCTCTGCAGAATCCCCCGACAACTGGTGGGGAAGGAGTGACATTTGTGGGGTCATCTGAACATTCCGCATAGACACGGCTTTCTCCTCTGATCCAGAAGGTACCAAGACCTGGGCTGGGGACGGCCCATGATGTTTTATTAATGTTCAAGCACTTGCTTGAGACCTGAATCTGGTCTCCTCTCAGGACGAGTGAAAACACTGCAGTAAGGCCACCGTCCCTTTGACCCCATGTACCCCGCACCTCTGCACTCTTAACCCAGTTTGGGGGGGGTCCCTGATGGATTTGTATCCTAATGTGTCTACATAGATACACACAGACATGCATACAATTGTACATAATAGACAGAGGTCATCAATGGCTGGATACAGATACATAGTCAGATATAAATTATGCTGGAGACATGGGTGGATACAGATGACAGAGATAATCGATGGTAGATAGATGAGAGAGAGAGAGAGATTGATTTGCAGCCCCAGAAACTTTTCTGGGGCTTTTTTCCCTATCTGTGGCATCATATTGTTCCTCAACTTGCCTTTTTCCCCCAACACGTGCCTTGGAAGTCTTCCCGTGGCCACTGTGTGCTATCAATCACGTTGTCCTGAGGCAGGCCAAAGGGCAAGTGGGGACTGAAATCAGCCTTGCTCTCCGGCCAGACGTGGCTCTGTCAGCCTAGAGGCAGGGGCCCTTGTGTGTAATTCACCTGCTCAGAGGAGGCTCCTTTCTGGGATCCACACAGGTGCTACGGGGCTGGCCAGCATGTGGGGGCTGCCTGGTACCCAGCAAGTGGGGGCTCCCACCTTGAATAGCTGACTGTTTAGGGTATCTCTAAAGGTTTGTCATAAATGATTCCACCACGAGCAAACTTGTCCTTGCCTCCTTGGACACACGTGTCTCTAGCTAGACACATCTTGAACTTGCCAGAGCAGCCACAAATGCGATCTCTTTTGTGCGTCCCCTACCCTATGAGGAAGGCAGCCTGGGGACTGTAAGTCATGGACAATGAAGGAAGAGCTTGAGCCCAGAGGAGCAGAGACATTCCTGAAGTCACCGGGTGAGGGAGAAGTAGCACTGGACCAAGCCCCAGAAATCAAGTTCGGGCTGCCTCCTCGGCTCTAGGAAAGCAGCCAGGGCCAGAGCCCTACTTCTGGGCAACAGCATCTACTGTCCAGCACAGGCCCAAGCCTGGGACCCCAGCACGAGTCTGCCGCGGCTACTATCTCAACCTAGCTGGCCCTTCTACTGCCCAGGACCAGCCCCATCCAACTCTCCTTCCCCCTCTCCATCTCCTTCCATTTGTTCATCCATCCCTATCTATACATTCATCTATCCATCCATCCATCCACCCATCCATCCTTCCTTCCATCCATCCATCCATCCATCCATTATGCATCATTCACGAAACACATAATTACTGAGTATGTACAATGTAGAAAGCACTATTTTAGGCATTGGGGATGGAGCAGTGAACAAATGGTCCAAGATCCCTGAATTCACTGAGCTGATATTCCTGGGGCAGGAAGGTCACGATGAGCAAGATACATTTGCAGAGCAGTAGGTCCTATGCAGATAACACAGCAAGTGATAAAACAGATGAGGACTGAGGGAGATCAGGGAAGCTTGTTCTGGGGAGTGGTGCCTCCTGCGTGTGGAGAAGGGACCAGTCATGTGACACACTGGAGGAAGGGCGTCCCAGGCAGAGGAACAGCAAGTGTAAGGTCTGGGGCTGGGATGCACCCAGTGTAGGCTGGTCAAGGCGTAAAATCTCTGTGGCTGAGCTGTGGTGAGGGAGAGGACACAGAGCGGTCAGCCGGTTGGCAGGCCCAGGGTCTGTTGCGCTCAGCAGCCATGCCTCGAGCAACACTGGGATGACCATGACACCAAGCCCTTCCTCTCAGTGCCCTCCCGTGGCCTTGGAGTCCTGGATCCACTGATCCCCTCCACCCCCAGCCCCAAGTGGTGCAGCAGATGGGGCAGCATAACGTGTGCAAGTCCCGGGGGACCCACTGGGTCCAGAGAGGGCAGGACCCCTCCCACCCCCACCAGCCCTGTCCCCCATCCACTGGGCTATTGCTCGGAAAACACAACAGCAACAGGACATCTGTGATCGGGGCCCCAAAGGGCTTCCCCCAAAGGGGCCCTGTCCTCACTGTGCACACACCCACTGCTAATGAACCGGGTGGCTGGTGGGCAAGTCAGGGGACATGTTCAGACCCAGCAGTCACCAAGCCCCAGTGTGGCCTCCAGCCAGCCACCTCTCTCTCCCACCTCAGATCCCCCCTGGGGTCAGGAGGGAATCTCCTGAGGATGAGGCTGGGGTCTCAGTCGCTTACTCCCTGTGCTCCCCATAAATCCTTTCTGAAGCAAGTGTGGATATCCACCACCCAAACCCCCTGGAGTTTGCAGGCCCGGGGCTGAATTCCTCCCCCAGGGCTCAAACCCACTCAAGGCTACATCGGATTGGCACACACCTTTGCAGCTTTTAAAACCGGGTTTTGACGGGGCGCCTGGGTGTCTCAGTCGTTAAAGGTCATGATCCCAGGGTCCGGGGATAGAGCCCCGCATCCGGCTCCCTGCTCAGTGGGAAGCCTGCTTCTCCCTCTCTCTGCCCCTCCCCTGCTTGTGTTCCCTCTCTTGCTGTCTATCAAATAAATAATAAATTTAAAAAAAAAAACCGGGTTTCGAAAGACATGGAAATAGTTGCCAGTGATTAAAAATTGGGAGAAATGACATTAAAAATGAAACATTCCCGGGGCACCTGGGTGGCTCAGTCGATTAAGCGGCTGCCTTTGGCTCAGGTCATGATCCTCGGGTCCTGGGATCGAGCCCCGCGTCCGACTCCCTGCTCGGCGGGGAGCCTGCTTCTCCCTTTCCCTCTGCCTGCCACTCTGCCTACTTGTGCTCTCTCTCTCTCTGTCAAATAAATAAATAAAATCTTTTTAAAAAATTTAAAAAAAATAAAAATGAAACATTCCCTGCTTCTCTGGGAAAATAAAAAGATCTGGTGGGCTGGCCCCTGCTGAAGACCACACGGACGCCATGACATCTGGGGGCTGTTGAGGGGCCTCCGCAGAGTGTCCTCTGTGGTCGGCACCCGCCCCATCACCGCTGCTGCCCCCACACCTACTCATTCCCCGACCCCGGCCCCAGGCACAGGGAAGGGAGGGGGATGTCCCCAAGCCTGGAGAACTTGAGGGGTGCTCAGATTCCAGAGCCATGGGCTTCTCCCTCGGCACCTGTCAGGATCTCATCGAGGAGAGGGTGCAGCTGGGCCCAGGCCTGGAGGCTCTGAGCCCCAAAAAGCCCCATGCCCGGAGGAGCAGTGGAGACTCCCAAGGCCAGCTGGGGGCAGCTCAAGGTAACCAGAGCAATCCTAAGACTGGAAGGTGCCCCTGAATATTCATATGAAGACGCAGAGCACTTTGCATGATGTAGAGGATGGGGAGCCCCAAAAGGAAGAAATTTTCTTACAGGCAGGCGGGGATGGGCACCCAGAGTCACATGACACAGAATTTTAATTTCCACAAAATAAAGCAATGCATATCCTAGTTGGGACAGAAAGGTCGTGTCTGGTGGGTGATAATCAAGGCGCTGCCCCATCCTCCAGAGCAGCCCCTGCAACTAGAGGCAGCAGGGGTGAAGGCCACCCCCTGACCACCTCTGTGCACACACATACCAGCCCACACACGCACCCACCTGACACCTCTGCTATGGACTGAACCGTGTCCCCCCCCCCAATTCATATGCTGAAGCCTTACGCCCAGGCCCTCCGAATGCAACTGTGTGTGCAGACAGGGCCTTTAATAAACAGATGACTAAGTTAAACTGAGGCCACTGGGGGCCCTAATCCAATCTGACTGGTGTCCTTATGAGATTAGGTCACAGAGAGAGAGACACCAGGGATGCGGGCACACTGAGGAGCGACCATGTGCCTGACCTCAGACTTCCAGCCTCCAGAACTGCTAGGACATAAATGTCTGTTTTTTAAGCCACTCACTCTGTGCGTGGGGGCCTGGCGGCCCGAGGTGAGTAACACAGTGACTACGGGTACACGCACCAACCCCCAACAATGATCCTCTTATACACACACGCACACACACTGAGACCCCAAACTCCCACTGGTCCTTCCACGCATACACACAGACACTCACCTCTTACACACACCCATGCCTCTCTAACTGGACATTGGGATTAGGCCTGCTTCGGGCCATCTCTCCATTTTTATTCGTGGTTGGATCAGTGAACTCATCGCCACGTAATCAGTGCATGTCTTCATTTGTCCAATAGGAACCTAAAGTCCCTTCGGGTAAGCAGCCACCATTCACAATCCCGGAGTGTTGGGAATACAGGCACACACGTCGATGACACCTTCTTGCACACGTTTCCCCGAAGGAGCAGCTCTGGGCACCCATAGCTGCCGTGTTAATACAACTCTAGGGGGTCTAGACTGTGCAACCATTTTCAAAAACCAACCGACCAACCAGTGATATAAGCAATAGCTTACTGAACATATATGGAACTTTTTAAACATTTTGTTGATAATTCAGCAGATGCTCCACAAGCCTGTAGATCCCTGGGGTCACGAGGCCTTTTGCAGTAGCGTGGCCACGCACGAGTGCTGGATAATCGGGAGTTCTGCTTACGGGCCTGTCCGACGAGCTCCTTTCCCAGCATTTTATGCAACTAGATTAAACTAGATATTAGCCAGGGGAAATCTGAAGATCAGGGCTTCTGGATTCAAATGAATGTGGATACACCATTTTTTTTCCTGTAGCTGGGAAGGAAAAGTGTCAAAGTCATCAAAACTTGAGTTGACATGTTTGATAGTCTCCAAATATTCCTCTGGGATCAGGCTGGGCACTTCCTCAGGGCAGTCACCCTGAGCAGGCCAGGTCCCACCCACGTTGGCCATCCCATTCTGTAGATGACAGAATGTTCTGGAGCGGTAACCTATATGGCTATAGACTGTGGGAGCTCAGAAACCAAGAGGGGTAGACCCCCTTTCCCAAACCAAGCTATAGGTCTCGACCTTTCTGCCCCTTGGGGGCAGGGGGGTTGCGTAGGTGGGGGGCTTACTCTATTCAGGGGCTGGAACCTGACCCAGGTGACAAAAATAGAGGCCCAACCTTCAGGGCAGATCTGTGTCTGTGTCTGTGCCATGGCTGGCCAGGCCCTCCTCCGTGCATCTGGGGCCCAAGACTCCATGGTGGGGTAACCTGGACCTCAGGGCCATTTTTGGACTCCCAGGATATAAGGGACAAATGAAGGGAGCGGCCCCAGCTGGAAGTCACCTGTGGCTAGTGGATTAATCATAAAGCCATTGTCCAGGCAAAACAAAAAAATGTCATAGACAAGGAGAGCTCTCCCTGCCCATCATCCCAATGCCGGTATCTTTGGGGATGTCTGTCCCAGCCCGATTTCCGTGTGCCCATGTACACATGAGCCTGAGGAACAGAATCACATAGACATTGCACCCTGCCCCCTGCTCTCCTTCTGCTTTCCAGACCAGGAGGGGTGTCCCTGCTCCCTCCTACCCTGCATTAAGGGGCCTGAGTGTGTCTAGCTGGTCTTTCACTGCTCACAGGCGTGAGCTGGCTACAATGCCCATCCTCGGCACCTCCTCGCATGCGTGGGAGAGAGTTCCTCCACACGGGCACAGAGAGCTGTGGACGCTGCCTCACATGTAGGGCATGTCCGGTTTTAGTGAATTCTGCTTAATTAGGTTTCAAGGGTAATAATGGCTTCACTTAGCAAACACTGAGGCTGACCCCACCACCTCCCCAGACTACATGGAAGGTTTCGGGATGGGGAATGTTGTGGGTTGAAGTGTGTCCCCCAGAGAGATGTACTGAGGCCCTCACCCCTCATACCTATGAATGTGACCTTATTTGGAAGTAGAGTCTTTGCAGATGTATTCAAGTTAAGCCCCAGCCATACTGGAGCAGGGTGGGTCCTAAATCCAATGACTGGTGTCCCTGTAAGGAGAGGGAGATTGGACAGAGACATGGAGACACACGCAGGGAAGAAGGCAGAGGCCGAAATGGAAATGATGCAGTGACAAGCCAAGCGATGCCAAAGATTTGGGGAGCCAACAGAAGCTGGAAGAGGCAAGGAAGACCCTCCCCTGAGGAGCCCCCAGGGGGACTGTGGCCCCGCTGACACCTGGACTGCAGGCTAATAATCTCCGTAAGTGTGACAGAGTAAAGCCACCAGGTTTGTGGTAGCAGCTCTAGGCACTGCACACCCAGAACGTGTCAGGCCGTGGCCGTATGGCTCCCTCCCCTATCCCAGGGACGGGCTGCAGACTTCAGATGAAATCCTTGTGCATCCAAGGGGCCAAAGCCGTTCTCCACCCCAGGACTCCAGCAAGTGGCTGAAAGCCCGGAATCAGGAAGGAGGGTCACGTGACCCTGGTAAAGTGACCTGCTTGGCCTGCCTCACAAGGGTGGCCTCCCTGCTTAGGCTTCCAAAGGGGGTCCTGCAGGGAGAGCCCTCTGTGCCACCCAGGGAGATGACAGGGTGGGGTGGGGCCAAAGAAGACAGGAGGAAACTTTTGGTCAGTGGTCTTGGAGGGTAGTCAGGGCTTCTAGAAGAACCCTCAGGGCCACAACAGTCTTGGCCCACCACTTTGAAGGCTGAAGTTTAGAAGAGTCTTCACATAGCAGCCACAGACAAACAGTAGCCAGCAAGACACACATCCCATCCTCTGCCCCACCAAATAGACACACTTTAAACGTCAGGGCCTTCCCAGAGACCAGCTTACAAGGCTCTGCAGAGTCTAGACTCATACAACCCTCAGCCTTTCCTTATTCTACGTCTCCATGCTCCACACCCCAGCCACACCCACCTTTAGTTTCTAAAATATGCTCCCACCTGCCCCAGGGCCTTTGCACAGACTGTTCTCTCTGTAGTCTGGATCCTCGTCACTCCCCTTCCTCTTCTCCTAGGCAATTCCTATACATCTTTCAGGTCTCAAGTCATAGCTCACTTCCACAGGAAGCCTTCCCTGACTGCCCTCTTACCTCCCCGTGGCCAGCCACTCAGAGCTCCCCTTAGGCTCTCATGAAACCCCACCCTTCTCCAGAACAACACTCATCACAACCCCAATTACATGCTGATAGTGCTAATAAAATCCCTTGTTGGTCTAAGCCGCATCGTATGACCGTTCCAGAGCTGACCTTATACACAGGGGATGGGAAATCTCTAGCAAGACCTACGCCACAGGCTCACCTTGAAACTGGGGAGGGCCGTGGGGAAAGCCCCCCTTGAGCCACTTAGATTGAAAGCGGGGAAGGTGTTTCTCTTTACCCCAGGAGCAGCAGGGCAAAAACAACATCTGCGCCTAGTGAAGGCTGCGGCGCCCTGCCTTGCGTCTGTGTCTCTGTACGGCTGAGGGTCTTTTTTAGGGTAGAAAACAGGGGCCCGCGGACACAGGCTGCCCCCTCCGCGGTGCCGGAGACATGTCCCTGTCTGGGGGGGGGGGGCCTGTGGCTTGGTCCCGTCCACTCAGTGGACAGCTACAGAGCTGGGGGGCTGAGCGCACACCGGCCCCTGCGGTCACGGAGGCCACATCTGGCTGCAAGGGTACAGATGGCCGACGCACAGATCAGGCATGGAAAGCGGGTGGAAAGAAGTGCGCCCATGAGACCACAGCAGGGGGGCGACGGGCTGAGTGGGGTGAGGGCAGTTATTGTCAATCCGGAAGGGCTCTGACGGGCAGAAAGAGGCAGTCATAGCAACGCCTGGGGGACAAGCTCTCCCGACAGGAAACGGCCACTGCCAAGACCCTTTGGTAGAAACGAGGGTGGCAAGTTCTGGAAGGCAAAAGTTTGGAGGGGCTGGAGCATGGCAATCCAGGGGAGCAGAGGGAGGGGCAGCTGGAGCCCAGGAAAGGAGCTGGATGCTATCCCAAGAGCTGTGAGGATCTGTGGGAGACGGTCAGTGGCGGAGAAAGTGCTTTAGGCTCTGAGGTGCCAAGACCCTGCAGTGGGAGAGTGGGTGTCTGGTGGGAAGCCCCCCTGCTTTGCAGCCTTTGGAAACGCGCGGGCACCCTCACCGGCTCCGGCTGCCGCAGAGCGGAGTTCTGACACTACTTCTGTGGGAGGCAGTGCAGACATCTGCTACATTGTAGACACAATTGGACACTTTTCAACATATTGCTCAGCCTATAATTTCCGCAGGCTGCATCTAATTCCGCCTGCACCGGGCGGGGGCGGGTGTCGCCGCGGGTGTTGCCGGGGGGCTGAGAGAGGGGAGATGGCCCCTTGTCCTCCTATGGCTCCTAGGTAAGCGGCGGGTACCCGGGAGGACATCCCCCAGGAGGGTCGCCTGTCCAGTGTCTCAGGCTGCCACCTCTCTGGCTTGAGGCATTGTGTTGGGCAAGCCCAAGCTGCAAGGATAGCGCCTGGCTCCTGAAGGAGAGGACAGCGTGCATGAGGGGCTGGCATTCTCCCACATTAGCTCGCTGCCTCCTGACCAAGCCCTGCCCCTGCCCACTTGTCAGGGGACCTTGAGGCTGGGAGAGGTAAGCGATTTGCAGGAGCTCACCCGTCCTCAAGCGGCAGAACCGTCACCTGAACCCACCTGGGCCCGGCTCTGGAGGCCTGAGCCCCAGCACCTCGGGCTTCTCGGTCATTCCTACACACCTACAGCATGGGCATCCCCCATGTCCGCGGGCCCCAGAGCACTGCTCTTGCCGCTCCAGCCTGGCCCTTGGATGCAGGCTGAGGAGGGCTGACAACAGCCCTGGGAATTCTCAAGAAGATTCCATGCACTCTTTTCAATGGTTTGTTTTTGTCTGTGCCCAACTGAAGGGGGAGGAGGGGAGTTGGGGCACAGTGGGCTGTCTGGGTGGGAGAGGAGGGGCTCTTCTCCATCTTTGACCCACCTTCCCTCCACACCTCTCTCAGGATCCTGGGTTGCCCACAGTCCGCAGATAGGCATGATTTCCAGAGCCTGAGAGGGTCTTAGGTGTCCGGTGACAGGCCCTCAGCAGAGCAGACATTTCTGGGCCAGGGCGCACCATGAGGGATCAGGACTGCCTGCCTTTGCGTTTCTGTTATTCTCGAAAGCTGGCCTCCCCACGACGGAAGGAAGCAAGGTCCCTGGAGGCTCTTCTATCATTACCACTCACACAAGGACCCAATCTCTCCTTCCAGCTGCGGGTTCAGGACAGCCCAGGGAACAGCTCTCAGGGGCAGGGCTGAGGTCCTGGGCCCACCTGGGGCCATTCAACTGCTGCAGGGGTCGGTGGGGGCGGGGAAGGTGATGGTAGCCTCTGCCAGACCATGGGACTGGAGTGAGGGAGGAGCCGTTCTCCAAAAAGAGCAACTGTGTGAGCAGGGCTGGAGTGGGGGCAGGAAGTACTGTCTCCAGAAGGAAGGCAGGGAGCAAGAGGAAAACAACAGAAAGAGCTTGGAGGGAGGTGCCTTTCGCATGGGCTTCAAAGGGTGGGCAGCACTCGGCCACACAAGGGGCAAGGAGCACCAGCAGGAAGGGGCTGGTACGTGCGGGCAGGGGCTATAATCAGGTGTGGCTCGGTGTGGGGGTACGGTTGGGGCCAGAACACCAGAACCACGTCTCTGAGAGCCGGCGTGGTGCCCTTTGGAAAAGGTGCCCTCCTGAGCTCGTACAGCCCCAGGGTGCATGGCATGGTAAATGGAGTGCAGCATGGATTTGGTCCAGGTTGTGCAGTGTACAATACGCACAACTATGTGTAACAGCCCCGACTAGACTACCAGGACTATGCTGGGCAGACCTCAGCGGTCCACCTGAGACCTCCTCTCTGGAGCTGAACAGTGTGGTGCGTGTGTGTGTGTGTGTGTGTGTCCCCGGTCCTGACTAGGACCCAGCCTCCTGCAGCAACAAGATGCAATGGAAACAAGGACACAGCCCCCCCGCCCCCCTGGGGACGAGAAGCCCAGGGCCAGGCGGGCGGCTCCACGGCTCGCTGCACACTCGACCTGCACGCCGGCAGGAAGTGAGCACTCAGCTCAGCCTGGGTGCCGAGGCAGCGGGGAGCGCTTTGTCGGCAAGTGGGCCCGCGTGGACTCCCGGCCTGCTCGCGGGCCCCAGGGTCTCTGCCACCGCGGACAGGCCTCGGATCACCCCCAGCTCACCAGGAGGCCGGAGGCAGCGCCACGCGCCAATTACCGGAGCCAATTAATTCACATTTCCCGGGGTTATTTTCTTTTGCTGCGCAGAAGCCAGGGGCACGAAGCCCTGACTCCTCTCCCGCGGCTCCATCCTGCTCTCTGTGCTCGGCTCACTTAACAACTCCTGCCACAGACCGCAGGCCACGTCTGCTCGGCGATGCCCCACCAGCAGTCTGGCGAGGAGGCCACTGACTCCGCGCTGTTTACACTTCCCTCTCCCCTCTGCAGCTCCCAGAAGTTTCCATAAAAACAGATGTAGGTAATCAAAGACTTCCCAGCCCCAACAGCTACCTCCTGAAGGCTTCTGCGGAGCCTGCTCCCTCTGCTGGGGCTTGTGGCTCCAAAAGACTCTTAAACCAGCCCTCAAATCTCTCCCCAGGAAGACTCCTGCTTGCCCGCAGATCCGCAGTCATCTGTCGAGTATTTTATGGTCAGTAATAATAGTAATAACACCTTCAGTGTCCCTGGTGCCTTGTCCAATGATACTCAGAGCACATGGTGTGGACCCCTCACAGCATCCATTGGCTGAGGAGCACAGTGTCTCATCCCCAATGTGCAGTTGGAAAGAGGGGGTCATCCTAAGTGCCGTCTCCCCAGAGTCTAAATGTTCTGGGAGAAAGGTGGATGTTGCCCCCTTCCTTGTGCAGATGTACGTGCTCCTTATGCGGTATGCCTTTTTTTTTTTTAGATTTTATTTATTTATTTGAGAGAGAGAGCGAGAGAATGAGTGGGGGGAGCGGCAGAGGGAGAAGCAGACTCCTTGCAAGGAGCCCGACATGGGACTCGATTCCAGGACCCCGAGATCATGACCCGAGCGGAAGGCAGACACACAACCGACTGAGCCACCCAGGCGCCCCTATGCGGTGTGCCTTTATCAAGTGCAAGGATGTGCTGCTCAGCCTGGAGCCTGGAGCTCAGTGAAGGGCCAGGAGGTGGGGCCAGGACGCCAAGTGTGATGCTGATTGGACACCAGGACTTCAGACACTCTCACTGCTCCAAAGGCCTGGCCCAATCCCCAGGTCATACGGATGAGACTCTCAGGGCCAGGACCTGGAGGACCCAAGCCCCAGGCTGCCCCATCCACGACGCTCTCTGCAGGTCACCATATCAGTGCCAGCAGGAGCTGAGTGGTGGATGAAAAAGTGACTTTTAAACCAGACAGCCAGACTGCACATGTGTGGGACTGGGTTTCCAGTGTCTCCCTTGTTTCGGAAAGCTGCCCCTTTAGGGGAATTTCCTCATGGGTATAGTCTTGGCAAGGGGTCAGTCCCCTTGGCCTGCATCTTGCTGCCCCTTCACACTATGGAGACCAGAGTGGGCCCACACCTAATTGCACCCACCCCGGGTGGACCCAGATGGCAGGGGCCTGTGCTGGGCAGAGCTGATCATGTGCCTGTTCCCAGGGCTGGAAGTCTGAAGCAAGAGCTACAATGAGGAAGGGAGTGTCCTTTGGGAAGTCTGATTTCTCCAGGGGTGCCCTTGTTCGAGATGGCTGGAGTCGGTTTCTATCAGCTGCAACCAAATCTCAGCCCAGCATGACCCCCGATCTGCCACACCTGATGATGATCATAGCTAATGTGTGGGGAGCCCCTGCTATGTGCCAGACACCTGCTGCGTTACTTCAGTTAGGCTTCACAGCAGCCCTAACAGCATCCCCACTTCACTGATGAGGAGACTGAGGCACAGAAAGGTTAAGGAACCCATCCAAGGTCACACAGCTAGCGCCTCAGGCCACCTGTCCCCAGAGCCTCCATTCTTGATGAGCATGCTGGTCTGACTTAAAAGAGCACAGTGGCTTCTTGGCATCTGGAGGGCAGAAGTAGGACAGGGGCTAGGGTAGGTGGATAAAGTGAACTTCCCCATATTACACTTCCTCTACCATGGGAGTTTGAGGGCCTTGACACAATCTTGGTCCCCAGTGGGGCAGGAACATGTCATGTTCCCGGGCCGGCTCCCCAGGCCGGGTGTGTGTGCAGTGCCCAGAAGCTGCTCTGGCCAGGCCCTCAGTGTGACTGAGGGGGCTGGGGAAGGGTCTGTAGGGTCCATAGCAGAGGGAGCCAGAATAGACAGGCAGACCACTGGGGGGAGGGGAAGGCAGGGACTGCAGGTGTGGTCTCCAGAGCTCTGTCAGAGGCTACTGCCAAGACTGAAGGGAAGAGGACAGTGAGCAGAAGGGACATCCCCAACTTCAGCCACAACACACCCCGCTTGGTCTGGTTTACTTCTGGGACTCCCACAAGAAGTCTCATTGGAGCAAAGACCTTTCCTCAGCTGAAGGAGGTTAAGTCTGAAAGTGCCAACGGCATCTCTCCCACCACTTGGGGACCTTCTGCCTGAGAATGAAGCCAACACAGAGGAAAGCAGAGACAAAGCAAGAAAGATTCTTGTCCATATTGTTTAAGCCCCTGGATCCAGCTATGCCTGAAGTCCCTAGACTTTTTGACTTACAAGGGCCAGTAATTTGTTGATGTTCTTTCAAGTTTCACTTGAGCCTGTTGACTCAGGTTTCCATCATTTTCATTTGAATGGATCTGGATAAATATGGGTCCACACTAGAATCAGCCCCTGCTTTCTCCTGCCTTGACGAGTCTCCAGCCATCTCATTGGAGCGAGCAGCTTTAGCTATTCTGGAGGGACTGTCCTTCCTTGTGTTCCATCAGGAGAAGAAGTGGCATCTGGCACGGAGCCAGCCACACCCCTGAGGCCTGGGGAGCCAGGTTGAAGGACCAGAAGTGTCATGACTCCCAGCCAGAGGATCCCTCTCCTACCATGGCCCCCCTACTGACAGTTCTCTACCTGGCAGCCTGAGGAAGCTTCTAACAAAAACCAGTCATGTCTCTCGCCCTCACTCAAAACTATCCCGTTATCACGCACTTCGATTGTCCCCAACCCCAGCCCATCATCCCCACTTGCCCCTCCTCCCTGGGCTCCAGGCTTGCTGGTCTATTCTCTCATCTGGAACAAGCCCGGCTTGCTCGACCTCCAGGCCTCATACTCGCAGTGGCTTAGCACAGTGGGAAGGCCCCTCACCTGTCACGTCTGGTTCCTTCTCTTCGTGTTGCTCAGTCCCACGGTCACCTCCCCTGGGGCCTTCTCCGATGAGCCCCCTCCGGTAACTCTGACTTCCTTCCTTTGCAGTAAAGATGGCTGCCTGTCTTAGTCCTTGTTGATTGGCTGCTTCTCTCCACTGGAACAGAAGATCTTATGATCACTGTGACCACAGGGCATGGAAGAGGGCCCTACCCTTTGGGCACTCAGTAAACCCTTGTTGAATGAGTGAATGAATGACGAACACAGCCTGATCACCCCAGGAGGGAAAGGCCTCCTGCAGCGTCTCTGGCCACAGCCTCTCTGGGACACAGCTTCACCCATCCCAGCCGTCCCCAAGGGAGGTGGGGGCTCCAGCAGACCCTCTTCTAAAGAGCAGTGGCCCAGGATAGTGGTGGGGTTTTTTTTCCATATGAGGAAAAAATTAGCCTTCCTTACCAGACAAGAATGACAATTTACAGAAAATTATGCCCTGAATTCATAATCTGGAATGAGCGGAAATGGTATTCTATAGTAATCCATCCCAACTGACTCGCTATTGTATACGCACCTGCTAACATTTTTTAAGCCGGGACTTTACAGAAAGGACATTTTGATCGCTTCTGAAGTTTGCTGAGCAATTCCCCTCGCTCTCAGGCATACGGTCTTTGTGCTGGAAATTTCCCTCGTGGCTTCCCGCAGGCTCCAGCAGCCGGGCACGTGGGCTCGCACACAGGCACGCACACACACAGCCGCAGCCCCCTCTTGTCGGCATGACTCTGATGGGGGGCTTTGCAGGTGCTGAGCTTCGGAAATGGAAGCTGGGAGAGTGCACTAACACTTGGCACCTGTGCCGAGTTTGCCCGAGGAGGAGCCGCAAACTGGGGGGCCCACCGGAATTAGAGATGCTTTCCAGCGCTGGAAGAGAGGAGGGGCCGAAGAGAGCAGAGGCATGGAGGGCCAAGCTGGGCTGCTTGCGGGCATGCAGGGGTGGGTCAGGAGAGCTGGTCATCAGGCTGCAGAGATGCTGCACGGGAGGGGGCTAGGTGATCACCAATACCCTCACGCCCTAGGGCTCTGTGCTCCTGTAGAAGCCACCCATTCCAGGACCTTGTTGGCAGCCACCCCTCCTCGCTCTTGCCTCAAGCTCCCAGCCCAAGACTGACACAAACACATGGTGGACTGAGAGCCCCGTGAGGTAGGAATGAGGCCAACAACATGCTCTGTGTCTTGCCCTGGGCCTGGCGCATCGTGGGTACTGTGGAAGTACCTCCAGTCTGACTCGTCCTCTGGGAAGTCACCACCTGGGAAGGACCCACTTCCCACTGACACTTGGGCTGTGTGGCCTCCTGGGTCTCCATGCTGCAAGTTGTAGGCAGGGAGGGGGCCTTCCTTCCATTGGGACCATCAGGAAAGAGACAGTCATGCCAATCTATGACCGGGCAATGATAAGGGGACATGAGAAGCTGGATCCAAAAACACTCACTGAAGCTCTCTCTTTGTGAACAAATATTTCAGAACATCTCAAATTGACAGCAAAAAGGGAGCGGCTAAATGAGCTATGCAACCTCAGGCTACAATAGCAGCAAGGAAAAAGAAAGAGATGTGCACTTGTGTAGAGGAACCTCCAGGAAAAGAAAATAAGTTTAAAATCAAGTAAGATGCAAACAACATTGCAATGTAATTCCACTTCTTTTTTAATCTTTTAAAAAAATATTTATTTATTTATTTATTTATTTATTTATTTATTTGAGAGAGAGGAGAGAGAGAGAGTCTGAGGGCAGGGGCAGAGGGAGAGAAGCAGACTCTCCACTGAGCACGGAGCCCAACGTGGGGCTGGATCTCATGACCCCGAGATCATGACCTGAGATGAAATCAAGAGTCAGACGCTTAACTGACTGAGCCACCCAGGGACCCCAACTGTTTTTTTAATCTTACGATACGATGCCATATACTGCAGTCGGGTGCATCCACACAAACGCACACACGTGCACATGTAAATATGTGAAATGCACAGAGAAAGCTGTGGAAGGGACACTCCTCTCGATCAACCATGTCCACCCCTGGGGTGAGAGGGGGAGCTGGTGAGAAAAGAGTGTGTTAGCCTTATCTACAATGTTTGCGTTACTCTTATTATGACAGGGATGTATTCATGCATGCTTCTGTAATTAAAATTAATAATCATTTAAAAAGTAATGAAATGTAAAATAAGCTAGTTTCTGCCCTCACTTTCCTGATCATAGTCCGAGCTGGGACAATCCACTGAACCCAGACCATTTTGAAACCCTGCTTATCTATCCCATTCATTCATTCATTCACTCATTCATTCATTCAATATGTACCATTCTCCTGTCATTTGTTCATCCAACAAGTATTTACTGAGCATCTACTCTAGGTTCTGGGCTGCAGCAGAGAACAAAATAGATAAGGTCCCTGCCCCAGGATTTCACATCCATGTGCATGTGTGCACGTACACATGTGCGCATGTGTGTCTCCCCCATAGTCCCACTGGGCACCTGGAGAGAGGGGAGAAGAACAATGGCAGTTGTTTTTCCTCACCCTTGAGTGGAAGGAAGGGGGAAGAAGAAGGAGAATAGTAAATAGGCTGTCCCAGAGCATATGAAAATCACATATTGGCCAGGAAATGGGATGACATCAGGCCATTCCTTCTCCTTGCAAAGCCCCTTCCCTAAGTCCTGGGCTTATGGACTCTATTCAGCCTTCAGGCTGAGTTTGAATGTCCCCTCTTCTTGGAAGCCCTGCCTGGCACCCTCATTCCTGCCCCCAACCACATGGGATCTCCCCCTCAGCTAAGATTCCTGCTAGTAGCTCCAGGTCAGATTCACAAACTGGCAGCCAGCAGGCAGAGGGGTATATTTTGTGATATCAGCCTGGTGGGTTGAGAGGATCCATACCACTGTAGGCACCATGACTGGTGTCTCTTCCTGTCAGCACCTAAGCTTGTATTCTCCAATTAACACTACATCTGTGGGTGCACTTGTCTTATTCCTCCACCCACCACACAGCCTCTTGTGTCACCCACAGCCTAGTGGGTGGATGGATGGATGGATGGATGGATGGATGGTTGGATGAAAGGATGGATAGATGGATGGATGAATGGATGGATGGACAGATGAACTGATGGACAGGTGGATGGATGGATAGATGGATGGACAGATGAACTGATGGACAGGTGGATGGATGGATAGATGGATGAGTGGATGGATGAACAGATGGATGGATGGATGGATGGATAAGTGGATGGATGGATGAATGGACAGATGAAAGGATGAATGCATGGATGGATGAACAGATGAATGAGCAGATGGATGGAAACAGATGAATGGATGAATGGATGGATAGACAGAGAGACAGATGGAGAGATGGATGATAGAAAGGTGGATGGTTGGATGGATGTATGGGTAGACAAATGGATACAGACAAATGAATGGATGAGTGGATTAATGGATGGATGGATGTACAGATGGATGGATGGATGGAGAGATGAATGTGTGGATGGATGGATGGATGGATGAATGGATGGGTAGATGGATGGAGACAGATGAATGGATGGATGGACAGACAGAAAGATGGATGGACCGATGGGCAGGTGGCTGGATGGATAGATGGATGAGTGGAAGGATGAAAGGATGATTGGATGCATGGGTGGATGGATGGATGGATGGATGGATGCACAGATGCATGGATGCATGGATGCATGGATAGATGGATGAACAGATAAGTGGATGGACAGATGGATGGATGAGTGGATGGATAGATGAATGGGTGGTTGGATGAATGGGTGGATGGATGGATGGATGGATGGATGGTTGGATGGATGGATGGACAGATCAATGGACAGATGACGGATGACTACATGGAAGGGTAGATGGATGGACAGATAGATGAACAGATGGATGGATGGACAGATGGATAGCTGGATGAATCGATAGATGGATGAGTGGGTGGATAAACAGATGGATGAATGGATGGGTGCATGGATGAATGGGTGGATGAATTGATTAGTGGTTGCACAGATGAGCCAAATGAAATAGAAGGAGCACATGGACACCTACGTATCAAGCTACTCTGCATCAGGAACCTTGGGACTAGAAGAAAATAATCAGTAAGTGTTTGGGGTTTGCATCTCCTTCTCTTTCCCAAGAAAAGGAAACTGTTGTAAGTGGAATCAGCCAGCAGATACCTGCTGTGCACATTCTGTATGCCACCTGCTCTTCAGTGGATGGGGAAGATGATAGGAGAAAGGGGAGAAGATAATGAAAGAGCAGAGCAGGGAAAGGGGACAGGAAAGAGAAGGCAAGGTCCAAGTCTGCAGATAGGATGGTGAGGTTGGGGATGCCTGTGAGTAAGCCTAGCAGTTCAGCAAAAAGGAGGACAGGACTGAGAAAGCTCACCCTTCCCACTGCCACCTGCAGATTCATCAGCTTTGTCATTATTGGTGGTTTTGCTGAGAATTAAATCTTGAGATGCCCAACCTGGAATGAGTCATTTCTTCTTTCTCTGGAATAGCCTCTGCCAGCCAAAGGCTTGGAGTAGACAGGGGTCCCCAGGGGGAGAGGATCACCAACCATATTGGAACTTCTCCCAGTTTGGCCTCAGCCCCTTGAACCTGGGAACCATGAATATTCTCCCCAAAGGCAGGTCAAATGCCCCACTCACAGTGACCTGGAGTTCATTCATTTAGTGAATATTTATTGGGCCCCTTTAGTGTGGGCTGTTGTGCCCAGTACTAGGATATGGGCAGTACTGAAATTTGTTCTGACAGAGCTGACAGGTCATAGGCATGGGGGTTGGGAGAGAGATAATAAGTAAACACCCAGGAGAACAACAGCTAAGCTAAATGCTAGGAAGAAAATAAAAGCAGTCCTATGGTAAGATGGCTGGAGGGCAGCCCATCATGGGGGGCAGGAGGGCAGATGGAGGAGGGGCATATAAGCCCAGAGCTGAACCTGTCCAAGCAGGAAGCTTGCAACTCTGTTTTTCCCAGGGCAGACAGGGCCCACCCAGGATCCTCACTCCCTTGGGTCCTCCAATCTGTCAATAGTCATTGCTCAGAGTCCAGACTAGCACTGGGGAGGTAGATGGGAAGAAGCACCTGAAGGGCAAGCAGGGGCCAGAGAGTGTGATCCTCAGAATCAGCCTAGGTCAGAGAGGTAAACAGATATGGGTACCAAGCAGAAGGTGCTCTTACGTGTTCAGGGAAGTCCTGGAGGCCTTCCTGGAGAAGGGGATGCCTGAGCTGGGTATTGAAAATGAAGAGTCTGCCAGTCAGACAAGCTGGGAAAGGGCATCCCAGGCAGAAGCGTGGGGCAACTTGAGGTGGTTTGAGGAACATGGAACATAAGTCCCAGAGGGAGGAAGAAACAGAGAGGCAGGGCTGGAGAGCCAGATCACCAAGGATGTGGACGTGCTTTGCTCAGAAGAATGGACTTCATCCAAGGGGCAATGGAGCATCATTAAGGGTTTAATTAAGATGTGATTTGTATATGTTTTAGGAAAACCCCTCTTAGCTGTTACATGGAGAATGAACAATGGTGGGCCAGGGGAAAGAGAGGAACAGAGGACAAGTTCCTGATGAGAACAAGGAACAGGTGTAAGAAATACTCTGGAGGGAGGTAAATAAGACCTACAGACCCCTGAATGGGGCACTGAGAGGGGGGAAGGAGTCAAGGAGAATAATCTCCAGGGAGTTCCTGCTGTTTTGCCTGCCCACTGGCCAGGACTTCCCTTGGGAAGCACCCCTCCCCCTACAACTGGTCCATGGAAACATCCCTAATCGTAAGGTGGGAATATGACACAACCTGACCAATCAGAACAGGCTTCTCCTTGGGCTGCCACTGACGCAGGGGTGAGCATGTGACCCAAACCAGACCAATGGACTGCAAGTCTGGGGCTTCCACCAGGATAGTTGAGCTGGCCACCTTTGCCGCCTCCCAAGAAGAGCCTGCTGACAGCAAGGCCAAGAGATGGGCATAGCTGAAACAAATGGGACCCTGGACCCAGCCGTACCTGAAGCCCCTAGACTTTCAGTACATGCGCCAGTGGATCCTTTTCCTTAGGCCAGTTCGAGCTAAGATTCTGCTACTGGTAACCAAAATCATTCTGACCAAAGGAGAGCAGGACTCAGGCCCGGACCTCAAGGAGAACCCATGGTATCTGTTAGGACCAGAAGTCACACCTTTGCTCACCTAAAACACAGAACCGTAGGACACTAGGTCAGTGTCTAAAGGCGGTGCAGATGTACTGCTATACAGACATTCAGAGGAGGGCAGAGAAAGATGGCTGCAGAGAGGAGGTGACATCTGGCCAGGCCTTGAATCTGATGTTGACAGTTGAAGATGAACAGGTGTACAAGGCAGGGAAGAAAACAGCAGGAGGATAGAAGAGGTTCGAATCCCAGAGGAATCTGGCGCCCAAGAAGCACAGGGTTGGTGCACGGTGGGCTGGGAGACTTGGGCCTCAGGAGAGGCCATCCTGGCCTGGGCACACACCTGCCTGACCTAGCCTCACCTGGTCACGGGGAGCCGGCACCCAAGCCCCGCAGCTCCACAGAAGCAGCCGCCCTGGGAAGGCAGCTTAGCCACCCAGCGCCCGCTGGCTGACTTTATGTTTAATTGTTGGAGGAACTGCCAGACTGCTTCTCAGAGCTGCTGAAACATTTTCTCTTCCCATCGGCAGCATATGAGGCTGACTTCTCCACAGCCTGCCCAGTGCTTGTTACTCTCTGACTTTCTGACGCAGTTCTTCTCAGTGGTCCACAGCTGGAGGCTGCTCTCTAAGTCCGGCTGGCCCTCCACTCCCGCAGCCTCACCCCAGCAGACTCGGCCTCCCAGACCCGGAAAAACAAATATAGCAAAGTATTAACAACCGGTTATTTAGATGGAAGTTAACAGATATTCCTTATGCTACGTCTGTTCATCTTCAGCTGTCAACATCAGTTCCAAGGCCTGGCCAGATGTCACCTCCTCTCTGGAGCCATCTTTCTCCTTCAATGTTTTAATGTTAGACATACAAAAAAATTTCTAAATGTCACTTTTGCCTTTGTGTTACTGCCCAAGACCTGAATGTCCCAGGTTCTCCACTCTAGTGAAAAGTCTCATTACAGCCCAGTTTTGTGGGCCAGAAACTCCGGGTCTCTGGACCCTGCCTGGACCCTTGCTCCCCTTTGCAAATCCACTCAAGCCACGTTGATCTTACTCCAAACAGCACTGAATCCAGCTGCTTCCTGCCGGGCCTGCCGTACGCCTCTCCTGGATGACCGGGGCCGCCTCCAGCTCCTGGCTCCCCGGAAGCCCATTCTCCACAAGGCAGCTTGAGGAGTCTTTCCAAGATGCACCTCCGATGGCCTCCCGCGGCTCTCAGGATGAAGAAGGAAGGGCTCACTGTGGGCTGTGCCCCCAGTCTGTGCATCCCAGCACCCCTGCCACCTCATAGTTCCTCAAGTGAGCCTTGGTCTCCGCAATCCCAGGCCTCTTCCAAGCCCTTCCTTCCACTTGAACGCCTTCCTTCTCCGTCACTCCGTCTCATCTCTTCCCCCTCAGCTTGAGCATCTACTCCTCAAGGGGAGCCATTCTTGCCTCTTCCCTTCATCCCCGCCCCAGTCCAGATCAGCTTCCAAAGAACCGTTCCTGCCCTCAGGGCATACATGTGCACTCGACTATGTCCTTGCTGGTGACCTTGAGAGCTGCCGTGACCTCTCTATGGCTGTGTCCTGATCTGAAGTGAGGCTCCCCTAACCCAGCATCAGGTGGTTGTGGATGGCATGGGCTTTGTCCTCATCCTTGCTGAGACACGCATTAACGCACGAAACGGGACATGTTTGCTGTTCCCAGTATTCATGATGTGGGCCTCAGTGTGGTCGTTTGATTGGTGTCCCCTGAGCCTATGGACTCCACAAGGCAGGACAACCAGGGATTCTCTGCTCATCCCAGCCTGAGCACTGGAGAGACACATGGTACATATTTCTAAAGAACATTAAAGAACTGAATCGGATCAACACAGGGCTGTGTAATAGTGGCCTGTCTGGATGGAAGAGAAAGGGCATTTGTCTTTGCCCCTGGGGCTGATGGCCTATCAATGGAGCCCCTACCGAGTCTCAGAGCTGTCAGCTCATGGTCTTGGACCTTTGGCTATTCCTGCTTTAGGAAAAGGAAGACGTCACTTTAGCACCACCCCAACTGCTGGTTTATAAATGGGTCATGGCTGAGTTAGTGGGATGGACTGTGGTGGAAAGGAGACGCACCTCCCCGCCAAGAGCCCCTGTACGAGGTGCTGGTGCCCCGGCTGCTGGGGGTGCGGCCAGCACTCGGCCAGCCGCCAGTCTTCCAGGACTGCCTCAGCCACAGAGAGCCGCCTTGCCAGGGCCACATGCTGCCACACAGTGGCTGATGGAGGCGGAGAGAGAAAGGCCTCCCACATACTCCACTGCCATGTGCAGTTTCCCTCTATTTGAGAAGCCAACGAGGCGCTCTCACAACGAAGACAGGAAGCCCTGCCGCTGTGGGCTGTGCAGGAACGTGTGTCCGTGCTGGTTCCTCGGCCCGCTGGGATGCAGGACAGTCGGGGGGACGCAGGAAAGCGCTGGCTAACACCCCGAGGCTTCGTGCAGTCTGTGGAGAAGGGTCCTCCCGAGGTGCCCCCTTGTCTCTGTGTGGTCCTAGACAGCGACTTCCTCTCCCTAGACTTCCACCTGGCAGGAGAATGCCAGTGACATGTCACTCTGCTTATGACCAGGGAGGTGAGGGGACAGGAAAGAAAAACTAGGCCTTCCATGGGGAGTGACACAGATGGGCTCCTCACCTGCAGAGAGCAGGGCAGCTGTGTTTTCCCATCTCTGCCAGCTACACTGCCCTGGTCCTTGTCAGCCATCACGGGCCCAAGTCATGGGTCTGCATTCTCAGCAGGCAATGGGCAGCCCTCCCGCACTCTACTTGCAAACACATCTGACCCCTGTGACCACCTCCACCTCGCCCCAACATTGGCCAAGCTGCCATCTTGCGTGGCTTGGGCCACTGGCTTCGAAGACCCCAGGACATGGCTGCTTCCCCATCCACGCTCCCCTCAGCAGCAGAGTGATCCATAAACACGTAAATCAGATGAGTCACTCTCCTTCTTCAAACGCTTCAAGGACTTCTAATAGCACCAGAGTAAAACTCAAACTCCCTATGAGCCTGTAAGACCCTACTGCCTCTGTCTCCCAGCTAGCTTGTCCCACTCTCCCCCTCACTCACTGTACTCCAGCCTTCTTGCAGTTCCACTAAAATACTAATTTGTTCCTGCCTCAGGGCCTTTGCACATACTGTTGCCTCTGCCTGGGATACTTTCTTCACAGCAATTCTTGCTGGATTGTCCTCATGCTTCAGAGCTTAGCTCTACTGTCTCCTCCTGAGAAAGGCCTTCCTGAAGCCATCTTATCCTTAGTGATAGGCCTCTTCTCCACTTCCTATCACATCACCCTGTTACTTTTCAGGAGTTCTCACAACTGGAGGCAATCATTGTATCTTTTTCATGTGCTTTACTTACTTATGTCCTGACCCCCTCTCCCGCCCCGAGGACAGACCTCTGCCGGTCTTGGTTCCTCTATCCTGGTGAGGGAACAGTTCTTGGCACATGACAGGAATTCAATGAATATTTGATGGATGAATGAATGAATGAATGAATGGATGGAAGCCGGCTGGCCTCGGCTAGGACGGGCAGGCCGGGAAGAGCCCATGGCCCTGGCTTGCGGAGGCAGCTCTTCAGATGAAGGCAGAGTTGATGCACTTCTGTTGCCTTCCATCCCATGTTTTCACCATATGGCTTGCTGCACACTGGGCTGAATTGCAGATGCTCTAACTTGGAGCTTTCTTGCTTTTGTGTGTTAATAACATAAAGACGGAACATAGCTTACCACACATTTTGTGTTTGCTAACTATCTATATGTATATAAAACAGACTTCGGTGTTACTAGCCAACCCACTTGTGAAGTGGAAGAAAAACAGAGCAATTAGAGAGGGAGGGAGGAGGCGGGTGCTGTCTGAGACCGTGGCCAAGTCTCCAGGATTATGTGTGCCTCCCGTGGAGGGTGGGCTCTACCCAGGAGGTCATGGGGAAAGCGGGGCTGGGCACAGAGATCTTATGGCCCCATGGCCCCCAGGATAGAGTCCAACTCCTCATGAAGCATTGCACAGAGGGTGCTCCCTGCGCTCCTGCCCCTGAGGCTTCGTCAGCCTCAGTGCTCCCCTTTCCCACCTCTCACTCAGCCCCAAACACACCTGACAAGCGTCACTTCCAGGATGTACCACTCTATCTCTAGCCTCTGAACCCTCTCCTCTGCACACCCCCACCTCTGACCACTGCCCGCTCACCCCTCCCGGCTTCATTCACGAATCTTTCACTCAGATGTTTGAGGCTGAGTGCCTCCCAGGTGCCTTTGTGAAGTAAGAAGGGGCCCAAACAAATAAACAAATGGACAACTATAAAATGTCTCAAGTGCGATGAAGAATAAAAATATGGGGCTTAATTAAAAGACAGAATTAAGCATTTATGCCACCATAGGAGCTGCATTTCAGGGCAACCAAATAGCCCTACTTGATCTGGAAAATTTTGTTACAGAAGACTCCAGTGAGTAGACTCTGAACAGCGGTGCATGGCGGCGGGGGTAGGGCAGGGGCCCTGGGGCCCAGGGAGGAGCAGTATTCCATCAGGGACACTGTTTGGAACGGCAAGGCTAGGGGAATGATATAAGCAGGCGACTTTTAGTCCATTTCTCTTTTTTTAAGTTCTTTACAGACAGTGCATCCCCCTACTGCCTGCATCAGGGTGGAGTGCTCCCACATACCATCCCCCTGGGTATGCATGCCTCTAATTTGGAAAAAATGAAGAAAATAGAAAATCACCATTTTGCAAACCCTAATCAAATAACTGATTCAGGAAACAATTATGAATGGATGAAACTATGAGGTGAGGGCTGATGGGGAAATGGTACTATGGAAGGAAGAGGCTGTCACCACCTGACCCCACTGATTAATCTCAGCCACACAAGAGTGGATGGCCAGGCACATGGGCCTCTGGAGGGTCGACACAGCATCGCACACAGAATCACCTACGGACATGAACTTCATCAGCTACAAGAGCTGGGAAACAGGGGAGAGAGGAACGAGTCCAATGACTCCATGGAGAAGCAAAAGGGACACATGCAGAAAGTGAAGAGATTCTGTAGGAAACTGAGCTGCCTTCTGCAGCAAATGTGGAACAGAAGAGGCTACTCCAGAGTGAAGAGCAAAGGACACAGTAGGCAGATGCGGTGTGTGGAGCCTCTTCAGATTGTCATTCACGCTAATGGTTAAAAGACACTTTAGAGACAACTGGAAAATGTGATTGCAGATTATTAAACGCTACCAAGAATTGTTCAGTCTGTGAGGTGTCTTACTGGCATTGTGGTTATGGAAGAATATGGCCATACTTTTAGAGATGCATACTCAGGCATGTAAAAGTGAAATGACAATGTTTGGAATCTACCTTAAAATCTTTTAGCAAAGAAAAAAAAAAAAGCCACAAGGTCCATCAAAGCAAATATGACAAAAGCTTTATTATTAAATCTGTAGGATAAGTATATGAGGTGTACCATCATTTCTCTACTGTATGTTTGACATGTTTATAGTTAAAAAAACAAAAACAAATCAGGATGCCGAGAGAAAGCAGCGAGCCCTGAGAGAGAGCGAAGCTGATGCAGGCAGGTGGCTGGCAAGGCCTCCTCTTGCTGAAGCCTGAGTTGGCCCCTGAGAAGCGGGAGGGAGCAGGGAGCCGGCGAACAGGTACAAACACACCACAGAAGCCGAGCCCACGGCGTGTCAGAGAAAGGCCAGAGCCCAGGGAGAGGGGGGTACGCGCCCAGGATCCCAGGCCCAGAGGGCTGCGGCAGAAGCTGAGTTGGGCAGGGCCTGGCACTTGAGCCACGTGACTATCTGTGATCAGCGCGAAGCTGTCAAATGGTTTCCAGAAGGGGCAAGTTCGATTGGATCCACGCAAGTCTTTTAGGGAAAAGAGAGGATTCTGGCTGTTTGGCGACAGAGGCATTCTGGTGGGAAAGAGACAGTTACAGTGGGAAAGCAGTTCAGGACGGGGTACACCTGTGCAGACAGCAGACCATGGCTCCCTCCAGGATGGGACAGAGAAGGGACAAGAGACAGATGGGAAATATCTGGGGGGCAGAGAGTCACTGGGGCTTGCTGATGCATACAGTGCAGAGGATGAGAGAGAGAGAGGGAGGAAACAACAATGAATACCAGGTTTGCGCCCTGACCAGCTGAGTGAATGGGGCCCAGGTGGAGAAGCCGGTGGGACAGGGTGGGGAACCCAGAGTCCACCCTTGGGCGTCTTATGCCGAGAGGCCCGAGAGACGGGGCAAGTGGAGATATCAAGTGGGCAGAAAGTAGAAAGAAAAGACCACTCAAGGGAGGGGGCATGTGGAAAAATCACTCCCTCGCTTAAATAGAGGGGAGGGGGGAGCAACAAGGAGAGCATAGTGGTGTCCTCAGGAATAGGAAGTGGGCCACCTTGCCCAACACTCCTGACAGGGCCGGGAAGTGAATCCTGAAAAATGCCCTTGGGAGTTGGTGAGATGGGGGGCATCGGTGTCTTTGGCAAAGGCAGTGTCAGTGACTCTCCACTTCCTGGCCCTCTCCTCTCCCTGAGCTGGATGAGGACCCCTGCAGCCAGGTGCTTCCTCCCCCTGCATTTCTCTCGCTGTTTGATGATGAAGGACGGGCTTCTCTTCTCTTCCACTGGATCTGAGCATCTTGGGGACAAGATGCTTGGTTCAATCTTCATACCCCTAGAACAGAATTCATCCCTGTGACCATTTAACAGACACTTAATGAGCACCAACTGCATGCACACACCTCGTGGGCCCAGCAGAATGGCACAATCACCAATTCCTCTCATCTGACATCTTGAAGGATGTGAAAACAGGGAACTGGGTCAAATGTCCCACTGGACACTGAGTTCACTGATCCCCCGCCACTGATCCGAGTCAACCTACAGGACTCTTTCTGAGATCCAGGAAACAGGCCCTGAAACGACAGTCATCCAGGACCACTAGTCCATGTGCACTGAGCCCACCCAAGTACTCCGCCACAGCAAACCTCAGTTCAGCCTCACCCACACCCTCTTTTTTTTTTTTTTTAAGATTTTATTTATTTATTTGAGAGAGAGCATGAGCAGAGGGAGAGGAAGAGGGAGAAGCAGACTCTGCACTAAACAGGAGACCAACGCGGGGCTCGATTCCAGGACCCCGAGAACATGATCTGAGCTCAAGGCAGATGCTTAACTGACTGAGCCACCCAGGTGCACCACATACCCTCTTTATCACCCTCTGGGCCAGAGGAGAAGCTGAGGCACGGCAAGGTGAGGTGCTTTCCCAAAGATCACACTGAGCTGGAACCCAGCAGCTGAGCCCCACGCCTCCCAGGGCTCCAAGGCCTCCTTCTGCAGGACGTGGGCCACAGGCCCTCATGACAGAAGGGCTGTCCCTTCTCCAGCCTGCCTATACCTCTCCCCTTATTTGTCCCCTTTCTTACTCTGACCACAGTGTGACATATTAATTTTAAATAATAGCACATCCACATCATACAGTGAGTGAGTCATTCCTTTTTCAATTCTCTATCACATGTTCTGCTTAATCAAGGAGAAAGGCTCATTTTGAAGCTGAGGGGCTGACACTCAGCTTCTGTCTACTGTTTTTTCATCTCCTTTCCTAAACATTGTGGTAAAATACATGCAACATAAAATGTACCATCTTAACTATTTTTAAGAGTTCAATTCAGTGGCATTATGTACCATTACACTGTTGTATACCCTCTACTACTATCCATCCTCAGAACTTTTTCATCTTGCAAAACTGAAACTCTGTACCCACTAAAAACTCCCCGTTCCCCCCTCCCAACTCTGGCAACCACCCTTCTACTTTCTGTCTCTATGAATCCGACTGCCCTAGTTCCTCATAGAAGTGGAATCACACCGTCATCTCTGGCTTTAAATAGAAGGAGATCAGGCCTCGAGGCCATGGCCTACCTCTTGTCTGTAGCTATAAAACACTTTATTGCTTCCTTTCACTTTTGGGGATGGTGATGTTGGTTTTCCACTTAGGGTAGGGATAGTTGGTTTTCTTTTCAAACAAACAGATTTAAGGAAATAAAACATGTAGTGAAAGGTTGAAGGTGGAGAGGCAATGCACAGAGGAGAAGAGAGGCTGGGAGGTGCAGCAGCCCCAGCCTCGAGCCTGAGGCTCCTTGTGTGGAGCCCTCTGTGACCTCCCTACCAGTCGCACCTGGGCCTCCGCACAAGAATGTGCCCCACTCCGCGTCCCCAGCCTCCTCAGCTTCCCGTCACCATCTGGGAAACACTTTCTGTGCCTCTCACCTTTGCCCCTATCCGTTCACCCACTTATTTATTCAGCAAAGCTTGCTGTCCAGACTCTGCGCTGGCTCTGGGGAATGCTCAGGCCTCTAGGCCTGGCTTAGTCCCAGTCCACCCCCTCCTTAGCGCCTTCTTCTTTCCCTCTTGTTTATGTCATGCTGACCCTCCCTCACCCAAGACCCTCCCTCATCCAAGATCCCACTAGTCAGCTCTGAATTCCTTGGGGGGGAGGGTGGCTCCCAAGGTCAGACAACTACAGTGGCCAGGTTGATAGTAAAGGAGTAGCCATAGGGCGAAGCTGTCTCCCCACCCCCCACCCCCCCACCCCCCCAGAGGTCAGCTGCTTGCTATTGCCCTGAGCGGATGTAGGCCCAGTTTGCCAAGTCATCCTACTGGGGGAGTTGGGAACCCTCCTGTGTACAGGAATTCAATTTCTTTGCTAATATCCTATGGGCCACCGCATCACTTTGTGACCTCTATTCACTCATGTTTGGAGTAAGTCCTGCTCAGGTAATGTCTACTTGCCCCCAGAGGGTGTGAGGTGTTCTTGGGAGTTCCTGGAGGGCAGGGTCAAGGCAGCACACCCCAGGCCCACCAGCGCTTGGTGGGGGGCAGACACGAGGGGCCCCCGAGGCTGCCAAGCTGATTAAGAAGTGGATTCTTATGTGGTTGATGTAAGCAAGTGACTGACGGATGTTGCCAGGGAAGTCAGGATTCCTGGGGAATTGAGACAAAGAGCCAGGCCTGGCACCCGGAGAGCCATGGGCCCGCCAGCCATGCCTGTGTGGATTTACGACCTTACGGAGAAGGCCTGGTGGGTCTAAGCATGCACTGGGAGGCTCTCTGGTGGGCACAAATGGACGGAGTGGGACAGCCCATCACCCTTCCACGCACGCATGACAAGACTCTCCTAGTTGCCAATGACAGGGGACCCAACCTCAACAGGCTAAATACATGAAAATAGTTGGCTCCAGCATCTGGAAAGTTCTTAGTAGCCTGGTCTTGGGCTGGACTGGACCCAGGAGCTCGATGAGTCAGAAGACTGCCTCCCCTTACCTCTGGTGCTGTTGCCCTCAACTCCCAGGACGCCCTCTCTAAGGAAGGTCACCCGGAGTGGCAAGATGGCCTCCTGGTTCCAGACCACCGGAAGTGTTTCGGGTCAGCTTAGCAACTCCAGGAGATATTTATTGGTCCAGCTTAGGTCATGTGCCCACCCCTGAACCAATCACATGGTCAGGAATGTGGTTCTCTGATTGGCCAAGCCTCCCTCCCCATCAAAGTGCAGAGGATAGTGCCTGGAGGAAAATATCCCACAAGGGAGATGCTGAGATGGGGAGGTTTAAGTGAAAGCTGGGAGTACGGTGGTCAGACACAGAACAAAGAACACTTGTGTCTTAGCTCATGCTGAAGGAGAACAGGGCTTGTTGCTGCATAACTGACCCCCGCACCCCCAACCTGATCAGACACTCCAGGTCCCTGAAGTGTCTTCAAATGAGTGTCTGTCCTTGGGATCCCTGAGCTTAGCACAGAATCCATAAATGTCAGCTGCCACCATTGCTCTATCGTATATTAAGTTTAAAGGTCAATTCTAATTTTCATTGGGATTTCTAAACTGATCACAGCCTTCTGTCTGAAGAAGTATGACTGCACTTGCTACCCAGAGTAGGAGAGGGTTATGGGACCACCCATTAGTTTGCCAGTCTCCCCCTTGGAGTCCATAGCAGTGTGAGCTTGTCCTGAACCACAATTTGGGGAGCATGCACTGGGGCCCCGGACTTGGGCTGACCTGGCAAGTCTGTGCAAACAGATTTCCACGGCTGAGAGAGGACAGGAGCCAAGCCCCCGGGGCCTTCCCACACTCAGGTTCCCTGGCACTGGGTCCTGCCTGGCCCCTACCTCACAGCTCACACTGGTACAGCCAGTTTGGCCCCTCTTCTTCTGGGATTCCTGTGTGTAGCCTCACGAGATGCCCCTCCACCACCTCCTTTGGCTCAGCCAAGCAGCCACAGGTGCTCAGCTCTGCCTGATAGTAAGGCCCGTGCCAGCTCGGCTTCCGGTCACAGCCCACACCTTCCCTGATCAACACCCGCCAGCACGCCTTACCTTTCTACAGGTGCCTTTAAGGAATTGCTAAACGTTCTGTACCAGGGGCCCAAGTGCACACAATGGGCCAACACTGTCAGCAGGCAGTTTCCTGGGCCACTGAAGACCTCTTTGTACCTCAGTTTCCTCATCTGTAAAATGAGGGGGCCTCAGGTTAAGGAACCTTATCTGGGAAGGACTTACTTCTTCTTGATCCTTCTATTCTGGCTGCTGTTCTTACCATGTATGAAGCTACGCAAATGCCCCCGAATTTCTTTATAAATAATAATGACTGTTAATACAGGTTGAACACTTACTATGTGCTAGATACTGTTGCAAATGCATTATGGGGATTAATACATTTACTCCTCACAGCAACCCTGGAGGTTAGGATAATTAGAATCACTCCCATTTTACAGATGAGGAAATTGAGGTACAAAGAGGTTAAGGAACTTTCCCGAAGTTTCATTGTGGAGAGAAGGTGATACCCTCCCTACCCAGCAGCTGGTTTTCTAGTTCAATCTACAGTCTTCCTCAAGGCTGAGCCAATGTTTGGACTCTGACCCTGATGCAGGCAGGCATATAATGAAATGAAACCAAACAACCAAAGATGAGCTACCCCAGACAAGTGGTGATCAGTAACTTCCAGAGATTCCAAGCCTTACTGCAGCCTGTTTCCACAGACATATCTTTTCTGTTGCCTCTGCCAAACCCATTCATCCTTCTGGCCTAGATGATGCTTCCACCATGCAGCCTTCTTGACATCCAAGAGTGGTTTGGATGCCCTCTCCTGCCACCACTCCATGTGAAGTTCTAGCCCCCGGAGGTTTCCCATCCCAGCCCTTAGCACTCTGTACCACAATTGTCAATCTACCTCGCTGCCTCCCTTCCAAACTAGAAATTCCCAAGTGGGCAGGGATTACTAAAGTCTTACTTTGTTTTAAATGGTTTTTTTTGAAAAACAATTCTTATATATTTTTTGAAATATAACATATACTCAGTAGAGTGCATAAATCATAAGTGTAGAGCTCAATGAATGTTTATGTACACAACTATGTACTCTGATCAAGATATAAAACACAGGTAGTGCTCAGAAGTTCCCTTGGTTCCCTCCCAGTTATTAACCCTGCCCTAGAAGTAACTGCTGTTCTGACCACGGTCATTATAGTTCTGCCTTTTCTGAAACTTCAGATAAATGGAATGACATAGTAACACTTTTCTGTGTCTGGCTTCTTGTGCTCCCCAGTATGTCTGTGAAATTTATTCATTTTGCTGCATGTTTCAATGGTTTGTCCTTTATATTGTGCAGGATTCCATTGAATGAATATACCAAATTTCTGTATCCACTGTACTGTTGATGAACGTGTCAGCTAGGATACAGAACATCTGGAACTCTCATTCTTTGTTGGTTGGAGTATAAGCTGCTATTACCACTAAGGAAAACTCTGTCTTGTCTATCATTGATAACAATGATATATATTGATATCTGTATATTGACATATATATTGTCTATCATTGTCATATATATCTCATTGATTGAGCGCTTAGCATGTGCCAAGCACTGTACTAAGTCTAAATTACCTCACTTAATCCTCACAATCACCCTAAAAAGTAGATAGTTGCCACCTTTGAAATAGGACCATCGTAGTATCAACATGATAGGATTATCGTGAAGCTGAACTGACGAATACTCTGAAGGACTTAGCCCAAAGCTGCCATTTTGGAAACACTGTTTATGGTTCCTCTTATTGTTATTACTAAAGGCCACAGGGCTGGGAGTTCAGGAACCTGGGTTCCACGCCTCCCTAAGACAACCTGAGCAAGTCATCTCAGCAGCCTTGACCTCAGAGCCTCTGGAAGGTCACATCTGCTAACAGGGACCTCTGGGGATGACACAAGGCATACTCTTCAATAAGTCCCAGGCTCTCACTTCAGGAAGACTGTTATATTGGTGGGCGGGGGACAAAACTGAGACTGTTCATCACGGAAGGTCTTGGGAGTGTTTGGGAGCCCTCTACTACATGCTTCTTCTGCAAGTTTAGTAGAAAAGGCACTTCCAAGTGACACTTGTTCCATATCTGTCTCACTAGCCTGTAAGGTCCACAAGGGCTTGGTCGGTGTATGTTTTTCAAGAATTCACTCCCTTCCCCCAGGCACTATGCCAAGAGCTGGGGGACAGAGCAGTGACCAAGACAGACAAGGTAGGGAGAGGGACACCGAACAAGGAAATGAAGGAGCAAGAGTCTTCTTGTGGCAAGTTCTGTGGAGGAAACACAGCAGGGCAATGAGGTGGAGACAAAGTCCTGGGGAGTAGGGTGCTCCAGATTAAGTGGTCACTGAAGAGCTTGAAGTTCTAAGAAAGGAAGAGCCGCCCGAGGGGGTCATCGCAGGGCACAAGCTCCAAGGCCCCGAGGTGAGAAAGGACAGACAGTGGTGACGAGCTGAGAGTGGAGGGGGTGGAGGGTAGGTCTGAGAGGATATAAAGGCCAGTTCCTGTGGAGCCCTGTACGCCAGGACAGGGAGTGCGAATTTGACCCTGAGTCTGACGTGAGTCACTCTGAAGGCTTTCAGCTAGAGGGGGGGTGCCTGGAATCCCAAGGTCCAAACCGGCTCAGTCTTCTGATGCCCCGGAAAAGTTTGTGGGGGAGGGGCACACAGGAAAGGGGGTGGGCTGTTCCTTGAATGAATGAGTGCACGCTTGGATGGATGGGCGGACGCACGTCCAGAAACAACCACCGTTCCACCGGCTCTCCAGACCCAGGCGGCTGCCAGTGGCACTGGTTGTAGGCCAGCGACTAGGCGCTGTGACCTTAGGCACATCCCGCCCCGACTCACAGCCCGGAACCCTGCGTCTCAGGGGCGGGGAGGACGTGCAAGGAGGGACAGAGCGCGCGCGCGGCAGACCGACGGACGGCGGGTCCTCCCGCGTCGCTCTGCGCGACCCCTGCCAGACCCCGGCCCCGGCCCGAACCCGCGCCGCCTGCAGTGTTTACATTCCACCCGCGCGGGCCATGCGGCCTTTTGCCGCTCCAGCGCCGCTCGGCTCCGCCCACAGAATCCCTCGGCCCGCCCCTCCGCTGCGCTCGCGCCAGACCTCCCCCGCGTGCTGCCCGCCCGGCGCGGCCCCGCCCTCCACCGCGCGCGCCAGCCGGCCTCCCGCGTCCCGCTCCGCGCGGCGCCGCAGCTCGCGCCGCGCAGGCCCCGCCACGGCCCCGGCCCCGCCCCTCCAGCGCGCAGGCCCTGTCACTTAGCCCCGCCCCGCGCAGGCCCCGCCCCGCGCAGGCCCCGCCCCCGGCGGTCTCGAGCGCCTCGGCTGGCCTGCGCGGCGGCGGGGCGGTCCTGAAGCCTGTGGCTGGGCGGGCCCAGGCCCAAGGGCGGCCGCTGAGGGGTTCGGAGCCGGCCGGGGCGGAGCGGAGGGTGGCGGGAGGGTGCGAGGGCGGGCCGGGGGCCGGTTCCGCGCGCAGGGATTTTTAAATGTCCCGCTCTTAGCCGGGCGCAGGAGCAGCCGGCTCGGCCGCCAGCGCGGTGTAGGGGGCAGGCGCGGATCCCGCCACCGCCGCGCGCTCGGCCCGCCGCTGCCTCCCGCCTCCCGCCTCCCGGCTTCCCGCTCGCCTCTGCCTCCTGCCTCCTGCCTCCTGCCCCCGGCCTCGGCTCGTGCCGCCTGCCTGCCGCGGAGAGACGGCTTCGGGTAAGGGCCCTGTCGCGAGCTGCGGGACGGCGCGGCGGCGAGGACTCCCACAGCGCCCGGGTCGGGCCGGGCCGGGGTGGGGGTGGGGCGAGGCCGGGTTGCCGGGTCCCTGAGGCGTCAGCGCGGGGTGCCCCGGTAGGGTGGCTCAGAGACGGACGGGGTGGGGGGAGGGAAGTGTTGAGGGGGAGACTGAGGCAGCCCGGGCCACAAGGGAGGAGATGGCCGGCGGGGATTTCGGGGGCCGTGCGGGCCCCCCCAACCCCGGGTTCGGACCCGGCATCGCAGACTGTTGGCGGCGCCGCGGGTGACAGGCCACCCGGGCCCATCGGCCATTTTCCTGACCGGCCCGGGAGGCTCCCGCCGCCGCCGCCGCCGCCGCCCGCGCGGGAGGGGGAGGGGTGTCCGGGGCAGGCTGGCCGCCCATACCGCCCCCCCCCGCCGCCGGTCGTCTTCACCCCACTGCCCGGTTTGTGTCCCTAAGGCCTGAAACTTGATCTCACGCCCTAAGCCATGCCGAGGGAGAGGAGGGAGAGGTGAGTGGCCCTGTCGCTGTGGGGACGGGAAGGGTATTCAGTGGTGGGGGAGGGGTGAACCCAGATTTGGGGAGAACTCACCCTGACCTCTGTGCCACCCTGGCTTTGCAGGGATGCAAAGGAACGGGACACCATGAAGGAGGAAAGTGGCACAGATGTCTCTGTTCGCTCCAGGAAAAGGAAGGCAAATGTGGCTGTTGTGAGTACAAAGGAGACGGGTTGGGGAGGAGACCCCCCCAAATCTTACCTGGGAACCAGACTGGGCTCTGCCACATGTTTATTGATAGGGGGTTAATGGGAGTGCATTTGGCAGAAATGGTGCCCACAACCTAACCAACTTTTTCTTTCTCTCTCTCTGTTTTTGTCTTTGGACTCTTTGGTGTGTTTCCTTGGGGGGTGGGGGCTGCTTTATATTAGTTTTTGCAGGATCCAGATGAAGAAATTGCAAAACTTGACAGGACTGTGAGAAGCCAGTGCAGCAGTCAGGTGGGTACACTTGCTGATTGGGCCTAGGTGGAGGGCCTCCTGCTCTTTGTGGTTTAGATTGAGTCTCTATCCCCCTTGCCTCCTGCTGAAGGCTTTTTCTCTACCTATGGCCACAGTACATATGGCTGAGCTCTGTGCCCAGCAGTGGCACTGACCTCTGCCAGCCTTGGGACTCCAGGAAGGTCTTGGGTTCCTTGCCAGCACCTTTGAGATTACAAATATGCGCTGATGTCTGGAAGAACCAGAATGGACATCAAATAACTCGGTCCTCTCCTTTTGCCCTTGAGGAAACCCAGACTCAGAGGAAGAAAGTAACCCAGAGTCCTGTGCAAGCCAGGGGTGGAGTCCATCCTAGAGCCCTGTCTCTAGGCTGGCGAACCAGGGGGAGGGCTCCTGACACTCTGGGTAGCTGTGATGATGGGGGTTTGTGTGTGTTCATAAGCAACCATGAATTCTCCCCATTCACACTTCTATTTTTCCATCATGTCATGGTGCTTAAGGACCTCCCACCCCCTTTAGGTCAGGTTTCTAACTTTTTCCCCCTCTGGGGGTTCTCAGCCCATCCAGCAATTACCTACAGTGACTACTGCTGTCTGGGGCTTGACCTGCCCTCAGCCAGAGTATTTGTGGAATATTCTGTGTGATGATATATGTGTCTCAGCACAGTTTTTTTTAAATTGACGAGTCCATTTCTCTGGTCTCTTTGGAATAGAGTTACCACCAAATTTCCTGCATGCTCGTGATATCATTACAACATCAGAAGTTCCCAGCAGAAAAAGCTTGTGTTATCTCTCTACCTCCAGAAACGACTGGAGACTGTAGTTATGGCTCCAGTAGGGGAAGCAGCCGATCTCCAAACTAGCGTGTCAGGCCTTCTGACCCTATCACAGAGAAAAGCTGAGTGGGAATAGTATTTGAGCTGAGGGCAGTGGTCCCAACTAGGTTAGCAATGGGCAGCACATCACTTTGTTGGGCAGTGAGCAACAGCCATAGCAGTTGGTTCTGGAAGAGTGAAGGGCTTTAAAGCAGTAGGTTTGTAGTAATAGTTGTCACTGTACATAAGACCCTAGTAATTAGCATTTCTGGGGAGGTCCATTGAATATTGAACAAGGGGGTTGATAATTTCCTTCTCGTTAGATTTTAGGGAAGGAAATAAGAATTCTTTCTTTCCTTTTCTCTTCTTTAAAATATAAGAAACAAACGAACTTTAAGTAGGGGCATGATAAAATGGATCTCTACTTTGTGAAACTCAAGATTGTTTATTTTGCCAACTGTTTTTGAATTGAAATTTCCGAGTGAGAAAGAAAGGCATCCATATTGACTTCTTAGAGTTTTAGAGTAGTTTCTGTTCTCCAGGATGATTAGAGCGGTGCTAGGGTGACTAAAATGGGGCTGTGGTCCTATCCCTAAACTGTGGACAGTTGATCACTCTGGTATATGAATAAGCATATAATTTCCAACTAGAAGGAATTTTCATAGTGGTTCACAGATTAATGACAACAAATTTCTGCACATTTTGTAGAGCAGATAGCTTGAAAATTGTCCATCTATTTATGGAGGATTCGTTGTCTTATTTCTCTGTGTAGATTCCTGAAGCTAGAATTTTGGGGTAACACAACCTTTTTGCCTATTAATTACACAGAATTTTTCTCAGGAGTTACAGTTCAGCCCAGTACAGTAGCCTTGAGCTACTTGTGGGCATTATCCTAACTCCTTATAACTGCTTCATCAGGACCACAGAGAACCTTTGATTCTTACCTTAGGCCTTTCTTAAGGACAAGAAGACTGCACTTTTATCTAAAATCCATTCAACATAATCTGTTTTGTTGTTTAACTTTTTTTTTTTTTTTAAGATTTTATTTATTTATTTGACAGAGTGAGTGAGAGAGCACAAGCAGGGACAGCAGGAGAAGGAGAGGGAGAAACAGGCTCCCAGCTGAGCAGGGAGCCCGATGCGGGACTCAATCCCAGGACCCTGGGATCATGACCTAAGCCGAAGGCAGATGCTTAACCATCTGAGCCACCCAGGCACCCCTTGTTGTTTAACTTTTTGCATGAGACCCACCTTTTTTATTGAAGTGAATCCTGGGCTTTCATTAGTTACTTCTCAGCACCTGATTTTGCATAGGTAGTTCTATTGTTAATTCATAAGGAGGCAGGGGTGGTTAGAAATAGTCAAAATTGGTCTCTTGCTCTTATCCCTTTCCTTCCTAAAGTCAGATGGATCTGGCTTCCTTTAAAACCCAGTATCTGCTTAAGAGAAAGGGCATAGACTTCATATTGTGCTTCACCCACTGGGTCCTAAAACTTTCCAAACCACATGTCTGTTTGTGGGTCGTCTGGTTTGTCTGTGAACTGCGGGTTGGAAACTGCTGCCATTTTCTCCCCAAGGGCTGCTCTCAGCTCTTTCAGCCATCTGGCTGCAGAGGGTGGCACCCAGCTTCTGCCTTCACAGCTAGAATTCATTCCTGAATGAAGAAACTACTTGAAGCAGTTATGTGACCCTTTTTGCGTCAAGGAAATGCTACCAGCACATGATACTAGAGCTGGAAGGGGAGGTTGCCCTTCTGGAACAGCTGTTGGCAGGAGTTGTCATGGTTAATTTGCATGCCCAATTTTTCGCACCCTGGGTGGAGAAGAGCTTTATCCTGCTTTGCTCTTCTCAGCACACTGAAAGTGCTCTGGCTGCCTCTGAAAGTGGCCGGTGTGCCCTGAGAGCCATTCTCCAGGCAGCACCTGGAGCCCAAGTCCCCACGCTCATTTCTAGTTGTCCCCTTGTCCCTTTTCTTCTCTAGTCAACCTTAATGAGCTGTCTGCCTTAAAAAAAAAGTGCCTAGAATCTCAGACTTCACAGGGTTTCCATGCTGGTGGGATTATTACCTGCCACATTGTCAACAAAATCACTCTTATAATTCAAAAAAATCCATCATAGGCTTCTTTTCAGAGTAGGACGATGAACAGAGCAGCTTGAAAAAGAAAATTTTCTAAATGGCAAAACGACCTTAGTATTTTCCAAATATTGAAAATTGAATAAAATTGAGTGTCTGGAATCTTTAAAAGAAAAGCATATTTGGGGTGGGAGGATGGGTTAGCCTGGTGGTGGGTATTGAGGAGGGCACATTCTGCATGGAGCACTGGGTATTATGCACAAACAATGAATCATGGAACACTTCATCTAAAACTAATGATGTAATGTATGGGGATTAACATAAGAATAAAAAAATAAATAAATAAAAATGTATATGGATAGATAGATATACAAAAAAAAAAAGAAAAGCATATTTGGGTTTGGATTTTTAATGATGGTTTATTCACTTATCAGTTATTTGAGTCATTCTGTGCAAGACTTTGGGGACAGGATTCAAAGATCTTCAGGGGTATCTGGCTTCTATCTCCACAGACTTCTTAGTATATCCTGTGACCATTCCTGGATTTGGTTTTAACTAGGCAGATATTCTTTTTGTTTTGTTTTGAGTTAAGGAATTATGTAATGTATTAGGCTAGTCTTGCAACCAAAAGATGTCACATTTGATGGTTTTTTGTTTTAAGATGGGGAAACTTTAAATATAGATGGTAATCAATTTACATTTTGATCTTTTACACTTGTGAATGTGGAGTGAGCATGTAAATACTTTTATTGGAAATCCTTTCACTTTTAAGAAATTTTAGATTAGTTGTACTTGTTAAAAAAAACAAATCTTTCAGTTGTGACCAAGTAATCCCACAGCATACCTTAGACTAAGTTATGCCCAGTTTCTTACTGAGCTGCAAATGGATTTGTATTGTTGGTGCTGTTGTCGTTTTTTGTAATATAAGAGCTGTTTGCCTTTTGTCTTAACCCCTCCTGGGTCCATCTTACTGCTCAGGTACGTGTTTGAGGGTGACAACGTGGAGGACAAAATGCTACTGACTCTGTAGTTGTCTTAGATATTTACTGCATAGGCTCCTAAACCAGTGACATGTGAAATGAAAACTTGGAGTCATTACTGTGGCTTTTACTTACACGTTCCATCTTCATCTGAATTTAGTCCAGAATATGTATTTGGGCCTAGAGATTACTGCCTAGTGTGAAGACCTTTTCTGTTTTACTGGCTGTTCTATAAATCAATGAATGTAAAAATAGCTGGTTCATATCAAACATTTAAAAATGTGTTTTTTCTTTTACAGCCTTGGGACGGTAATTCTGTGTGTGAAAACCCCTGCTCCTTGATTCCCACACCGGACAAAGAAGAGGATGAGCCGGCATACCCAAGTTCCGCGTGTGGACCGCAGAGTTTCATGCCCTCCAGAGCCTCGCCACTGCCTATACTGAAGTAAGTTGCCTGCCATGTGCCTTCCAGATCTTTTACTCCTTGTGCACAATCTCACCAAGTTAGTGTGGACTCATACTGACACCTACCTTTTGTCTTTCACTTGGCGTTGTTTTTTGTAGCTGGGCAAATAGAGACGAGGTCTGGAAAATCATGCTAAACAAGGAAAAGACATACTTAAGGGATAAGCACTTTATGCAGCGGCACCCTCTCCTGCAGCCTAAGATGCGAGCAATTCTTCTGGATTGGTTAATGGAGGTGAGCTTGAGTCTTCCAGCTGACTGGAAGCATTGACCACTTCTAGCATCATCTGTGCTCTTATGATCTCCTCCTGTGTTTGATCCCATTGACACATTCTGTGTCTCTGAAGCTGTGGTGTATATATTGCTGTTTTGCTTGCATTCTTCCTTAGAAGAATTTCTGAAGTCTCTTTACCTCTTAGACATTTTTAAGTTGGCCTCTAATTTTTTTCTTCAAAGTTCAGATAATTACATATTTTCCACATAACTGTAAATATTGATATTTGTTCTTTGTGAATTAAATTGCTTTTAAATCTATCCAGTAGAATGCAGATAACAGCTATTTGATAGCCACTATCATAAGTTTTCAAAATATATGAACAGGCTTATCTTCAACTGTCAGAAAGCTTACATTGTTCCTTTTTAACTCCTTGGAATCCATTTCTCCTTCCCCACAGAATATCGTCCTAACAGAGTATATTGTTCAAATATTTTATTGGTCACACCGTCAGACTTCTCTGCAACAATTGATCAAAAGAACGAGTATTACAAATGGTGATGGGTAATTGTTAAACATAAAAGGCGATATTGTATGAGCAGTGCATCTCCCTCTGAGAGGAATTGTGGGTGACTCTGTGGTGCCTCGATGAAGGGGCCCTTCCTAGACACGTGGAAGCCTTGGGTGATGAGAAGTAGGCTTTCTTTGTGGTGTCGAAGGAATCTCCGGTAGATCCATTTTATGAAAAAAGGACTTGGGGAAGCCAAGTGTCTCAGTATTCCCTAAAAACAAACTCTGCTGTGTACTCTTTGGAAAGCCTATATTCCAGGGGTATGTGCCCCCCTGTTATGCCCATCCTAGAATCAGATCCCCTGCTGCCACCTCACCATGTATGTGTCTTTGTCAGGCAAGTCATTGAACTTAGAATCTTGGTTTTCTCATCTGCAGTATTTTCTAACAGTATTTTCCTTGCAGAGTTGGTATGGATTAGAAATAGTAGGCAAGAAAAGATAGCTGTTTTTACCATTATTAATTTGTTTTTTCTTTATTGGTCTCTGAAAACGTTAACATTTGCTATACTGAGTTCTTTGGCAGGCCTGCCTGCTTAAAACTACAGGCCTTGCAGTTGCCCACTGCAGGCCCACTATAGCACAGAGCCCTTCTGGGCCCTTGGAGACATTTTATAATTCCTCAAAACATTAGATATGTAGTATACTTTACTCTCCCAGTCTTCAACTCATAAGATGTGACAGAGAAGTTCTATTTTGCATAATGCAGGTGATGCCATATACTTTAAGGAAGGCTTCTCTCTGAAAGTAAATCAAAAAGGTCATATAATACCATTAAAAGGATAGAAAAGAATGGTAACCTTTTTGTCTTCAGTGGAACAAAACTGCAGGCTTGTCTGCAGCAATGCTGTTTCTCAGCCCCGAGCCCAGCCAGGAAGTCTGCGTGCGTGTGGGAAAGGTGGTACTCAGGCTGTGTGCCCAATTGTGAGCTGGGTGACATAGGTCTGAGAGTTTGTTCCTGAGGGGACAGAAGCTCCAGTTTCACTTCTGATCAGATCATAATTGTATTACTTTATAAAAACTGACTTCAAATATACCTCAACTTGGACTTTAGAAATACTCTTTAGTGATTGATGGAATTTTCTCTCAATGTTCTGTTTGTTGTTTCTCCCGTGCCTTTTCTACTTTTTAGCCCCATGAATTGCACTCACACAAGGGAAGGCCTATGTAGGAATGGCAGTTTTATAGGCATAATCAGACATTAGATGGTGGTGATGAGTTGAAGTCTACTATTTCCTTGGTCCTCTTCAGCTCCCTCATGCACATCATTTTACCCACTCTCTCAGCAGTCCTGTGAGGTGGGCAGGGCAGGCATGGTCCTAATTTTAGTTTGAGATTATCATTCACAGTTTTTCCATGAAAATGCTGCTTTAGCAGCCTATGCACATTTGCCCTTACTATTATATAGATCACAGAACACTTAATCCTTCTGAGTTCCAGCTTTGCGCTGTGTTTGTGCTTAGGGACAAGCCAGGTAACCATCCTTTCAGAAAAGCAAAGTTCTCTCTCTTGATTTGGTTATATTGTCCTTCACCAAAACTCATGGCAAGTTGTTTTTTGTCTTTCTTTTTTCCTCAAGTAACTGTTCTAAAACTTACTAAATATTTTTTCAGGTATGCGAAGTCTATAAACTTCACAGAGAGACATTTTACTTGGCACAGGATTTCTTTGATCGGTATATGGCAACACAACAAAATATTGTTAAAACACTTTTACAGCTTATTGGGATTTCATCTTTATTTATTGCTGCCAAACTTGAGGTAAATTATTTTAAAATATTTCTTATGTAGCACATGCTGTTTCTTGAGATCCTCTGAGATTACTGGAATAGGCCAACTGTTTGTCTACATTTTTCTAATTTGAGGTCATCTAAAGTAAAGATACATGCAGAAAGGGCTAGAAATCAACCAAGAAGTGAGAGAAGTAGTGAGTATATAAAATGCTTAGGTTAATGTAGTTACTTTACGCCAAAAAATTGAACTTTGACCCAAGAGGATTTGAATTTTAGTGTGATGAGAAGGGTGGATAGGCCCAACTTTCAAACATGTTGCTGAAGGTATTAAAAAGGTGAAAATTTTAAAAATATCCCCACTGAGTAAAAGCTGTATTTATGTCTTCATTTATTGGTAACGATGGGTGTTTGGTTTCTTTCACAATGAATGCATTTTGACCAGTGGAGTAGCTCCTGTATTTATTCCATGATGTTCCCTCTCTTTCCATGCTAGCATACTAAAAACAGTAATTTTGGATGTACATTGTAAGTTTAAACTGTTAGAGAAATTTGGTAGTCATTTCTCCCTTTTATTTCCTTTTAGGAAATCTATCCTCCAAAGCTACACCAGTTTGCTTATGTTACAGATGGGGCTTGTTCAGGAGAGGAAATTCTTAGCATGGAATTAATCATTATGAAGGTAGGTTACAAGTTAATTTTTCAGTCCTTTTTTTTAAATGCATACATAATATCTTTTCCACATTCAGTTTGAGTGCATCTGACTAGGTGTTCCCCAGCTGGACACATTGTGGCATGGAACGTGGCTGCATTTTGAACTCCTTTGGAGGCCCCAAGGGAGCAGAAGCGTCTGTTTGGTTTTGTTTTTTTCTCAGCCATTGGTCTGACCCTTCTCTCTGTTTTCCCTTAGGCCCTTAAGTGGCACTTAAGTCCCCTAACCATTGTGTCCTGGCTGAATGTATATATGCAGGTGGCATATCTAAATGACTTATATGAAGTGCTCCTGCCACAGTATCCCCAGCAAATCTTCATACACATCGCAGAGGTGAGTGGCTCTGTTACCTCTGGGGGGTCTACCTACCCCACCAGGAGACCGAGGAACTCTAGAAGGGATAGACGTTGGCCTCCTGCTTCAGTGTTCTTTTCTCCTCCACAGCTTTTAGATCTTTGTGTCCTGGATGTTGGCTGCTTAGAATTTCCCTATGGTGTACTTGCTGCTTCTGCCTTGTATCATTTCTCTTCATCTGAATTAATGCAAAAGGTTTCAGGTACGTTGGCTTTCCGGTCCATTCACAAGGTGTATTAAACTTACAAACCGATGGAGCCTAAAATTTATTTTCATTGCAGGGTATCAGTGGTGTGATATAGAGAAGTGTGTCAAGTGGATGGTTCCATTTGCCATGGTTATAAGGGAGACAGGGAGCTCAAAACTTAAGCACTTCAGGGGAGTTCCTGCTGAAGATGCGCACAACATCCAGACCCATATAAACAGCTTGGATTTGCTGGTGAGTCGTGTTCCTCGTTTCTCAGATAAATTCCTAAAACTGCCTGAGTAGCCTCTTCACTCCTCTTCAGGCAGGCTCCCGATATCCTAGAAAGACTCCAATTCTTATAATTCCTTTGAAAAAGAAAAATTGTGCTCAATAGATGCGATGTCTAAATAGCACACAGACCAGCGACTTCAGATTGTTCTTTGCTGTTTCGTTGCCCTCACCTCCACAGAAAGGAGCACACAGGCCACGAAGCCCAAAGGATGCATTCTTCCATTTTAACATTTCTCGCTTTTATTCTTACCAGGACAAAGCCCAAGCAAAGAAAGCCATATTGTCTGAACAAAATAGGATTTCTCCTCTCCCCACCGGGGTCCTCACCCCCCCACAGAGCAGTAAGAAGCAGAGCAGTGAGCAGGGGACCGCGTGACCACATCAGCATCCTCCACCAAAGACAGCTGTGCAGAAGTGCCCGCTCCAAGTTCCCTGCTGCACACTGGGGCGGAGGCGCGCGTTAGCTTTTACAGATATGTCAGCAGAAGAGCATGTCTCTTCTGCGACCGAAGTGTTTCTGTGGATGGCATTGGACAGGGACAAGTGTTTTTTATTGAATGCTTAGATTTTTTGAAATAAGTGGGTCGAGTACACCAGCCACCTCCAGAACACCAATGAGTGCTCCAGATGCTGCTAAGGAGGGTGATACTTGACTTGATTGACTGTTCACACACGGAACAAAGGCTTGAAGTTGCGGAGTGCCACGTTGCTGTGGGCTCCCCTCGGGTGTGCTGGGTTGTGTCGTATTGAGGGGAACAGGTGGTTGTGAGCATTGTGATGTGGAGCCCACAACCAGCTGTGCTGGGGGCCTGCCCTTTTCACACTATCAGTTGACAATGTACAATGCCTTTTATGAACTGTTATTTTGTTATTTTGTAAGTGCTGCTACGTCTGTCCGTTTTTTTAATAAAGATAACACTGTCTTTGAGACAGCTCGTTTTATGAGCTATGTGTGATCATTTAAGTTAGAAGTCATCTTTGAGTGTGGCTGCATCGAGTTCTCTTTCTTTAACTTCGTACTTTTCAGGCAAATATATTTAGAAGAAGACTTTCGAAGTGAGCTTTAGGTACAGCCACGAATGCCTGCCAAGGGCCACGTGAGGTGGGAATGAGGCTTCGATTTGGCATTTCTCCCCCTTTCTTGCAGGCCTGCACAGTGGCTGCTCAGGTGGGGCTCCCCGGCTGGCGGTGACAGTACTGGGGAGCGCATGTCTGCAGCCAAGAGGATTCTTAGGTATGATGTCCGCCCCACAACAGGCCAGAGGTCATAAAGCATCTGTAGTAAGTGGTACTCAACACCCTTTTCGTCCTTACCCAAATCTCAACCTAAAGAACTTCTGCTGGGAGAACTTGTTAACATAATGTAGTAGCCTAAAACTATACTTTGAAGAAGAAAATGTAAAATAAAATACGTAGCTCAAGGCCAGATGTCCGTGCACGGTCTGTTCCCTGACCACTGATGGAGTCACCAAGTGCCTTGCTCATGGAGGAAGTCCCTGTCCACTTTAAGGCCTAATGTGTATAGTTTCCGATGCATTTCGTTGAGCATTCTCTTCGTGGTGGTCTTGTGTGTTGCACTTCCTTGCACCGCTTCGGGGTATGTTATGGGTTCAGAAAAAGGGAGGGTGAATGAGCAAACAAACCCACTTATTTTCAACTTGGTATTTTATCTCATTTTGCAAAACCCTGTCTGAAGTAGAAAAACAGCCATTTTAAAATCTGTATCATGCTTATATGAAGTCGGAGAGAGACCCTACTTCTCCACGTTGTGATGTGATAGTTCTGGCAAGTTTTAATATGGTTTCCAAATAAATGCATTATAAATCTACATGTCCTGGTATTTAGTCAGATGGTACTTCGAGCTAATTATTTCCTCATCTCAGGCAGAGATGCTCCCACCTTAAAAAGCAGTGCATTTTTAAAGTTGACCATTCGTAAGTGGCTTGTTGGAAAAATCCTAAAAGTGGTTAATTTACATTTGGCATTTTCTATGCAAAACATGGCACTGAAAACATTTCTATTTTCAAAGCTTTGGATAAGTTTTAGGGCTTGACAGGGGAGGTGACACTGGTCTGAACACACGTTGAGGCAGGTACTAACTACTTCATGGACGTGTGGCCCACACATTGTCGCAGAGCGTTACTGGGGCCGCTGAAATGAGAAAGCCTTATAAGCAAATTCAAGAGTGCCGCGTTTCTGGACATCAGGATTTTGCTTTTGTTTTTATTAAATGGCAGCGTTGCCATGGGCAGCTCTGAATCACCTGTGCTAACAAAGGGTGCGTCCTGGGTGGGTAAGTGAAATCCACAGGAGTCGATATTTTCTGTAGCTCTGCCAGAAACCCTAAGAGCAACTAGTAAGTAACATCACATTTCCCTGCTTTAAGGAGCTCCTCCCTTTGCTAGTAGTCAGCACAGACTTTGGTCCCTCACCGGTTGGCTCTGCGTACCCATTTGCCAAATCATTTTTGTTCTGCCATTCAGCTAAAACCGGCTGAGGCCGGGGGATGCCAAACAGACATGGGGGTGAAAATGGCAGCTCTGGTCAACCTGGATGAGCAAACGCTCTGAGGCAGAGGTGGTGAGCAGGGGGACCCAGAGAAGGAGGTGACGTGGCCCCTTAGTCTGACTTCCTTGTGTTAGAGGAGAAACTAAGAGTAACTTATTGACCAACCATGAGGGCTGATTGGATTGTGGTAGAGCAAACCACATCCTCATGTCACGCCCCAGCTCACAGTTCAGTCACCAGACCTCCCCAGAGTTGCTCTGGTTGTCCCTGTCCCCTGTGCCGAAGAAAGAAAACACTGGTCTTCAGGTAGTGGGTGTGGAAGTCCTTCCAGCGCCATCTTCCCTGTGTGGACCTCGGACAGCTCATTGCTGCGTGGATTTCACACCAAGTGGATAAATGATGCTAAGGTTCACGTGGACTCTTAAGTTCCTAAAGGCTGATAAGTAAAGCCGTTGAGTCCTTGAAGATCTGGAGCATAGACAGTGCAAGATAGACTGAGCACAAACGAGACTGGAGTCTATTTGGGCAAAATTAGGCTCTAGCTCAGAGCAGGGTTGGCAAGAGAGATCAAATCTGATAATGTCTAGTCATATTTACCCAACCGTGCATTTTCTTACTGCATGTTCAACATTTTGAAATTCAAATCACATTTATACCTTGGATATTGTTAGAAGACTATTTTTATCCCTGCTGTAATCATCTAATTTGCTGATTACAGGTCTCAATTGCCACAGAGAACTCAATTTTTGAAAGAATTGTCCTGTTTGATCAAATATGTTATTCAAGCAATGCCACCATTTGTTGCACAAGGTTACCTGCCAGGCAGAGCTAACCAGAAGTAATAGCATTAGAAGCCTGTACTTAAAATCAAGCATTAGCTAATCTGCCTGCGACAATAGAGTCTTAAATATAATTTGCTGCAGATACTTCAGTTCCTGCACTGACAGACAATTGCGTTTTGTATTCAATGAGCATAGATTTTTTTCCTACCTCATCCCAATTCCAGATTTAGTTCCCAAAGACTCTAATGTGCTCAGTTTCACAGGCTTACCAGGTACTATTTCCCAGGAGCTTCAGACGGGAGGGCAATGCTGTCCTGCATGGAATAAGGACTCCCTCTGCACCTCACCCCCCGCCTGTCCTTTCAATCATTTTTCCCGACCAATGTCAATTCCAAAAATTGTGTAGCAGCTGACTGCAGTGATTTCTGGTCTGATGCTGGCTTCCCCGGTGTGGTGCGCGGGGTGCCCTCTGTCGTGAGCCCCTGAGCCCTGCTGTGCCCTGGGCACCACCAGGACTTGAGACCAAAGCACGCGGGATGCGATCCTAGAGCTCAGGTGAGTAGGTCTGGAACTCCGGGAGCATGGGGGCCTGGGAAGGGCCTGGAGCAGGGCTGCCATGCCTGTTTGAGAGGGCCCGCCCCCCCCAGCCAATGAAGAGGGGTCACGGTCACGAGTCAGCGGAGGAAGCAGGAGATGATGCAGCGGAGGTGACAGAGGCCACGTCACAATGGGCTTTTACGCATCAGGCTGGACACAGGCCCGATGTCCCTGGCAGCAGGGAGCTGGTGTTTGTGAAGGGGACAATGATGGGCTCAGAGCTACGTCTGGAGGCAGAAGTTGAAGAAACAAGCCCTGAGTTCTGCCTCTCAGGGTCCCGGGAAAAGGACTGTGCTCTCCATGCATCAGTGATTTCTAAATGGCCCTGCCTCAGTGACTGCCCCCCTTTCCTTTCAGGCCACAGCAACTTCTACGCCTGCACCCCTGCCCGTCAGCCCATCCACAGTCAGCTAGACCCTCACCTCCTGCAGGAGAGCACCCCTGTCTGTCCCACACCCATGTCCCCAGTACCTCCTGTGTGAGGGGAGCCTCCACCGGCGCACGTCCTCACCCCAACGCACGCACTTTGCCATCTTCTAGGGAAACTGCTTACTTCACTTCCCGTTGTTAATACTCTTAGGAAAAATGGTCACTGGCGATACACAATACACGTAGGAAAGCCACTCAATTCACAAGTCATCAGCGAGATCAGTTCACACGCATCCGACAGGCAAACATGTTCAAGTGCAGAAAGCAATACGATGACTTACCTGGAGACCCATCCCCAGTTTCACATTTTTTTAAAGGAATACAACATTAAAGATGTCACTGAAGGGCCCCCTGGTCTCCCTCCCCCCATCCCATCGTCTTTCTTTCCTCCTCAGAGTTAACAATCACCCCAAGGTCAGTGTGGATGATTCCCACACATATTTTTAGACTTTTATCATTTACATTTGGCTCCATAAGCAATAGACTTACAGAAACACTACTCTGGGTGTCTTAAAAATCCACACCAGTGGCATCGAACCTTACCTATAATAGTACCACTTCCTATTCTCTTTCAACCTTATTTTCAAGATTTACCCACGTGGAAGCATGGAGGGTTGGATTTATTTATTTTTAACTGTGATAGAGTTTTCTCTTGTGTGACTATCCCCAATGTATACAGTCCCTCCCAGGCTGGCCCACGAGTAGGTCAGCAATGCCATCACCGTCACCGACGACGCTGCAATGAACATCTTGCACACGCATGTGCCACGCATGGGGGTTCCTCTGGGGCACATTCCCAGACCTGGAGCCGCCGTGTCAAAGGGCATGTGCCCCTGCAACTTTACTAGATGTGGTCAGCTAATTCCCCGAATTATGCCGATCGATCCTCCCAGCCTGGGAGTGTGAGCGAGCCTGCCTTCCCACGGCTGCTCCAGCACTTGCTACAGCCATCTTTTCTTCCCGTGAAAATTGCTATTATTTAACTTCCTTGGTTTTTCTCTGATTATGGAAGCAGAACATATGTGATATGATAAATTAGACTTCTACGGACATGTACAACAGAGAAAGTGAAAATCCCCCAGAGGTGCCATCCTTAACAGTTTTGGTGTTAAAATAGTGTATGTGGCTCCAGAACCTTTGCTATGCATACACGAACATACGAATACACAAAACATTTGCTGGTTTTTGTACAGGGCTATTTCATCCAATTACCTCTCTTAAGTCGTTTAAAATGGACATACCCATGCAAACTCACCCCCTCTCGTTTTTCTTTTTCAGTGATTGCTTGCCAATTGATTTCATTGCTTAGCACATCATTTCAGGGCCTGGCACATGATAGGCACTTATTAAATATTCACTCCCTGAATGAACAGGGAAATGGATTGATTCTTACATGTGTAGTCACTTTCATTAAATTTCGTACTCTTCCATGCCCAGAAGAATACACGCTATCTTCCACTTGCAAAAGACCACATTCCGACTGAAAAGCAAGACCTGAACAGAAATGAATCAGACTTCTGCTGTTCTAGCGTTTCTTCTGGGCAAAGGAGCCACATGCCATTGAATTCCAGTTCCTGGAGGGGTCACAAGGGTGGAATGACATACAAAAGCTCCAGTGCATCATCAGACAGAGAGCTAGACAGACAAATCCATTCCCCCAGTCATCCAGAAAGTTCTCCGCGCCCCTCTTGCTAAGCACCTCCCCAAGTTATACCTTGTTGTAGACAAGCAACGAGCAATCCGTCATCGTGAGAGATGATGACTTGGTCTGAAGCCCCCTCCCCACTGCCCGAACTTCTCTGTCCTCCATCCCTCCCCGACTCTGCACGGGGTCCCTGTGGCCCTCGGGGTAGAAACAGAGGCTGCCAATCTGGGCTGTGGGGCTGGTGCTGCCGTGCGGGGTTCTGTGTGTTTGGGCTGCAAAGAAGTTTTGAAACATTTGAGCCGACATGTAAAACTTGGGAGAGCTCATATAGGCTTGTGGCTCCCAGCCCCTGGCAGCCTGGCTGGCAGGGCCCACAGCATACAGAGCACCAGAGTCCCCACCGCCCCCGCCCCTGGCCCGGGAATCCCTGCTGTTGATCCTCACCTACACGCTGCCAACCTCCCAGGGAAGATAAATAGCTGGGGCCCCTAACTCTATCAAAAGCAAGAAAACAGTACAGATGAAGAAAGCAGAAAGGTCCAAGGAGAGTGGCACAGAGAGCAGGCTCTTTGAGCATGTTTAAGACCAGGACAAACATCTTGGTGTCCAAAGACATGTTCTTTACCTGTGGGTCTCCCACAGGCGATGGAGATTCAGATTCCTGGATTTTCGGGAGAGTCTCGGCTCTCACCCCGAGGGCTGTGGGGCTTTCAGCTCATCACTGACCTACTTGGGGCTTCAGACTCCTCATCTGCTCAGTGGGCGGGAGGCCACAGTGTGTTCTCTCAGTGTAAGCGCAGGCTCTCAGGGGTTAAGAGTGGCTTTCTGTTTCTCTTCAAACGCTGGTCTTCCAGGTGGTGATGAAAGACTGGGTTGGGGTGTTTTTAGGTTTGCAGTACACTTCAGGGAACTTCCCTGCTTCCTGTCATGCAAAGGAGGTTTCATTTCTCTCGACATCAAGGGTGGGCGGGGGGCCAGGGCGACAGTGCGCAGGGCAGAGGGCAGGCCCGCAAGCAGGTGGGCTGGAGGCCGGCCAGGGGCTGAGGGCTGCCCCACCTCCCCCGGGGTCCGCCAGGCGGCCTGCTGACCCTCAGGGTGACCTTTGACACTCAGCCCATCTAGGGCATGTCAAGGCCAGAGGTGGGGCAAGTGTGATTCCAGGGCTGCTTCCAGAAAATGCCCCCACCCCCGACAGCGAGGGACCTGGCCCTGCAGGGTGGCCCTCGACAGGGTCCCGGTGGGAGGGAGCTCGGGCTCGGCTTTGTTCTTCCTTGAATGGAACCTGTGATGTACTGCTAGAAAATGCTCTACTTCTGCCCTGGGAGGGAGAGAACGGAGGCATCAGAAGACAAATTGCAGCAGAAGAAGATGAGTTTCCAGATCCTGGGAGTGATTTTCTGCACCGTTCATTTTAGTGTCGTCCAGGGCAGTGGAAGGAGAGGGCTCGTCTGTGGACAAGATAGATGCAGATGCCAATAAAGAATTCATGGGAGCACAAAAGGCGGGCTGGGGGGGTTTTATTAATTATACTTCTTTTATCCTCGTAACAATGGCATGTCAGTAATCTACACTGAATGTGCCCAATTGATGCTAATGATTTCATCCTTTTGTTTCTGTGTTAAAAAAAAAAAAGAAAAGGTCTGTCTGCCCCAGCGAGTCAGCCCCAGAGTGAGTCTGGAGCCCAGCAGGGCCTGGGGAGCCCTCCTCTGGGCCCCTTGCCCTGTCCTCTCGGTACCCGGGCAATGCCAAGGGCACCAGCAGTGGCCGTTTGCCATGTTCCCAGGCCCCGCGGCCCTCCTGCTGCTTTGCCATAACCCGGTGCACGGGTACTCTCTCTGACGTGGGTGGCAGGGCAGTGTGTGTGGGAGTGTGCGTTTGGAGCAGTGGTTCAGAGCCAAGGACCCCTCTTGGTGCGCTGGAAATCACATTCCTCACCCAAGGGTTCTTTTTGAAGAAAGAAAAAATACAGCTTATGCATTGCTTTCTTCCCACAGTCCCTGTCTATTGGTATTGGGTTTCATGATTTGGCATAAGCTGGGGAAAGGAGTGTGTGTTGGAGCACAGCGATGACTAAAAGAGCCACAGAGCATTCCCCTCCCCGCACCGCCACCCCCCCCAGGTCTATCATCACCCTCCCCGCCAGAGCCCGGGAGGAGAGGTCAGGAATGGCACCGAAGTTTCCAAACGGAGATGTGCTGAACCTCAGGGTCCTCTCCTTCTCCCCGGTGCCACCCCATCGTGGGCTGCCGCACATCTGGCCCAGGACGGGCCCAAGGATAGCATCCAGGCCAGAAACAATGTTTCCTATTACAAATTAACCAGACAAATGTGCCCACCTGATGTTTAGGCTGCTGTTGGAGACTAACCTGACTCGCACAGGATGTGCGGGGCGGTGCACAATCTGTGAGCAGCCGGGAGCTAAAATGAGAGCCTCATGCTAGGACTCTCAGCTGAAAAGGCTTCCAGAGTGGGGTTTGGATGACCCTCCTGCCCCCCTTTTCACATTGACACCCCTCCCCACTATAGCCCTGGTTTGTGGGAAGGTCCTAGAGGGGAGCCCAATGTGGCCAGCTCCACCTGCTGCTTCAGCTTGGACAGGAAAGTTCTGGAATTTCCATGCAGGGGGATCATGGTGTCCTGCGGCTGACGATGGGGGCCGTGGGCATATCCAAGGATGCGTGTGCCGCTGCAGGCTCATGGAGGTCGTTTGGGAGGAACAGGCAACAACTGAGGGGGTCAGAGCTCCTCCCGGTCGCCGCTGACATTGCCCGCGTCCTTCTACCCCTGGCTTCCTCCCCTCTGGACGGCCTCCGGGCAGGCAGTGGGAGCCCGTGTGCTCAGCTGGCGCTCCGGGCCCCCCCAGGCAGCCTTGGTAACACCAGTGTGGAGAAGAGTGACCGTCGCTGTGGGGGTTGACGATGCCCTGGTGGAGGGCCCCACGTGCTCGCTCACCTCGAACAGCTGCTGGACCCTGGCACGCGCTGTCGCTATGAGTCTCAGCACTGCCGCCCCAGCTCGGGGAGAAAGTCTCAGCGTGACAGCCTGCAAAGTAATCCTACATTTGAATTTCATCTACAAATCTGGGTTCCTCCAGACAAGCTCAAACCTGCACAGATGGCCCCTCACACCAAAAAGTAAAAATAACAAAGCTTGCGATTCCGGGCCTCCCTTTTTCTCTGGGCAGATGTGCCGCCGCACATTTCAGGATCCTGTGTATTCTCACTCATCCCTTCTGGTGTGCTGGGGGCAGGGAGCAGCCATGGCCCCTCAGGGGGTGTTCCTGGAAGCATTTCTGGGGTGCCTGAGCCTTTGGAGTGGCACAAAGGGGTACGGGGCAAGGGAGTTAGGGTGAAAGCCCATCCTTCACTCCACTGCCCAAGGCTGGCCATACCGCCATCCACGAGATGGTCCAGGGAAGAACTGAGGGGTTGGAGCAAGGCCTCAGGTAAAGTCATCAGTAAAAGTGCGGACAAGGGGCTGTCGTGCATGCCAAGGGCAGGGGCAGGGTGGAAGAGAGGAAGCTCTGGGAGTTCCTGATTTTCTGAACCCCTCCATAACCCCAACTAGACACAGGGGTTTTGATGACTCATTAATTCTCTCCCCCATTGTTTGTCAAGAGCCTCTATGGCTGGCCCTGAGGTACAGTTAGGGACAAGACAGACCCAGGGAGCGCTGGCCCAGAGAATATTCAGTCAAGGGCATCTGTGGGCTCGGAGGCTATGGATTCATTGGTCAGGAAGGCCAGCACAGGAGACTGAGAGAGACCAGAGGAGGCAGGAGCTCCCTGCCAGAGACACTCTCCAGATTACTGCAGCTCAGATCCACCTCTGATAAGCCATGTGGCCTGGAGCCCCCAAGTCTCAGCCTTCTCATCCAGAAATAAGATGGCCAGATGACATAAGATGTTTAGCTGCAAGTGAAACACAATTCAAACAGGAGAAACAAGGAATTCATGGATACTTTTGTCTGGATAGCCCAGGGGCACACATAGCTTCAGGTATGGCTGGATCTGGGTGTTTGTATGCTATCGCCAGGAATCTTTCTCTCCCTTGCTCAGCTCTGCTTTGTTTTCTGTTGACCTCCTCCTCCAGGTGACACCTGCCAGTAACTCCAGGCTGATATTCCTACCAGCAAGCACCTCCTTCCCAGAACCTCTAGCCAGAGTGCTGAGGATGATACTCATTGGTCCAGTATGGGTCACATGACCATGTCTTCTCTAATCACTGCGGCCTGAGGGATGCAGGGCTCTGACTGGCCAAGCAGGGCCAGGCCCTGGGGCAGGGTTGGAGTCAGCCCCATCTGAACTAGCTGGCTCTGTAAAAGAAGCAAAGGGATGCTGTTCTGAGAAAGCAGCAAATACAGAAACAAACAACAGAAACCCTCTGAAACAATGGTTGACAGCAAAGATCTGAAGCTGCTGCAAAAATCCCACTTCCAACAACAGGATCCTTCTTGCTGCAGGTGTGTGGCCACTGCCTGTCCCAGGCCCAGGATGCAGGGAAGGTTCCGGACACCCCTGTGAGGAAGCCTGCCCCAACACCTGGCCTCAGGGGTGGCAGCCACACACCATTGAGGTCTGCCCCCCCCCACAGACCCCCCAACTTTCCCTTCTGGCTTTTCCTAGGTCTGTGTTTTGGTTTCCTCTTCCTTAAACCAGCACCTGTGATTCCCCCAGGCTGGCCAGGAGGAAAAAGAGAGATCAGGAGGGTCCTCACTAGCCAAAGCCCCAGGCCTGGGCCTCTCTTGCACAAAGCCTGTTTGCTACCCAGAAAACCACTGTGTTTAGACTTTCCGTCTTTAGTAGAATAATGGTGCCCCATCCAGGATCACACTGCAGTTCAGGGAGGCTCAGAACGGGTGTGGCCAAACATGCTAGGCTGCTGGTCTCCCCATGGGGGTGGGGCAGAGGAAGCGGAATTATCAGAGGGAGACAAGCTGAGGCTGGCCACTAGGGAGGTGAGCAGGAAGGAGGCAACTAGGAGGGTTCAGCTTCTGGAGCACCACAGGCCTGTGTCACTGTCTTGACCTGTCAGTGAATGCATCAGGACAAGTCACTGTTGGAAGGTGCCTGTGAGGAGCCTACCATAAAACAGATCTTGAGGAAAGAACTGGGGTCCGGGGTTGGGCTGGGATTCCGACAGCAGGAAAACCCAGTTCCCAGCCGGAGTGTGGGTGTGCACCAACATGCACAGCACTGTTACCAAGGCTTTATTTAGTCACTTAAGTCTCCCACCACCCCATTTTAGAGAAGAGGAAATTGAGGCAGGATGGTTCAGCCTCTTGCCCAAGGTCAAATGGAAGGGGGTAGGGGGTGGTTTCGGGTGTCTACACTGCATAAGAAGCCTGGGATTGGTTAATCCCATTAACCAGTTTATATGAATCCCAAAAGCCAACCCAGGGTCGGGCCCAAGTATCCTCTCAGGGACTGCGGGCCCTAGGGAGCCCGAGGCGCGCGTGCTCTTTCCAGAGCGCCAAGTACCGCCCATGGAGCCAGGTAGATCCGCTCTGGGGCTGGGACGCACTCTTCGATAAATCCTGAACACTCTGTCCGCCCCTCCCAGGCCTCCGCCCCTCCCAGGCCTCCGCCCCTCCCAGGCCTCCACCAGTCCTGACCCCATGCAGCGGCCCAGTGCTGGTGCGGCCGCCTCGGGGTCGCGCGGGGCGGACGCGAGAAGGAAGAAGGAGGAGGAAGGGCAGGAGGAGGAAGAGGAGGAGAGACGAGAGAGGGCGGCCAGGGTAGCAGGCGGCTCCGGGAAGGAGCCCACGAGTGTCTTGGACGCTGCCCGATGCAGGGGGCGCTGACGACCCCCAGCTCCGGGAACAAACAGGTGGGTCCCAAAAGAGAGGTGGTCCGATGAGCGGCGACGCGGAGCCAGAAACCCCCCTCAGGTCTATCCCGGCCACGCTTGGGCGGAAGCTATCGCCACCATTTGGCGAACGCGGCTTCTGAGCCTCCGGTGGACGCGGGCCCCACTGCCACCCTGCCGCACAAACGAGGAACCTTAGGCCTCCCCCGAGTGTCCCTGTCAGCTCCAAACCCACGGGTGGGAACAGGACGTCAGGAACAGGACCCGGGCCCACGCGCGAAGGAGTCAGGAGGCCCGAGTTCGGGCCTAGGATGCACCACTTTCTGGCCTCGTGGCTTTGGAGAAGTTTCTTAGGCGCTCCGGTTCCGCTTTCCCCGTCTGCGAAATGGGACAGTGCCCACCTCACCGGGCTATCGCAGGTTTATTACGTCCCTTAGGGCAGGGCCTGGCACGGCTAAGCCCGACCTCAGTGCCACTGTCTCCCAGCAGCAGAATGGGGCACCCGAACCTCAGCCTGGCGCGCGCGGCCCTCCCCCGGGCCGCCGCCTCCAGCAACCGCACCAGCCGCGCGCGATAGCCTGCCGGCCTCCCTCCGCCAGCCGCGAGCCTGCGCCGCCCACCGCTCTCAGGCTCGGCTCCACGTGCAGCGTGTTTACCCACGTGACGCCGCCCCGCCCTCCGCCCCTGGGCCCCGCCCCCGCCCCCGGCCCCGCCCCGCTCCGCCGCGGCCGCGAAAACGCGGCTGGAACCTGGCGGCGGCCAGGCGACCAGGCGCTGGGGTCCCTGAGCGCGGCCTCGCGCCGCCCCGACGCCCGCCGTGGAGACTGAGCGGGCCGCTCCCGGTGCAGGCCAGCGGGGCGCGGGCGAAGCGAGGGGGCGAGCCGGGGGTCAAGTCGGGCGCCGGGGCTCCGCGGGGTGCGCCCCGCGGCAGGGGCGGGGCCGGAGCGGCCATGGGCGGGGCCGTGGGCCGGGCAGTTCCCGCGCCGGCGCCCCGCCGAGGTGGGGGCGGGGCGGACCGGGGGCGTGGCCCGTGTCGGGTGCCGCCGGAGGCCGAGGCCGGGACCCCCCGGGCGGGGGGCGGGAGGTGCGTGCGTAGCAGTGTGCTATCCCCGGCTCTGGAGAGACAGGCCCGGGTAAAGCTTGGTCATTCGCAGAAGGGCTCATTCACCTCCAGATAACTCTGCTGTCTCGCCAGAGCCACTCCCTCGTTCTTGGTACTCTTCCCCTAGACGTCCTCGGTCCGCCCTTCCTGCTGTCTCTCCTCAGCGTCCTCTGCCCCTCCGGTGTCGCCGTCGCCCAGGGCTCCGGCCTCAGCCCCCTTGGCTTCTGGGCTGGCCCTAGGACATCCGTCCATTGCTGGTTTTAACTCCCACCGCTGTGCGGATAATCCTGACAGCTCTACTAGCAGCCAACCCGTATGCGCCGGGCACTTTGTGAACTTTGTGAACATTCACTAATACCACTTGGAGTTGTTACGCCTAACACCTAAATCTTTATCCTCGCCCAAATCATTGCCCTCAGTTCTATATACTTCTATTCAGACAACTGGTAGACCCCTCACTGGATATTCCACAGCCCCCTGTGGGCGAACGTATCTGTAGTGGACCCCACCTTCCTTCCCCAAATCTGCTTCTCCCCCAAGCTCGCCCTCAGTGAAGAGCATCACCATCTCCCCAACCAGGCATCCAACCCCCAAATAGGGCTTCAGTCTTGGATTCTCACTCGGGAATGTAATCTGTTCCAGAATCCCCTCAGCTCTGCCCCCAGCTCTCTCTGCCACACTCATCTGCACAGCTTCAGTTGGGACCACAGCATTCTCCTGGGTTACTGCAACAATTCCTAGGGGACCCATCGTTCTGCCTCCTGTCTGGCTCTCCTCAATCCAGCCTTCCTTCTCAAGAGCACATTTCACCCCCTTTAAATACTAGGCTAAAACCCAAATCTCCTCAGCCTTTTAGAAGTCAGAAAGAGGAGTGCCTGGCTGACTTAGTGGGGTGGGGCATGCAACTCTTGATCTCCCGGTGGTGGGTTCGAGCCCCTCCTTGGGGACAGAGATTACTTAAATAAGTAAATAAAATAGAAAGAAGACAACGATGTTTTTCTGGCCTGACCAGTATTCAACATGGTACCTGATGGTCCTGGCCAGTGCAGTAAAGTGAGAACACTGAGTGAGATAAACGACTGGGAGCAAAAAAGCAGCTGCTTCTGCTGCTTCACCTTCTCCTTCTTCTTATTTTGGTCTTAGCAAGTTTAGTGTTTATAATACAGTTTTGTTGCCTAATTCCTGCAGTGTGTATTAGAACCCCAGGACTTCTTTATCTACTAGTGGCGAGTATGTACTCTTTCTTAAGCTCTCATTCCCCCACCCCCACAGTTTTCCAAGGGTTTTTTGTTTGTTTTGATTTGATTTTTTTAGGTTCCACATATAAGGGATATCATATAGTATTTATCTTTCTCTGTCTGACTTATCTCACTTAGCATAATGCTCTCAAGGACCACCCATGTTATGGAACATTGTTTTTATTGTCAAATGATCATCAACATAGAAAACAAGACAAATCAATTAACCTAATAAGAACAGTGAATAATAAGAGTAGCTTATATAAGATCAGAATATAAAGTCAATAATGGATTCCTCTGCAATAAGAATACATTTCTTGAGAATGTAATAAAAATAAGATACCTTGCACAATACTGAAGTATTTAGAAATTTGTTAGGAACCTAACAAAAAATGCACAAGACCTTTAAGGAGCTAAATCTAAAACTCAAATATATGGATGTTTTTTAAAGACCTAAATGCACAGATAAGTAGTGGGATAATGCCTTAACTTTAAAAGAACGTAAATGATCTGTGTATTCAATGAATTCCAGGAAAAATTCTAGCCTGATTGTGTTGAAACTGGGAAAACAGACTATGATATATATGGAAGAATAAAGGCCCATGATCTGCTAAGACAGTTTTGAAAAAGAAAAATTAAGGGAAGGTCTTGCTCTACAGACATTAAAACAGATTACAAAACCATAGTATTGAAATAATGTGATATTGGTACAGAAACAAATAGAGAAGTGGAATAGTTTGGAGAGTCCAGGATAAATTCATTTAAATATGATAACTTGGCATGTAATAGATAAAATCACAAATTATTAGAGAAAGGCTGGATTATTTTGTAAATGGCACTGGAAAGATTGACTTTCCATAATGGAGAAAAAAAATAAAATTGGATTCCTACCTCATACCATATACATAAACTCCAAATAGATTAACTATCTAGTTATTACAGGTAAAAATATAAAGTTAATAAATTAGAATGTAGGAAATATCTCTGTAATAAGAAAGGATTTATCATTACCTCTAAAGCTCAATCCACGAGGAGAAATGTGATGTCTGTGACTGCAGCAAAATAGAAAATGTTGCTTTACTATAAACAAAAATCAACATATGGGTGATAAGCTAGGAGAAGATATTCTCCATGCCTTAACCCAACAGAAGGCTGTAACTAGAATAATCAAGGAACTTCTGAATATCAATGCAAAATGGAAAAGAAACCTAAAAAAAGAAAAACAAAGGCAAAGGATATGTATAGGCCATTCCCAGAGGGAGAATCAGAATGGCTAAGGTGTACAAACAAGGCTCACCCTCACTGGTGATCAGAGGAAGGCGGAGTAAAGGATTGAGAACCACCTTACCCCTGTAAGCGACACAGTTCAGCAGGTCAGGTGATACATTTTTAAAATTTATTATTTATTTATTTGTTTATTTATTTATTTTTTAAAGATTTTATTTCTTTATTTGGCAGAGAGAGACACAGTGGGAGAGGGAACACAAGCAGGGGGAGTGGGAGAGGGAGAAGCAGGCTTCCCGCGGAGCAGGGAGCCCGATGGAGGGCTCGTTCCCAGGATCCTGGGATCATGAGCAGGTCAGGTGATATTAAGTGCAGGCATGGATGGATGGCAGAGCATGTGACAGGTGCAGAGAAATGAAATATGTGGGTACCTTTGCAAGGCTCCGACAAGGGTGAAGCAAGAGAAACCCTAGGGCCCAAATGTGGGAGGCCCTTGCACTCAGGGCTGACTCTCCACTTGAATGACCCTAGCTGCCTTAGTTTGCACTCTGGGCACCCATTGCCTCCCCTTAGTCCTGGCCATGTACCTGTGGACCCAGCTGTAGTGCTCTTGGGTGTGTTCCTAGGGAAACGTCCTCAGAGGCCTATAGGAAATGCATTCCGGTGTTGCTTATGACTGCAAAGTTGTAGGTATCTCCCACAAGGGGACTAGACAAATAGTATTTGGAAAATGAAGGTAATGATAGGGACTTTCATGGCAGATGAGGATTGCCCAGCATTGGGCCTCTGGAAAGGAGGGTAGAAACCTGGTGAAGAGAGCTCCAGCCAAGCCAGAAGGACTTCCGTCCCCCTTCCAGGGAGTGTGTGGGGACCAGGTGTGACATCTGTGTCTGGGAGGGCTTTGGAGGTTTCTGAGCCTTTGTGATGGATCCTCCCCCACCCCTCCCACCAGGACATGCATTTGGATTTGGCCGGGGAGAAAGTTGGAAGATGCCCTAAGATCTCTCGTGAAGGGTTGGGCGTATTTTCACTTTCGTATTAAGGAAGCAGTGATCAGAGTGTTCAAGGTCTTGTTCCGGCCGTCAAGGCAGAAAGGATTTACAGGGCAGATCTTGGACTTCGGAGTTTACACACGTAGGTTCCAATCCCCTTCCTACCTTCTAGAGATGTGAACTTGGACTGGAAACCCAGCCGCAGTGAACCCTGGTTTTCTTCCCAGGGAGATGGAAATAAAAATAAGGCCTAACTCAGAGACTTGGCATCAGGAGTCAAAGGAGAGATGATATCTGAAACCATCATCCCCCCCTCCCCCAGCCAGCCTCCAGGGAATGCACCTCATGAGTTGCAAATGCAGTCATCCATCAGATCCAGAAAATTCAAGTCCAGACCCCTCTTAGCTTCAGACACGAGGGGGTGCTTTGAATCAGTACTGTTGGATGTTGCCCAGCTCTGGAAGCAGTGGAATAGCGCTTTGTGGAGGTGAGCAGGGATGGTGACCCCGGACCCCAGCCCACAGTTCTCACAGCTCTCACTTCAGTTCCAAGGGAGAGAACTACATTGCCTTTATTTAGGGTTATTTTGTATTTAAATGAGAAATAGAACCACATTGCAAAATAATAATGATGAAGGCTAGTTGGAAGGCAGGCAGGCAGGGACAAGGGGCCCCCGCCCTGAGAGGAAACCACCCTTAAAAGGATTTTACACCGCCCTGGAAGGAGCCCTCCACCCTTTCCCATGTAGGTTTCAAAAATCTGATCGGATGACAGGCAGATGACAGGCGCAGGGAGGGTTAATCAGATTAAAACAGTCTGCCAATAAGCCCATAAAAACCCCTAGACTTCAGAAACTCAGGTGGCAACCCCGTCGGGTCCCCTCCCTCCTTGGGAGCATTGTACGATCACTTTGCTATTACTCAGTGAACCTTGCTTTGCTGCCCACCGCTCTGTCTGGTCTACCTCGTCATTCTCCGAAGTGGCGTGACCAAGAACCATGGGCACCGACGGAAAATACGCTGTAACAGTAATAGTGTTGGTTCTGACAGTAGCCCGAGCAGTAAATGCAAGGGCACCCTCCCCCCACTGCCGGTAGCTCCTGGGGTGGGGGTCTGCCGCTCCTCCATCCCTCCTGCCTGGTGAAGGTTTCCTGTTTTCCACTGGGGACCAACCTTCCGCAGCTCGGACTGCGGGTTTGAACCGGGTTGAGCCCAGGACCAGCTATGTAATTTGCGGGGCCCCGTGCAAAATGGAAATGCAAGGACCCACGTTCAAAAATTACTAGGAATTGCAAGGTGGGGGGACAGCAGAGCATTAAACCTAACTCAGGGTGCATGACCCAGACCTCACCAATGAGTCAAAACTTTTGCCAAGTAGAGGCTCTCCCTTTTTGCTGAGATTGCTAGATTGTGAAAATATAAACCTGGAGCTGCTGACTGCCATCTTGTCTCCCCGGGAGGAGACCCCTTGATGGGAAAACCTAGTCCAGAAGGAGGTGGGCCTCTGGTAAGATAATGTGAGACCCTTGAACTACCACTCTCAGGAGGAGCAAGCCATTTTATTCCTTCCTAAGCTTCAAAAGTTCTGGGTACACCCACGAATCAGGACGCCCGGAGCAATTATTCTTTCTATGCATATTCACTAAGTTGTAATCAAAAGGCACATAATGTTAAATCCTGCTTTTTTTTTTTTTTTTTTGCTGTTAAAGAAATGTTCCTCTTTTCTCCCCCCAAGTTTTTATTTAAATTCCAGTTAGTTAACATACAGTGCAATATTAGTTTCAGGTGTAGAGATTAGTGACTCAACACTTTCATACAATACCCAGTGCTCATCACAAGTGCCCTCCTTCATCCCCATCACCTTTTTCACCCATCCCCCACCCACCTCCCTTCTGCTAATCATCAGTTTGTTCTTTAGAGTTAAGAGTCTGTTTCTTGGCTTATCTCTCTTTCCCCCTCCCACCACCGTGTTCCTCTGTTTTGTTTCTTTAATTCCACATATGAGTGAAATCATACGGTATTTGTCTCTCTCACTGACTTATTTCACTTAGCAGGATACCCTCTAGTTCCATCCATGTCGTTGCAGATGGCAAGATGTCATTCTTTTTGATGGCTGAGTAATATTCCGTGGTGTATATACCACATCTTCTTATCCCTTCATCGGTCGATGGACACTTGGGCTCTTTCCATAATTTGGCTATTGTTATCCTGCTTTTATAAAGTAACATTATACCATGAGTTTCCTGGTGTTGTTATAGTCTTCATAGGCTGTATATTCCAACCCCAATTGATGGTCATTAGACTATTTACAAGTTGGTGCTTTTAAAAATACTTCTGTGATAAACAGTACAAAGTGTATGGTTTGGGAGAAGGTTTTTGATTTGAAATGATGTGCCCTTTTCATTTGGAGCCTACCTAATTATGAGGTTTTATTAGGACCCGGGGCTTTCCCCACAGTCCGGCGGGGTCGGGGGAGTGGTGGTGCAGGACAGGGACAAGCCTGCCATTTACCTAGGCTGGCCACAAACTCCTGGTGGGTTTCCAGCAGGGGGGTGATGATGTGTGAATACAGCCCTGGAGCTGCGAGTGAAGGGGCAGACATCCCCAGGAATATTCAGTGTCACTGCCCGTAGGAGACTTCCATCTAGTCCAACCCCCTCATGTCATAAATGGGGAAACCCAGAGGCCCGGAGAAGGGAAGTCAGCAAGTTAGTGCAGAGTGGGGGCCTGGAACCCTGTCTTCAGTATTTGGATTCTCATTTACGGCAGCCTTGGGCAAGCCCTTGTGAGCCTTCATGCCACCAGATAAATTACAATCCTGATTTCTGACGGGATTGCGAATTCCCAGTATCTCTCTGCACAGTATCTGAGCCCTGCAGCCTTTAAATGTTTCTGGAGCTTAAGCTTGCAAGCCAACCCTACATCCCCCTCAAGCTTCAGTGGCCCCATTCTGCCCCCTTCGCAGCCAGCCCTGAAGAAGAACCCTTTGTACAAGGATCTTCCTTACTGGCCAGCCACACTTTCAGTTAACCTTTAGCATCTCTGCAAAGAGCTCTCTGGTACATATGTGCAGAAAATGTATCAATTTACCCAGTAATGGGCTCTTGCGTTGTTTAATTTTTCTCTTTAATTTTCAGGTCTATTTTTTTTTTTTTTT
>NC_138384.1:33558351-33617384 GCF_054177405.1 Leptonychotes weddellii
CTGAGCAGGGAGCCCAATGCGGGGCTCCAACAGGACACTGGGATCATGACCCAAGCTGAAGGCAGATACTTAACAAATGAGCCACCCAGGCGCCCCGATTTTTGACTTTTAAACAAGATAAAGCCTACTTTTGTGTATTTCTTTTTTTTTTTTTAAAGATTTTATTTATTTATTTGAGAGAGAATGAGATAGAGAGAGAGAGCATGAGACGGGGGAGAAGCAGACTCCCCACTGAGCAGGGAGCCCGATGCGGGACTCGATCCCAGGACTCCAGGATCATAACCAACTGAGCCGCCCAGGCGCCCCTACTTTTGTGTATTTCTTGATTTGATTTGCTAAAATGTTACAGGTTTTGGATCTGTGTTCATGAGGGATATTGGTTTGGTGTGTGTGTGTGTGTGTGTGTGTCCTTTGGCCCCAGATTTTGTGGGCTTTGGTCACATGTTCCTGTACCCAAATGAGGTGGGAGATATTTCTCAAAAAGAGGACTTGTAGACTTAGTAGGGCCTCTTATTCTGGAAGAGGAGGATGAAGAGGGGCTAGCATCATCTGATAACTGTGGATCAGATGGAGAAATGGCCTTTTCAGCTGATGCCAGCAAGCATAGATGTCTTGACTCTAACCAGTAGGTTTTCCTCCACACATAGGAAGGTGTGACATCAGTTTTTTGGTTTCTTATACTTTCTATTTCTTTCCTGAGAATATTTATTTTTTTTGTTATTATCATATTTTCCTTTATGTTCATATGCGTGCTTATAATAACTGCCTTAAAATGATTGCTGATTTCAACATCTAAGGTCACTTTATGATTGGTATCCGTTGATCACCCTTTCTCCAGAGTGTGGGTCATGTTTTCCTGTGTCTTCATAGGTCATATAATTTTGGATCTTATCCTGGACATTGTGATGATATGTTAATAGAGACTGTGGCTTCATTACAGTCCTCCGAAGACTGTTCATTTTTATTTAAGCGGGAAATTAACTTTGTGGAACAGAAACTAGAAACTCCTTCCCTGCAGGTGATAGAAGCTGAAATGTCAGTTAAGTTCTTTCAGCTTCCACTGGGCTGCTTGTGACTGCCTCACTCATCTGTGCTTCTGACAGATTTGGGCATTTTATACACAAATTTTGGGACTCCCCTTCTATGGCTCTCTCTTTTTTTGTACTTTCCCAGTTACTTTTTAGTTGTTGTAATTGCCCTGACCCCTGGTTCTTCAAGCCAGTAGTACTTTTCTATCCAAAATTTTCTATCCAAGTTCCAGGTGCCCTGCATGGGGCAGACTGGAGCTTGCCATCAGGCTAAACCCCTAGTGGGAAATTTGCCCAGTGCTGTTCACTTCCTTAAGTGTTGACTCTCTCTCAGTGTCTGCCATTTTGTCCCTCTCCAGTGCCTTTAGTTAGTGTAGAATTTGTGGTTGTCACCTGCAGAAGACTTGGTCAGATAGGAGTTCTTTTGCCCTGAGCAGAGCAGAACCTCTGAGGAATGACACCAGCTAACCAAGAAGAACTCTCTCCCTGCCAATGTCACCAATGCCATGGCTCTGTTAGTCACCGAGACTCAGACAGAGAAGAGGTTGGAGAAGAAAATCTAAATTGACTGAGTGTAAATCTGAAATGGCTGAGCAGAACACCAGATGTCTGAGAAACCCTGGAGCTGACTAGACTAACTTTTCTGCCATCATGTAAAATGGATGTTCAATTTTAAGTTATAGAATATTAGAGAAAATTGCATTTTCCCATTTACATCTTATAGCTGGAAAATATCTTCTAGGGAGATATGAAGGGAAAGGTTTGAAGATGCTCAGTATGGGGTGAGGGAGAAACTGGGTTTAAAGTGGTTATTATCTTCCCGGTATTCAGGTTTTTCATCAGTAGAATGATGGGGGAGGGGAGGCCTAGTGTGCTTTTTATGAATTTCTGAGTCCACAAACTGTTTTCTTGACAGAGTCTCTTCTTGTGAAAAAGGGATGTGTCCGGGAGTGGAGGGGCCCAAGCTGTAATTCTTTTGCATGTAGCTGTCCTCGCTGCTCTTGAAGTTGCCTCCTCAGGTCACAGGTTCCATTGACTCACTGCTGCCCCCATCAGGGCAGATGTGGGACTACAAGTAGAGCAGGCGGTGTCCAAGCGTGGAGCAGCCAGGCATACTGGAGAGGTTTTTCCTCTCTAGATGGGATCAAACCTGTGGCTTTGTCAAGAGACAACGGTCAGATCTTTGGGCAGCTGAACCTGACCAGCTTGCCTACTCTACCTTATTTTTCCCTTTAAACTTTTAATTTATTTTTAGAATTTCAATTTCTGCCTCTTCCCAGGAAAGATGGGTTGCCCTTAGGTAAGTCAACAGTGAGTTCCAAGCCCTGAGCCTAGCAAGTCTGCCTGGAAAAGAGAGCCACTTTCCTAGTAATTCCCCAGATGTCTCAGGGCTGAGCCCCATTGGTCTGTCTGGGGTCATGTGACCATCCCTGAACCAGTCACGGAAGCCAGAGAGATGGAGGGCTCTGATTGCCCAGCCTTGAGCACTGGTCACCCCTATAGTCACGGGGGTGGAGGGGGATTAACTCCAACCCAAACGGCTGGACTGAGAGATAGAAAGAGGGCTTCCTCAAGGGAAAAGGTGGGGGGCTGTTCCCAAGAGAAGGGAGATGGGATGCTAGGTGGGAAATAGTCCAAAGACTTCTACAATAAGTTTTTCTCAAAATTCCAGATTGAGGGCTCCTCAAGGGAGGGCCGTCAGTGCTGCTTGCCCTGTGTAGCTATTTCTCATTTGATTATCACACCCGCCCTGGGAGGTCAGTGTTGCCAGAGATAAGGAATGTGAGGTTCAGAGAGACTAAGTACCTCCCCTCCAGTGGGGTGGCCCTGGGTTTGAACTTCCTGTCTCCTGAAGGCAGAATCCGGGGCTGCCCAGGTGACCAGGCCCCCTGGATTGTCTCAGACCTGCTGCCCCGACTCCTGCCCCACCAAGGAGACCATTCTTGCTTCCAAACGGAGAGGAGAAATTGGCAATGGCCATGAGTTGAGACGATTTGATAAAATATTTCTTGTTTTCTCAAGTTTACATAGACCAAGTTTTCACTGTTGCTATGGGGTGGGTTGGCAGAGAGATGAAAATAAATCTGTGTAATTTATTTTTTCTGTGCAGCGAGTATATTTCCGCTTGCTTCATACACACACACGTGCGCGCACACACGCACACAGACGTGCACACACATGCCCGCACATATAGGCTTTAATAAAATACTTAAACCCCTTTAATGCTCTCTGTGGAAGGAATAAATATGTACTGTACTTTCAACTTCTGTTCTTTGAAATACCATATGGTCTGCACTGTGAGCTTAAAATACTCTGGTGAGCGGATGCTTTCATGCAGTAGATAGCCAGGTGGAGCTTTCCCCGCCAGTCTCACAAGGTTAATTAATCCTTTAAAATACAGTGTGGAGGGGTCCGTGCGTCAGGAACAGGCGCTGTGAGAGGGAGGCGGCCCATTGGCCTGCACTGGGGCTGAGAAGGGAGTACAAAGGCGCCGCAAGGTGGGCTGGGCCACTGCCCGATGGCGCCTTTGATGAGCGCTCAGTCACTCAGATACTCACAGTTTGCGTCCTGCATAATCAGGGATAACAGGCTGATGGTTTGCATGAATAACTAAGTTTGTCGTTGTGGTTAATTTTCCCTCAAAAAGAGGCCCCCCATCTCTCTGGCCCAATGCATATTTATAAAGGGCAGGGAAATAAGGCAGAAGAGTCTGGATGGCACAGCGTCCCCAGGAGCTGGGAGGGCTGGCTGGACCCAGAAGCCTGGGAGGCCCGGCTTATGCCAGGGCCGGCAGCTTGGAAGAGGGTGCAGAGCTTTGTGGGGTCGGGAGAGAAAGAACTGCTGGGCGTGGGCGTGGGGCAGGGGGGAGGCCAGTTTGCCAGGCTGATTTGGGCCAGCCTCGTCCCTGCTCTGGACCTCAGTTTGCCATCCATACAAGGCACCTGGGGGCCGCTTGCCCAGGCCTCAGGGTCCCAAAAGGCCTGCCATCTCCAAATGAGGTTGCACTTAGAGAGGAGGGAGAACATCTGTAGTGTTCCACAAGCAAATATTTTTTAGATAAATGCCTCAGTTATCTTGTGAAAAGCATAATTGCATTGCATTGTGTGTGTCTTGGTGTTAAAAATTGTTCGATTGTTGGGGCACCTGGGTGGCTCAGTCGTTAAGCGTCTGTCTTCGGCTCAGGTCATGATCCCAGGGTCCTGGGATCGAGCCCCGCATCAGGCTCCTGCTTGGCGGGAAGCCTGCTTCTCCCTCTCCCACTCGCCCTGCTTGTGTTCCTGCTCTCGCTGTCTCTCTCTCTGTCAAATAAATAAAATCTTAAAAAAAAAAAATTGTTAGATTGTTGATTGTAGACATTGTATATAGTCTGTGGATCTTGTAACTTCTTTGTGGCTTTTCTTTCTCATTCTTTTCAAAGAATGTCCCAGCAGCCACTGAGTGGGCCGGATTCCCCCTTCCCATGCCTTTCAGGGGAGCCCTAACAGGAGTGAGGGAGGGTTCAGGGACCCTGCAAGTCCACCGTTTCCTGGCAGCACCCCCAGGCCTTCTCTCGTCAGGGCCAGCAGGTGGCACTTGGGAGCCTTCCTTCTGGCCATCTCCTTTCAGCCCGGCTCCAGGCCTTTCAGTGCACCTACTGCAGGCTTCTTAGTGCCCCGAGGGAGGTCCTGGCATCCAGGCCCTGCCTGGGATGTACTGGGAAGCTAGATGCGGCAGCCGAGTGGCTGGATCTGCCTACCTACCTCTCCCATACTGAGTCCACATTCAAGGCAAGTGGGCTTCCTTGAATGTGGAGTTGACACCTTAGATGAGACCTGAAGAACAATACAGGATTTCAGGCAGAGAGAATGGAATATGCCAAGATCTGGAGAACACAGAGCCTGGCGTCTTCAAAACCCAAGAGGAGGCTGGTGGGGCTGGGATGTGGACTATTGGGATGGGGGCTGGAGGGTTAAGATGATGCTTGCCACTGGTGGGGGCTGCAGGGCTGGGGCAGCCTGAGCGAAGAGTCCGGACTTTATCTTGAGAACCGCAGGGAATCCCCAGCCCACCCAGACCATCAGATTTGTCCCATGGAAAGATCACTGTGGCTGCAGCTGCCTGACCTGTCCTTAGAGCCCCCCCCCGCCCCCCGCAGGGCACTCCCACCTCTGTGCCTGCCCCTCTGCCTGGGCGGGGAAGAGCTGCACACCCCCAACCCGAAGGACAACTGCGAGCTGACCGGCCTTGCAGGCTCCGTGGGCTAGGCCAGAAAAAGCTGTCTCCAGGAACCCCTCCCCTCTAGCTGGCAGGGGCGGGGAGTGCCAGGGGGCCCTGAACAAAGGGGAGCAAGCAGAAGGTCACTACACTTCATGCTGGGCCATTTGGAAAGAGCACTTTCCCCCTTTTGAAGCTGTCCAAGAGTTCCCAATGCCTGGGGGTAATGACAGGTCAAGGGAAGGGGCCTGAAACGAGGGCACCAGTCTCTAATGGTGGATTTGGGGCATCAGGACTATTTCTGGAGAGAGGAGGTGGCAGGCATGTGTAGGTGTGCATGCAGATTGGGGGTAGATTTAGCCACCCAGACACGGGCTCCTGCTTCTTCCACCTCCCTGGCACCCAACAGGAGAGACCCCCGCCTGGGTGACACCTGACATTCTGAAACAGCGAAGCCCTGTGCAGCCTCAGTTACTAATTAATTAATGATGCTCCCCAAGTGTCCCCTGGAGTCCTTCCTCACTGGCGGGAGGGGAGGCCGAGGCTGCAGAGACTCCGTTCAGAGGTTTGTTGAATGGCTAACGGCTGTTGAGATGTAGTGTCCACCAAGGCATATCTGACTTTGTATTTAACGTTTAAATATTTAATTAATTAAGTGTGGCAAATATTTCATTAAACACCATCAAAGCCACCATGACACTCCACTCTGCATAATTCAAAGGCAAGCCAGCCTTCTCTCCGGGCTCCTAACCCTGCTGCCAGGTGGGAAATGAACCCACTCGGGACCCCAATTCTGAGACCCAGGGCACCCCATGCCCTGGACACTTGTTTGAGCGGACATCAGGCTGGCTGGGCTATTGAGGGAGTCTCCCCAGCACCTGCTATGTACCAGACCCTCAGAGAGCTCTGCGGCATGTCTTGGGGCCACACGGCTGGGGACTGTTCAACGATCTGATTGTGCCGAATAGAGAAAGTCCTGGGTGGGGAAGGTTCTGAGTATGGGGCTGTTTAACCCCAAGAAAAAGGATGGAGGGTATTCATGGATGTAAAGCCAAAGCCACTGAAAACTGACAATAAATAATAGGATTAATAATAAATAATGCTTCTTCATTACACTTACTGTTTATTATTATCTGTCTCCCCTCAGTTATCTATCGGGACGGCCACCCCATAGATTAGTGGCTTAAAGCAACAACAGTTTATTATTTCTATTGACTAAGTGGGTGGCTGGGCTCAGTGGGCAGATCTTCTGTCTCGTATGATGTTGGCTGGGGTCGTGCAGATGGCTGCATTTAGCTCGGAGCTCGGCTGGAGCTGGAACAGCAGGTTGGCATGCCTTATGTGTATAGTGGCTGGAGTGGGGCTCAGGGCAGGCTGAGCTCCTTGGTGGGCAGAGTAGTAGAAGTCATCTGCATGACTTCTTAGACTGGACTCTGGGCTTCCAAGAGACCAAAATGGCTAGGCCCAGAGCTGGCACAAGCTTACCTGGCCTACATTCTATTGGTCAAAGCAAGTCATAAGGCAGGCCCAGATTCAAGGGGAGGGGAATTAGGCCCCTCCTGCTAGAAGGAGAAACGTGTGCATGCGGGTTCGGTGGAATCATTGGCTGCCATCTTTGGAGACCATCTACCACACCCCGTTACAATGTAACCCCACGAGTGCAGAGATGTTTCTCTTTTGTTCACTGATGTATCCCACAGTGGCCACTCAAAGTTCCTGGCACATAGGAGATGCTCAACAGGTAGTTGTTGAATGAATTGAACTCAATTTGCCAATACAGAGTTTCTGCGCAGATCCATTCTTGGAACACAGGCCCAGCAGAAAGCAGAGTTTGCTTATTAGGAGAGGCCTATGGTGTGATGACCCTGCTTCCCAACCTCTGGCCTGTGTGCCTCTCCTCACGTATGCACAAGTGCATGAAGAACATACAAGAAGCCAAAAATAAGGTGAGTGGAGGGAGATTGGGAGGAGAGCAGGGAGATTGGCAGCCGTGGCAGCCTTCCGGCCTGGGCTCTAAGCCACTAAAGCGTCGGGGAGCCCCTGCTCCTCCCCTTGGTTTCTCTGTCAAGTGTGTGCATGGGGCCCTTGGCTAAATGGGACTGAGGGGCCTTTTAGTTCTGTAGTTCTATGATCACGTTCAAATACGGATTTACTCATTTATTCACTATTGACGCAGAGCGCCAGGCACTGTGCTAGCTGCTGGGGACACAAGAAAGATAAGACACAGTCAGGGACTTGACAGACATGTCCATAGACAGGGACATGTGACCAGTATATTAGGAGGGGTGGACACACCACCCTCAAGATCTAGGTCAGATTGGTTCAGATAACATTCTGAGGCCAGGTCTTCCGTTCCTGGCTGCTGAGCAGAATCCACCTGTGCAGAGTTTTTAAAATGCTGTAGCCCCCCCCCACCCCACCTCTAGAGATTTGATTTAATTGGCCTGAAGGGCAACCTGGGGTTTCATCTATGTTAGAAGCACCCCCAGGCTATTCTAATAAGCCCCAGGCCCTCTGGTTCAGAGTTCCAGCCTGGGTTCCCAGTCTCCTTCTGGCTCCCCAGCTCACACCTGAAGGCAGGTCCAGCCCTTTCACCTTGATTTCCCTTCCAAAATACCCCTCCCCTCCCTAGAAGCACTTGAGAGAAGCCAGTCTGGGGTGGAGTACCGGGGAATGAGGAGCCTGGCATCCCACAGCTTCCTGCCACTGTGGGGACCTCTTTGCCCTCTCCTGCCCTGAGTCCCTTCCACCCCCGTAATTGGGAACTTGGCCTCCTGGAAGCCTGGTAGGCTGTGTTCCTGCATGGCCTGGAGGACACTGCCAGAACTCAGTGGAAGGGTGACAACATACCAGTCTTTCTCTCACTCCCTCAAGGGCTGAAGCTGCAGGGCTGGGTTGCCACTGCCCAGAAGATGCCTGCAGCCTTGCCCCGTATGCGTGTTGTTAAAGAAGAAATTATTCATGACACTTGTTAAAAATGGCAAGGCAGATTTTATTCAAGGTGGGGGCATGGAAATAGATGTAGGGACCACTGCAATGGGGTCTTGACCTGGAGGAGAGAGATTAGACTCAACTCCAAAGACAACAAAAGAGAGAATTTATAGCCAAGGAGCAGGTGGGGGGTCAGTGGATGGAAAATTACCAACCATGGGGGGTTAGCAAGGATTCTGGCTAAACCGACCTAACAGGATTCTTGCTGAAGGCAGGCCAGGCTGATCAGACATCACCTGGAGGATGGTGGAGGACGAGGAATAAGATTTCGAGGGGGATCAGATATTGAGGGGGGTGGTTCTGGTTAAACTGACTCAGCCGGATTCTTGCTAAAGTCGGACAATGCAGAGACAAACACAGAAATCCAAAAGTTGAAGCCTTGTTACAAAAATGCTCAGGGGAGCCCGAGTCAAGTTTGGTCGAGGAGAAAATCCTTCTTAGTGTCCAGAGAACACCCAGGGAAGCAGAACCAGGACCACTGACTCCCTGTCCAAGGGAATTCAGGACCCTGAGGGAGGAATCCAAACTGAAAAGAACTGCGGGCTCTACTAAGGAAGGAAGAGAGCCTAACAAAATAGTAATAATTCTTAAGGAGATGAACTGGGGGTGGCCTGGGGTGTGGGAGGACTATCAGGAACTAAAAAAAAAAAAAAAAAAAAGATTTCTCAATTTAAAAATCCAACCAACGAGCTCAGAAAAAGAATGATCACTGCTGAGAAATAAGTCAGTGTCCTGGGAGTTCAAGTGGAAGAAAATCTCATTGCAGTGCAAAACCAGAGAGAGATTTGGAGGACAAATCTGGGCAATCTAATCTAATCTTCAAAGGAGAGGGGTTTCAGAAAAAGAAAAAAAAGAAAAAAGAACATATAAAGGGAAAAACAATAATTGAACAATTAAAGAACATTTTCTGAGCTGAAGAAAGCCTTGATTAAAGGGGCTCATAGAATTCTAGGAAGGATTAATTAAAAAGACATATGCTTAGACAGACCCTACTGTAATTCCTGAATTATAAACTTCCAGACAAAAAGGAGGGTTACTGACAAAGGAAGGAAAACTCAGGTTGGTATTGGCTTTCTCATCTCCCTCCTTGCTATACAATCACAACTGTGATTTCAGGGTCTTGAGGGACAAGGATAATGACCCAAGAATCCTATATCTACACAAAGGTTATCATTCACATATCAGGGTGATAGCAAGAAATTCTGGAGCATCCCAAATCTTGCACCCCATCTGAGGAGAATGCTGAAGAGATGCCTCAGCCCAAACCAGATGGATCAGGGAAGCAAATAATGGCCTGGAAATTGAATTCAGAATGATCAGCAAAATCCAGACATTGGAGGTAGGGAAGAAGGTGGAGAATAGCAAGAAGAAAGCACATAAGAAAGTAAGGGCTTTCATCTAAGTAGGAGAGAAAACATCTAGATAGAAGGGCAGTTACTTGAAATTGATAGGGCTATGTGGTGGTTTAAAAAATATATCCACAAATTCTTCAGTGATCTTCCCTTTAAGAGATGGAGCTTAACTCCCCTTCCAAGAAGTGTGGAATGGACTTAGTGACTCACTTCTAACCAACAGACAGCACAATGATGGGGTGTGAAACTGAGACTAAGCCATCAAAGGCACTGGACTTCCTGCCCTGACTCTTTGTATTGGGAGCAGCCCTATGGACATCAGCCTATGTAACAAAGGAATGAAGCTTCCTGCCAACAACTACACAAGTGAGCTTGGAAGAAGTTCCTCTAGAAACAGTCAAGTTTCAGATGACCATAGCCTTGGCTGACACCTGATTACAGCTCTGTGAGAAACCCTGAGCCAGACCACCCACCTCAGTCACTCCTGGACTCCTGACCTACAGAAACTGAAATAATGAATGTCTTTCCCTGTAAACTGCTGAGTTTGGGGATAATTTGTTAGACATCAATAGTTAACTAATGCAATCTGTTAAGAAAGACAGCTTTCTAGGATTGTTAGGGATGGAAGTGAAAAGCATCACAGAATTTCCAAATTAATAGGAGGAAAGAGTGATTAGAAACCTGAGCAAATCCACAGGGGCAACAAAATGGGAAAGGGAAAATAACAATAATAATAAGGTAAACATAAACTAGAAAAACATTTAATAAAGTTAGATGACATACAATAAGATCGAAGAAGCTAGGGCGCCTGGGTGGCTCAGTTGGTTAGGCGACTGCCTTCACTCGGGTCATGATCCTGGAGTCCCGGGATCGAGTCCCGCATCGGGCTCCCTGCTCGGCGGGGAGTCTGCTTCTCCCTCTGACCCTCCTCCCTCTCATGCTCTCTGTCTCTCATTCTCTCTCTCGCAAATAAATAAAATTTAAAAAAAAAAAAAAAAAAAAAAAAAAAGATCGAAGAAGCTAAACCCAATATATATCATCTATCATAATAAATTATGAATTTTCCTAACAAATTTGGGGAAAAGAAATAAAAATCCAAGTAGATATTGTTTACATGAGACAGCTCTGGCACAAAGATACAAAAGAAGTTTGAAAATTCATTGTTGAGCAAAGAGATACCAGCCAGATGCAGACAAAAAGAAAGCATGGTGGTGATATGAACATTAATCAGCATGAAAATCCAAGGGGAAAAATACTGAAGGACAAAGAGGGAAATTATGAAATGTGAAGGTACAAGTCACAGAGAAAAAAATAACTTTTATAAAAACATATGTACCAAACACTCTAGTAGTCAAACACATAAGGCAAAATTTCTAGGAATACACAGAGAACATGATAAATACACAACTACAATAGGAGATTATAATACAAAAGATTAATTATCTGAATATCCATTATTCAAATCCCTGTAGTTAAGTGGTTGCTTTGGGAAACAAAAGTAGTCCTAATGCACCACCACCACCAACAATAATGATTACCAAAAAAGCACCTACAGTGTGCCAGCTAAGGTTCTGAGCACTTTGTATATATTAATCCTTGAGGTCCTCGCCACAAACGATGTGTCATGATTATTACTACCTGTTTTGCCAAGATGGCTATAATAATTCCTCCCATTCTGGTACATATAACCCTTGCAATATGACTTTACCATCCCCCCTTTTAAGATGAAGAGTCTTATTTTTTTTTTTTTAATCCATTGAATCTCATCTGGCTTTGTGACATGCTCTGACAATAGAATGTGGCTGAAGTACTTTTTGTGACATTCAAGCTAGGCCTCAAGAGGCCTTGAAGCTTCACTCTTGCTCTTTTGGAACACTCCCACCATCATGTGAAGAAACCTGAACTAGCCAAGGGCCAATCACCAGGCCCTTGAGAGAGCCCATTTTCAAATATCGAGCCTCAGATGAATTACCAGATGACTGTAGCTGCATGAGTAACCTCAGGCAAGAGCAGCAGAAGAACCACCCAGCTGAGCCTAACACAAATTACTGAGTCACAGAATCATGAGAAAATAAAATAGTTGGTTAAAATTTTTTGGAGTGGCTTATGTTATAGAAAGAGGTAACTGATAAACTATTTTGCAAATAAGGAAACAACAGGCACAGAAAAGTTGAGTAATTTGTCCAAATTTTCACAGTTATTATGAGGTTAAGCCATGATTGGAATCTAGGCACCAATGAACTGAGGTTTTATAAAATTAATCCCCACTCAAACATTCCTCTCAGTTTGCAGTTAGCATTTAACCTAAACAAATCATCAACATTTTTGATGGTTTTAGAAATGTTCCATAATAGAATACAATGCAAGTCAATTGCAAAGTGAAACCACAAATCTTAAAAAATATAGGATATTATGCAGTAGGATAAATAAATATATAGGATTTTAATTGTTTTTAAAATAAAAACACGTTCGAATTGTGTTTTAAAAAGTGATACTGGAGAATTACTAGAACCACATGCAGAACCAGTAAGAGTAGTAAACAATGGACAGGATAAATTTTACCAAAAATAAAAAAAAGAGAAAGCATATGTTCTGATTATTGTGACAGAAGCTGTTAATGGCCAACTAATATCCATCCATTCCCTTCTTATTTTTTTTTTTAAATGTTTTATTTATTTATTCATGAAAGTCAGAGAGAGAGAGAGAGAGAGGCAGAGGCAGAGGGAGAAGCAGGCTCCCTGCGGAGCAGGGAGCCCGATGCGGGACTCGATCCCAGGACCCTGGGATCATGACCCGAGCCGAGGGCAGATGCCTAACCATCTGAGCCACCCAGGCGCCCCCATCCATTCCCTTCTTATTAACAGCAACCCAATTTTGTTCAGTGTGGTGATGTGCTCAGTTAAAAATTTTATGTCTCAGATTTCTTTGAAACTAGGAGTATCCATGTGACATTTTGGCCAATGAGATAGGAAAGTCTACTTGTGGGATTTCTGTGAAAGTTATTGTCTTCCTGAAAAATAAGGGATAGCCTAAGCTAGTGAGAACATTTTTGCATGGGGTCCTGCCCCCCTTCTTCGAGTTGCAACATGGATATAATGCCTGGAGGTGCAGCAGCCCCCTTGAGAATGCAAGGAAGAAAACAGTACCCCAAGAATGGGAGAGGAGGAAGGCAGAGGAGCCACATTTGCAATGCTTTCTTTGAGTAATGGCACCCTAGCACATCTATTTGCCCTTGGAGTTTTTGTCATTTGAGAAAAATAAGCTCTGAGCTCGTTTAAGTTGCTAAATCAGGTTTCTGTCAAATGCAATCCTGACTGATACAAATAGCAAAGGATTAAGAGAGACCCTTAGGACGATAGCTGAAGCCATCAATTACCTTTTGCAAAACGTAATAGCATTGCAGATCACACAATTTTATTGGAAACATTATACTTCCAAAAAGCCAACATTAGATTTATTGTTTTTAAGCAAACTTTTCATTCAAATACAACATACATATGGGAAAGTACACTTGATTTATATCTGTTTGTTCTACAAAATCATTACATTATTATTGCAATTATAACCTACATTTTGGTAAATACCACATAAAATAAATGCCTTTTTTATAATATTTGGTGTTATTTCTCACCGTATAATGCCAGTAAAACCTTCTTTTTACTTTTTGTATGAAATTCTGCCCATATCCCAAATGGATTCACTTTAAGTGTTTTTTTTTCTTTTTCCTCTAGTACAGTTGTTGAATACTGCTGATGTCCTGTATATCTTCCAGAAAATGGTAGACAAAGATGTAGAAGACTTTTTTTTTTTTAATATTTTATTTATTTATTTGAGAGAGAGAGAGAGCACATGAGAGGGGGGAGGGTCAGAGGGAGAAGCAGACTCCCTGCTGAGCAGGGAGCCCGATGTGGGACTCGATCCCGGGACTCCAGGACCATGACCCGAGCCGAAGGCAGTCGCTCAACCAACTGAGCCACCCAGGCGCCCTAGAAGATTTTATAATACAGTCGTTTGTTATAGGTTTTACTCTGTACATGGAGAACTTAAGTCTTCTCTCATGTCTCCTAGACAGTTGTGAACATAAAGCACATGTTTGCCCACCAGCAAAACCTTAGACAATCTCAGTGAAATCAAGATTTTTTACATCTCACATTCTCTGATTATATTCCATTGAAAACAAAAAGCAGGGATGCCTGGGTGGTTCAATCAGCTGAGCATCCGACTCTTGATCTCAGCTCAGGGTCTTGATCTCAGGTTGTGAGTGCAAGCCCCATGTTGGCTTCCTTAAAAAAGAAAAAAAAAGCAACAATTTCTTAAAAATAATCCCTTCAAAAAATCACCAAGGAAGACAAACCTGTAATACTTGGAAACTAAACAACCTCTTCCAAGTTATCTGGACCAAAAAGGAATTAAGAAGAACATTTCATACCAATACCTAAGGGATGAGTTAAAGTCAGATGAAAATTTGTAGTGAAGAAATTCTTTTAATATTAAAAAATAAAGTGGAAAAAAAACCCCACTTAAGTATTTAAGAAATTAGAAAAAGAACAATACAAAAGGCCATACCACACACATTCACATAGTAGAAGGAAATATTTAAGGTAAATTTGCAAATAATGAGATAGAAAACTGAAAATAATATAAAGATAAATGGACCCAAATATGGCCCTTAAAAAAAATAGATTCTTTTCAAGTTAAATTTTGGGAAAAAAAAGAAAAGAAAAGAAATAGTAAAAGCAAAAAATATCATTAAAAATGAGCAAGTAGTTCCAAGTACAGACCTCATGGTATGCATCTTTATGGCAGTAACTTTGTAATCTAGAGGAAAATGGATAATTTCTGGAAAAAGACTGATCATCAAAGTTTACTCAATTATGGGTAGAAAAAAAAATCTAAGTTGACCAAAAATCATAAAAGAGTTAAGTAGCATAAACAAAATTGGGCCATAGGAAGATGGCCTATTATTCCACGTTGTTTCAGATACTAGCTAATGCAATAAGAGAAGAAAATGAAACAAGTGGTATACATAAAACACAGAAGAGGCAAAACACAGAAGACTTAATTCCAATAACTTTGGAATATAATTTTATTATAGTAAATCTTCCTATCCAGAAATATGATATATCGTGCAAATAATGCCTTTAATCTTTTAATAAGATCTAAAAACTGTCTACTTATAAATGCTGAATTTTTCTTGTTAAATTTATTCCTTATTATTTTCTGGACTTTGTGAACAATGTATTTGGATTTCCCCTCCCCTCCAATTCTACTCATAATCATTTATTGTGGGCATTGAGAAAACCATTGTTTTTGATCTATTTATCCAAAATCTAAGGACCTATGAAAATCTCTTTTAAAATAAAAAAAAATTAGCATTTGCATGCAAAAATAATTCTTTATAATACCATAATTTATTTCCCCATATTGATGGACATTTGAGTTATTTCCAGTTTTGTTGCCTTACACATAATGATGCAGGAAATATCTTTGCCCAGGTGTCATTATATGCTGATATTTTCGGCAGAGGTTGGAGAGTATGGTTACTGGGTTAAGAAGACGTCTGCACTGGAGCTGAGACCCTTGGATGCACAAGAAAGAAAAAGAGCTTTCTACTAAAACTTTATTTCAATTTCATATAGACAAGTTAATCTGGGGTTCCCCTTCTTCTGGGTGTGAATCTAAGTTTGGGTCCCCCAAAATGCCCAGGTAGTTCTCTCTCCTGGCTCTGTATTAGGGAGGATGAGGGTGTGGAAAGGGATGGGGGTTTGGGATTAGCTGTGCAGCCCAGGCAGTTCTCTGGCTAGGCTATTCTGGGGGCCTGTTGCCACCTTACTGACAGAGCCCAGCATCTCAGGAGAGGGCCTGCCTACCACAGAAAGGCACAGACAGCTGGCAGTACTTCCTTGCTCTCTCAGGGCCAGTGGCTTGGCTTTTGTCACATCCTCTGCCATTTTCTTTGTCCCCTGCAGGCCATCCATCTGGACCCCAGTCCAGGGAAATCTTTTCTGAAGGGCAGGGTGGAGGGCTGGACAGAAGCTTCCTTCTCCCTAAATCTCTTCTTGTCCTCCTAATGTTTCTCCAATATTCTCTCTGGGCCCGGCGCCTTCCCTGTTTACGTATGGGCTTGGTTTTAAAAAACCAAAGCTGTAAAAATACCTGTCTCCCCTCCCAACCCCCAGCTTCTCTCCCCAACCCCCAGCTTCTCTCCTGAGATAATGAGGGGAGAATGGTGGAGTGCCTGCATTGGATGGGGTGGAGGCTGAAGGACAAAGGGAATTGGGGGAGGGAGGGAATAACAGGTGGAGAGGAATAAAACCTGGGATAACGTAAAAATATCTCCTGCCACAGACATTTAAAAATTGTAATAAATAATACACCGTTCAAAAATATATAGAATTCACCTTGCCACCAGCAACGACCTCTGTAGGTGTCTATTTCGCTCCAACCTCACCAGTTCCAAATGCTACTGTTCTTTTGAATTTTTGTCCCCCTAGTGGGGGCTGTTCTCATCCAAATGTACTGGCACTTAGAAATGTTGAGAGTCTTTCAACATCTGCAGCTCCTTTTCTGTGAACTGTCTGGTCCTACCTTTGCCCATTTTTCTATTGAATCGTTTGTTTTTTTCTCCTATTTGCAGGAGACTTTTGTTTACTATAGGTCATGGAGGCTTGGGCAGTGGAGTTGATCAGGGTTCTGCCAGGGGGTAGACCAGGTTGTCTGAAAGATCCAGGGGGTCAGGAGCCTGCATCCCACATGCGCACAGAATGTACAGGACTGTGGGTGGGACAGCGGGAGTGAGTGGTGTGCGGGCTGGGCCAGCATCATGAGCTAAGGTCCTTAGAAAGAGTAAAAATAATGAAATAGGGGGTGCCTGCGTGGCTCAGTCGGTTCAGCGCCGGGCTCTTGGTTTCAGCTCAGGTCATGATCTCAGGGTTGTGAGATGGAGCCCAGTGTAGGAGCCTGCTTAAGATTCTCTCTCTTCCTTTCCCTCTGCCCCTCCCCCACCTCAAAAAACAAAACCAAACACAATGAAACAGATCAAATAAAATACAAGTAAAGGGAGAAGAGAAGAGAAAGGCAGTGATGCTCTGGGACAGTCCACAAACCCTTCCCAATCCCACACCCTCTCCCACTCTTCCTTTTAATGCCCACAGCAATCCTGTAGGTGAGAAATAATATTCCCATTTAGTGGATCATCCAGAGAGGCGGGGAGAGGTGGAGTGCCTTGCAGAGAAGTAGGTGGGAGAGCCAGGGATGGGGCTTGAGGCTGATTCCCCTCCAGATCACTCAAGATACTTTTTTTCTTATTTCCCGTCATTGTTTTTTGTTTTACTTCATTGTTTTTAGCCGTTCTGTTTCTAAGGACTCCCAAATAAATGTGTGGATCAGTAATGTGCACACAGTAGGCGCCTAATCACTGTCCCAGAGACTGACCCGGAGCGTCTGGTCAGCTGGTCCTTGAAACTGTTAATTCGGCCCCTGCCCCAACCTGCGGCCGCGCTGACGGGGCCTGAGCTGGGACAGTCCGAGGCCGCCCGGCCGACCGGGACGACCTTCCCTCCGCGTTGCATCCTGGCTGCAGGCCCTGATGGTGGCGGAGGGCGGTGAGGGCTGGGCACAAGTGCCATGGCCAGGTGGGGTTTTTATGGCGTGGCCCAGGGAGCTCATTCTTAATAGTGGCTTTTACACCGATCACACACTTTTATTTCTAGCTCCTTAAAGGCTTCCGCCGGAGCCAGCCTCCTGGCTTTCTGTAGCCCCCCCACCGCCCCTCCCTCAAGTCCCTGGTGCAGTTCTCTCCCCCGGGTTCTTTCTGTCTGAAGAGTGCGCGGGACGTGATAGCCCCAGGGCCCCCCCGATTCGGCCCCCCTCCCCTGGTGCAGAGGATTCTGGCTCCCTGGTCATCGTGGCCTTGGCCTACCGGAGCCTACAGCCCATTAGGCGCCAAACGTTCGTTGCTCTCGATGGCAAACTTGAGGCTCTCTCCAACAGCTCGGAGTGGGGAGCCCAGCCCTCCCTCCCTCTGTCGACAGCCCCCTCGCCACAGCACCCCACCTTGCCGCAGCTCAGATAGTGCCTGGGAGGCCTTGCACCCAGCCTTGGCCAAAGGCATCACGTCAGGTCTAGCACTCCAGCCAGGCTCTGGGCGCCGTCGGGTGTGATGGACGCCCTCGGGAGTGGGGCCTGGCTTGGGTCTTGGAGCCGGGAGACCCGGCGCAGGCTCCCGCTCTGCCATCTACCACCGGTGGCTTCTCGGCAGGACCCCGGAGCTGTCCGTTTCCTCGGGGTTTGGAGAGGTGACAGCCCCCTCCCACCTCCGGCCGTGGCGGCGCCGCCAGCTTGTGTACCGGCTGGCTAGAGGGCCCGCTCTCTTCCTTCAGCCCCGGGGCGGCCCGGCGCCCGCTGCCCTCGAGGCTTGATTGCTGGAGCTGTCGAGCGTCCCCGGCCTCCTCCAAGCGGATCTGGATGCCTGTGCCTGGAACAGCCGCCCGAGGGGGCGGCCCGAGGACTGGGCGCGGGGCTCGGGGCCGACTCCTCGGCGGCCTGAGTTACCTGCCACGGACGGCAGAGGCCCGGCGGGCGGCCAGAGGAGGGGACCCTGCTCCCGGGTCGCGTCGCGGGTGGGCACCCCAGGCCTGCGCCCCGGCCCCGCCGTGCGCTCCCTCCGGCGGCGCGATCACAAAGTGTCTGCTGCCATCTGGTGGCGGCGCCCCGGCAGCTGCGCGCAGCGCGGGGCGGCGGGGCCAGGGGCGAGGGGCCGGGATTTGCAGATCCTCCAGCGCCCCCAGAGCCTCTCACCTCGGCGCCCCGCAGCCGGGAAGCTTCTGCCCTCGGTGCTGCTCCGTATTCCCCAAGCGGAGCGGCGTCGCGACAGCGGCAGTGTGGCCGAATGGTTGGCGCCGGAGCTTCGGGCCAGCGCGGGGCTGTTGAGCCAGAGCCGCTGCATCCCAGCTGGCTGTCGTGCAGCAGGGCCCTTCAGTCTCGGAATCGTTCTGTCATAGGTAAAGGGGGCTGGCACAAGTGTGTGCCTTGCAAGGAGCCTTGCAAGTCCTGCCTGGGCAGACGCCTGTAAAGCCCCTGGCCCGTGGCAAAGAGCACGGTAAATCCTAGCTGTTACTCCGATAAAATCCCAACCTGCTTCTCAGCTTCGCAGGCTGCCTCTTCTCTCTCCCCCCGCCCCCCTCCGCCTCTCACCAGGGTGCGGCGTTGGCCATGTCATGGATTTTCGGTTTCTCCATCTGTAAACTGGGGATGCCAATGCCAACCTCCCACTCCCAAATAAGGTCGGGAGGGTAAAGATGACTCCGCCTCTCCGCGGACAGGTGCGCCTGGCGGCCGAGGTCTCCTGGGCCTTCCACTTCTAAGCTCCCAGAGGTTCATTCTCTGCCACGAAGAAAAGACTCTCCCGGATGCTGCTCGAACCTGCAGGCTCTGTGCGCAGCCTTGAGGACAGGGCCTATTTTCTGATCTAAGGGGATGTGGGGGGCTTTTCTTCGCCCCCTTCCAGATCACAGACCAGGGGGTCCAAATCAGGGGTCATGATCTCTGACCCCCTTCCAAAAAGGCCTCACCCCTTTAGCAATAGGGTGGAGTAATTGAGGAAAATAGCCTTTCCTTTAAAGAAAGAAAAGGCTGTTTGGAACCTTCCTCGTGCGCGGGGAACCGTCCCTGAGACCTGGGTTTGGTGTGCATGCGCACGCAGTGTCTCACACAGTGTCCAGTGGGCATGCAGCTGGCGTTACTCCTCAGCATGCAGCAAGAAGGGGCCTACAGAAGCGGGGTGACAGCCAGGGACACCGGCAGGGAGGGGCACGCCTCAGCGGCCACTGTCACTCTGCCTCTGAAAGCACCCGCTCCAATTCAAAGGTATCAAATATTTGCCTAGCTGTTCAACATTTCTTCAAATAATATACTCATGGCTAATTCATATCGAGACTCGATGTCTTCATCTCTCCCAGGCCTCCCTCCTGGATTAGCGCGTCTTGTCTATTCTGGGAGGAAGTTGTCCTACATTCTAAAAATAGGCCCCGGAGTGTGGACACCGGCTCGCACAGTCCACAGAGGCTGTTTTGTTTCTCTTGAGGGCCGTCCTCTGGGGACAGCTGCAACAGAGCCCAGAGGCACACGCATGCGACAGCCAGTGTGGGTGCCTGCCCAGGGGCATGGAGGACGTGGGGCCCTCCCGGGATGTCTGTTCTGGCCCCTGCCTTCCAAAGGAGCCTGTGATCCCCGTCGAAGGATGCCCCACCCAGCCTGGCTCTTTGAACTTTGAGGGAAGTGCAAGACTTTCACATCAGAGGCAAGGTCCTTTCTGCTCCACATATGGGTCCTTCTCTTCCTCAAAGTTAGAAGCCCAGGATGTCCCTGTAGCAGCCAGGACCTGGCCCGAAGCAGGGCGCATGCTCACTCAGGCCCCTGGGGAGACCTTAATAAAGGGACTTCTTTTCAAAGTGGGACCCATGAAGGAGGGACAGCGCTCTGCGTCTAGTAGCAGTGGGGCTCTTCCCACCCCCTGGGTTGCAGGGCCTGGGGGGGAGAAGCTATCTGAATCTGGAAGCCAAGATGGCTGTGTGGGGACAAGAGGGGTGATCTGGGCGGGGAGAAGCCTGGAGAACGGCCACCCAAGCACTCCTCAGTCTTGCGCTAGGGCTCCCCAAGCTCAGACCCACCCAGAAGGCAGGGCAGTGTGTTGATGTGTCCAGGAGGGGGGCTGTGGGGGGGGTACACAGAGCAGGTGAGGGAGGGTGCAAAGGACCAGATGTTCAGCTCCCTGTCCCTTTCTTGGGACCTCTGCACCTCGCTAGCGTCCTCCTGGCTCTCCTTGTCCCAGTCATTATTGCTCTTGGGGGCCTCACCATCTGCATCTCTTCCTGACTCGCCTTCTCTTTGTTTCTCCCCAGTGATATCGCCCCCACTGCCCGTGCCCTGAGGAAGGACAGTGGCGGTGGGCACCGTGCCCCTTTCCCGATTGATGGAGTTGTAGTGGGGTCCAGCTGCTCACCCCACTGTCACCTGCCACCGCTAGGGGAGGGAAAGCAGCCAGGCCCTGGACACTGGCTTCGGAGGATTCAGCTCTTCCTTCTCTAAACTGCTCTAAATGACGCCAATCAGGACTACTCTCATTTTATTACTTCAAGCCGCGCTGGCTTGGAATGAGCGAGGAGGAGTTGCAGAGCCTCCAGCTGCCTCGAAGCCCCTAAGAGAGCCCCTACTGGGTGCCCGGCCTGCACAAATGTGGTGGGATGCCTGGGCTCCAGGCTGGATCCACCACCCACTCACTCAGTCAGTGGGCAGAATGCGCCCAGGGCCACGGTGCTCGGGCCCTGGGTGAGACCCCAGGTGTGTATGTAGCGGCGAAGGATTTGGCGTCCACTCTTGACAGATACAGATAGGGAGGCTGTGGGCATAGCGGATAAGTTCATCAAAGCCTTAGTTTCCCCTTCTGTTAAATAGGGATGACATTCTCTGTCACCAGGCTTGCTTGGGGGTGATGTGAGATCACCGGGAGTTGTTAAGTGACAGCAACTTGTACCCTGACCATACCCATAAAAGGTAAAACCTCAGATGGAAGGCGGGGCCTCCTAGACATGGCAGGGGGCTGAGGATGCCACAGAGAGAGGCTGAGGTTGCGGGACCTCAGACAGCAGGGGAAGGAACAGATGTGGACCCAGACCGCCAACTTCGGCTCTGGTTTTAAATGGAATAAAATAATTCCCAGAATGAATATCCCCTCTACGAGGCATGTCCCCTTGTGCGGGCACCCCTACTAACAGATTTTACCATGGCACAAAGAATATTCTACTCTCCCAATCTGGGGATGATATATACAGCCAGCTAATGCAAAATGAATTTTCATGTTATTTTTGCTTATTTTTTAAGTCCGTTGGGTGCATCGCAGCTGATCGCTGTTCTGACATTTTTCTTCCCTCATTAAGAAAGATGCCCCTGGTGAGTTACCTGTGTTGGGCTCAGAGCAGAAAATAAATATCGCTGGCATCCTCTTTCCTGTGCTCTCTGGGTGTAATTAAGAGAAAGGCACCTGCAGGAGAGAGACAGCACAGGGCAGAAAACAGCCAAGAGGTTACTCTTCACAAGAACTCCCCAGTTTTTAGGACCATCCAAATGTCACCCCTTCTATGACCTCCTTCCTGACCTGTTGGGGCCTCCGTCCACATTTGCACCCTAACACTATTCCATTCCAGTGTGGTTTTTTTCCCTTCAGCCTATCTTGCATCCCTGCTGATCAACAGGTCTGTTCTTCCCTTTGCCCAAGGTACCTGCTTTTCTTTGGGGGACCTACTCATCATGGGAAACCCGTGCCATCTGGGAGGAGCCGATCTGTGCCCTAGGGGGGTAGCCAAGCCAGGGCAGTCAGGACTCCCGTCCCAGGACTTGCAAGGAACTGCTTCCTGAAATACTCTTGGGCTGAAGCTCAGCCTGGGAAGAAATTGTCCTCAGAAAGAAGCCAAACAGGGGCGCCTGGCTGGCTAAGTCAGTAGAGCATGCAACTTTGACCTTGGGTCTTGAGTTCAAGCCTTATGTTGGGGGTAGAGTTTACTTAAAAAGAAGAAGGAGAAGGGGAGAGAGAGGGAGAAGAAGAAGAGGAGGGGAGGAGGAGGACAGCCGAGGCTCTCAGGAGATTTTGGGACCTGGTGTCCCGTGTGAGCCCTGGGTGCAGGGCTGCTGGACTTTGCAGACAGGCATGGCGGGGTCCCCCCCACCTCGCCTCGTTCTCGCTGGGCCCAGCCACTGCCTGTGGCTCAGGGAGCCGGTGGTGGGGGTGACTCCAGAGGAGGCAGACGGGCGCCCGGCCCCGGCCCCAGGGCTGCAGGTCAGGAGCCTCGGTAATGCTTTGATTTCCTGTTTCACAGCCAGAGGCGGCCCACAAATGGCTCGGCAGCTAGCAGCTTCAGTGAGCTGAGCCTCCACTTCCTGCCGGGACTGATGGGCTCCCCCCGCCACCCCACCCCCATGCTCTCAGACCCCGGGGGTGAGCCACGGGCAACCCGCCTCAGGGCGACCCGCGTCCCCTCCACACTGGGCTTTTGTCCTTCGTCTCTGCAGAACGCTTTGAATCTTGAACGCCAGGTCTCCTCTTTTGGTTCTGATCCCCCTGCCCCACTTTGGGCCCCTTTCCCTCTCTTGTCTCGCCCCCTTTCCTCTATGACCTCCCAACATGTTCGCTGTGAGCGTCTATTAGGCACCAGGTGCCTGAGCAGAGGCCTCCTGACACCCCGGTTCCGTGTGACTTGAGTTCTGGCGGGGTGCCCTGCTCCTTTCCTACCCAGCGGCGATCGCCCGTTATCATCCGTAAGTGGTTTTTCTGTTTACTGGACTCACTACTGTCTCTCCAGTAATCGTCAGCTCTCAGAAGACAGAAACTTTTCTCGTTTTTCTCCTTAAGTGCGTCAGCACCCGAGTTAGGGATTGGCACACAGTGGGCCCTCAAGACACATCCGTGGAATGACCGAGCGGGCGGGCATGAGTGGGCCAGGCCCTGCGCCTGGTGCCGGAGAGCCGCAGAGCAGAAGCCGGGCATCTGGGGGGTGGAGGGTGAGGGGTGAGGCCTCCTGAGGGTGCTGGCGGGAGGCAGAGCGTACGCAGTGTCCTCGTGCGGACCTGACTCAGAGCCCAGAGCTCGGAGAAGAAGACATGAAGCCTGCTGGGTGGACAAGCTCCCTGGGTAAACTCTTGCGGCTGCAACACAGGGGACTTAAGAGAAATGTAGAAATGAGAGAATGGGGAATTCTGTCCACTGCTGGATCGTGTTCATCTGCTGCTTTGCTCCCCGGTCCCGTCTCCCTGAGAAGAAAGTCAGCTCCCTGGGGCAGACATGGCCTGCAATGCCCCCTGTGCGTCCCGCATCATTTGGCACAGGGCTGGTCTGCGTGGCAGGTGACTGATCATGCTTGTCACCCACAGGAAATGGCTTCTGAGTGTTTAGGCAGGGTTTACATAGTGTCAAAGCGGCCCATGTGCAATGCCCAATTTCAGGCCTGGAGTGAGTGGGGGTGGGCAGGACAGCCCAATGGACGGTCCGGCCCCAATCCAGCAGGACTCATCCAACAAAGGAGTGTGGATTTTCTCCCAAGGGGCCACCTCAGTCGTCCATCCCTGTGCTATTCATACCTCACGGCTGGCCCCAGGGGCCCCCAACATGAGGCTGGTTCTAGCTGGAGGAGAGGTGTAGGCCATTAGGCTTTGGTTTGAATCCCAGCTTTACCACTTAGTGGTGACAGGTGTGGACAAGTCTCTTCGCTTCGCCCCCTTCCTGCACCTGAGGAAACTCCTGGGGGGCGGATGCTTATCAACACCTGGGCCCCTGAGGAGGCCCAGTCTGCCACCGTGAGGCCATCTCCCCGCGGCCGCCCCACGCCCTCTGCGGCGTCCGCAGCTCCTGGCCCAGTACAGCAGGGAGACGCCGCCTTCTCTGCCTCGCTGCCTGGTCAGGTTTCCTGGAGGCAGAGACCTGTACCTCTGGATGCTCTTCTTCCTCCTGCCTCACCACCGAGGGCTCAGCACTTGGCCTTGTGCATTCTTGGTGCCCGCACGGCGTTGGATGAATGAATGACGTATGAATGACTAATAGGAATTCAGTCGATGTTGCAGAAATACCGAACTGTCTTGCTAACTTCCCCCAAACTATCTGCCACCTCCCTCGGCAGGGTGGGGGCCTCTACTTCCCGCCAGGAGAGGGAGGCCCACCGGCCCGCGCCTGGAGCCCCAGGTGCAGGGCCCGCCCTCAGATGCTCACACAGGGGCTCCTCGGGGCCCTTCCGTAAGCAGCTACCTTCCGCCCGCCTCTGGGGGAGCCCGGAGACTGCAGGGGCTCCCCCCTCCTCAGCTTGCTGTGCCGTCCTGTAGATGGAAAGTTAGCAACCGCAAGCACAGCTCCCACTCCTGCACACGTGGGAGCAATGCTTAGCGTCCATGATGCCCGATAAAGGCTTCGTTAGCAGGGCTGCCCATGGGGAGCCAGTCTCTGCCACTCGCAGGAACCAGGCAGCCCTGACAGCCAGGGCCCGGGGCCGAGGGGTGAGGTTCCGACTTTAAATCTGGCCCCTTTGATGTTGGTCCAGTCCCGTTCCCCAGAGATAAACTGGCCCAGTCTGCCATCTTTCCAGAGAGTTCCTGTTGAAGCAGAAATAGTCCAAATTCTAAGTGTCTAGACACTGACATACGGGGTTTCTTGATATTGTTTTCATACAGGAAAACTTGCTTTGAAAAACACAGCTACACACAGACACTCACACGCCCCATGCCCCACGCCCCACACATGAAATCCTGACTTTCAAAATGCTCAGAGCCCTTCCTGAACTTGTCAGAGACATGACATCATCAGCGTTTGTTCCTGGTGAGTTTTAGAGAGCTTTCTTTAAACACACACACACACACCGACACACACAACCCTGACAATTTGTCTCCTCTCCTCTTCCCAACAGCAGGGGGGTCTGGCCCTTGAATATGGATGGGCCTTTGCCACACGGTGGAAAATGAGGCGTGAGGGTTCATGTGGGCCCTGAGCAGAAGACAGACAGCCCGACGCCGGGAGCCAGGGAGCCAGGAAGCCAGGAAGCCAGGACAGGCTCTAGACAGAGAGCCCCAGGCAGGACCCTGGGAAGTCTCTTCACCTCGGTTTGCTCAGCAGGAAACTGGGAATAGTAGTTGCTCCCTTGCTTGCCAGATGTGACAATCTCTGCAGGGGATTGGATAAACAGAGGTTGCCGCCATGACTTGGGAGATGGGGAAGCAGCAAGAAAAAACACGTGGACTCTGGATCCAGCTGTCTGCTTGAATCCTGCCTCTACCCACTGTCAGCTGTGTGAGCTTGGTGGAGCTCCTTGACTTTTTGGGCCTTGGTGTCCTCATCTATAAAATGGGGATAAGGCGACGTCATCAGGTTTGTATTAGGACTAGATGAGTTCATATGCAGAGTTACTGACTGACACCCAGTACCCAGTGACCCACCATGACGGCCTCCTCCCAGCAGGGTCCTCTTTCGACCCAGAGTCTTCTCAGGACACAGCCCCTGCCCTCAAGACCGGGCCTCCCAAGGGTTAGAAGAAGCCTGAGCTTACTTCCCCTTGTGGAATCCTCCAGTATATTAAGGCATAGCAAAATGCCAAAGCAAGGTTACATAAGTTAAGGTAAATTGAATACATTTACATAAAGCAAGTTAATGGCTTTCAACAGGCACAACAGAGACTCCATGGAAACCCTCACTGGACACAGAGACAACCGTTGGCCCTCAGTGTTCACCAGGAACGAGTGGCCTGGGGAAAATGGCTCTCTTTCCCTTTGCCCCAGCCTGCCCGTAACAGGGCCTACCTTGAGGCACTTAAGGGGGATGGTAGGAAGAACAGAAAAAGCCCCGACTCCCAGCCTCGGGAGACGCAGAGACTAAGGGCTGGAGGGGCCGGTGGATGGCCGCTGCCCAGCCTGGGAGCCTGCCGTTCTTGGGAGCGGCCGCAGGGAGGAAGCGGGTGGGCCGCCCCGCACAGGAGCTTGCCGAGTCGCCGTGGGGAGGCAGCCAGGACAGTCACATCGGGCGGCCAGGGCCTTGGTGCTGGCCTGGCCTCCTTGGGAAGCACCCCCTCCTACCCAGTGACCCCAGGGTGGTCCAAGAGCCCGTGGAGGATGTTTTAAAATGACCCTGGAAAGTCTCAGTTCTTGGTGTGTCCCTGCGCTCCCTGGGACTGAGCGGCAGGAGCTCAGTTGTGCAAATCAAGTCAACACAGAACCCCTGGAGTGGCGGGAAGCTCCGGCTTCTAAACCTGCTCCCTCCCCGGTTGGCTCTCTCCTTTACTCCACGGGACCTGGGTGTTCCTTCCTCTGTGTCACCTGCCTTACAGGTGTCTCGGGGCTCCGCCAGGAGGTACCTGGCCGGCAGGGTCAGAATCTGGTTCTCACTTTCCTCCCAGGACCCACCCCCCCGCCGCCCCAGCTCCTGGGTTCCTCAACCCTGGCTGTGGGGGACTGTCACTTGGGGGAGTGTCTTTAAAATGCTGGCACCTGCCCCCTCCCCCACTCCAGAACAGTGGCACATGTCAAACTGGTCAGGCCCAGGCATGGCTCAGTTGCAGATTTGACCCACTACAGAACCCCAGCCCAGGCTGGGGACTGCTCCCGGGGGGAGGGGGGCCTGAGTGGAGGACTGAGGTCCAGAGAGGCCCATCTCCAGTGCGGCCACACCAGAAACGCCAGCTTGGGAAGACAGGCAGCAGGTGACGGAGATGCTTTGCACGGTGAAGGCCGTGGGTCAGATGGAGCAAGATTTAGCTCCAAAGCCGGCCTGCTTTCACCAAGTACCGTTGTGGGCCAAGCGCCGGCTCAGGCGTTGTCTGTCCCTTCCCTTCTTGCCACAGCGAAGCTGTCTTTTCGTGTATGTGGGGCCAGAGGGCTCCACACGTGAGAACAGGGAGCATCACCCAGCAGGACCAGCCTGTGGTTCCAGAGTCTCTCCATCACCGCTCACTCCCAGGGAACTGAATGCCCAGACATCCTTCGGGCGTGGAGGTTCCCAGACTCCAGCGCACGAGAGTTTTACTGCACAGAGCTGGGAGCCTGGAACCGCATCTGCTGTCTGGTGGGTGATCCTGGGGGCCTTAGGGTAACGCTGCTCAGTATGTGTGCAGAGCCCTGAGGTGACTCGGGCCGCGGTCCTACAGCCCAGCCCCGGTGACCTGCCCCTCCTCCCCCTAGGCACTTCCACCTCGCTCCCCTCTCTCCCGACACTCGGGGCATGGAGACTTTCCTCTTGTCCCTCACCTGGCCCGATTTTCAGGGCTGCAGCCACAGCCCCCACCATGGTGCCCGGGGCAAGGTAGATTCCTGCCAAGCATTTGCTGTTCTTGACAAATGCTGAGGATGGCAGGTGTCCCCGAGCTAACAGTGAACTTGGGAGAATGGATCGGACAGAAAGGTCCGCACAGGAGCCCTGTGGGAGGCTCCAGGGATGGCCAGCCCCTGCAGCATTCACCGTTCCCACAATGCCACTGAGCCAGGGCCCGGGGCTCTGCTTGGGGACAGGCTGTGGCCAAGGGAGCCTGCTCGTGTCTCAGGGAATTGCCTTCTGTAGATGACAAGAGAAGTTGTGAACCAATAGCCCAGCTCCCTTGCCCTCCGGGAGGTCTGAGGCCTGCTCTACGCTGTGTCCCAGGTCCCAGTGGTGGGGCTTCCTGCAGTGGGCCTGGAAAAGCCCCCCCTTTGCTCAATCTGCCCAGCAGCCTTTCAATGATGAATCGGCCTAGGGCAAAGGAGGTACCCTAAGGCTCTGATCACTGGATGTGGATATCCTGCCCCAAGGAGGACCGTAGAGAACAGGTGGTTTCCTTCGCCCCAGGGTCGGATCTCGGGTTCCTGGGGAAAACGGTTCCTTTGGTTTCCTGCCCCCTACCCCACAGACAAATTAAACCGGGACAAGGTGAAAAGAGTGGTCACCTGGAAAAGTCTCGTGGCCAAAGGCTGCAGGGGTTTGGGGTCTGGGAGAGACAGAGCTGAAATGATTCGGGGAAGTTAAGGCCAGGGAACCAGCTCCATCCAGAACAAACTTCGCAGCTGGGACACAAGTGACAACGTCAACGGGTGGGAGCAAAGAAAGTTCCGCGACTCCTCTCTCCCAGACATAGTTCCAAGAGCTTTATTTTTCTTGCCAGTTGGCTAAGGAGCAAAAAAGGAACAATAGATTCAAGCTGAAATAATTTGCATTTATGATGAACAGAAGGAATATCTACCTTGCATTTTCCTAAAAAAGAAAAATTAAACCCCGCTTTTAATTAACTGATAAACTATTAATCAAATTTTTGCAATGTTAGGTGACACATTATTCATTTAGATAGAATGACTGTGAACTTAAACTAATCAAATCTGATTTGCCCACATAGGCTTGATTGAAATACATTTTAACTAGCATATACAAAGAGAAAATCTTGGATTTCTTACCTAATCTTCAGAGTATACTGCTGAGTTAATAAGGGCAGTTTTTTTTTTTTAAATGAGACCACCATTTCTTCATCTGCATATCAAAATCAAGAGGAACTTAATTGCAAAACACATATTCCTGAAATCTAATCATTACACTGCTTTAGGGTATTTTATTGAAGCATGTTAAATTATGGACAGAATATTAATGATGGAGCTAATCAAACCCAATTAGTCACTTCTAACAATAGTCACATAAATATACAAGTCAGGTACTAAAGTACCGTAGATATGATGTAAAATTGTTAAAATACTAAATGTATGGGATATTTATGAAATATTCATGTAGAATTTAAAGTCAAAAATTATTGGATAAGTCACTTTAAAGAAAACAAGTTAGGCAGTGTCCTACAATATTTGACTAGAATTCACAAGTGTTCACCTATTCTTCAGGTACATTCGAATCCAGGGGATTAGCGGGTCTATAATCAATCAATCAGCAAATTCTAATAAGATGACTTACCATATTCATGACCCAGTATTTCACTCTTGCATCCAGAGACTTTTTTCAGTCTTTTGTTTTCTGACTTTTTCAGGGCCTGCTGGAAGGGTAGGTCTGGAGTCTTGGGGCCTTGGAGAAGCTGATGGAGGGGTGGATAGAGCGGTCTGGGGCCGGATCATTTCCCTCCCCACCTCCACCCCCAGGGCAAAGCCAGACAGGACGAGGTAGGAAAGCCACTGCTGGTAGGTGTCTTCCTCCCTCCCATAGGTGAGGTTTCAGGAGAGGATGCTAAGAGGCCCAGGGGAGTTCCGGCCTTGGCCTGTGAGGGATCTTGGTGGAAGATTCCAGGCCTGGGAGCTGGGCCAAAGCAGGTGGGCAGCACCAGATGTGGAAATTCCCCCTGCAGAGACCTCCCCTGACCCTGTTTCATTTCAAGCATGGCTGCATGGTCCCAGACCAGCAGCCACACATGACCGCATGGCCATTTCACCATGGGCTAGCTCCCAGGACTTTCCTTCATAAAGGAGGCTGTCGAACCTCGCAATTCACTTTACCGGCCCTTGTCCTATCCTAGTATCCCATCCAGACCACTGCTTTCCCCTCTCTTGTCCTCTTTCTAGAACGCTGCCCTCCTGCCTCTTATGCTGGAGTCTTGGCTCGGGGGAGAGCGTGGTCCTGAGGCACAGGGCCCAGCTCTGGCCAAATGTCCCAAGTGAAGTCCCAGAGCAGTATCAGCCATTGTTGTACCCACCCATCCATCTATCCTGCAAACCCTTACCAAGAATGAGTATGTCCCAGGCCCAGGCCCTCCCTAAACTTGGGGAGCATAGAAATGAGGCAGAAATTGTGTAAATCGTGTTGCTTTTTCCTGTACATCATGTATACTCCTGCTTCAGATAATGACACCTCCGTTTTCCTTCAAAGAGCCCCCTTGCCCCCACTTTCAGCCTCTGAGTCTTGGGGGCTGCTCTATTCCCTGAATTCGCGGTGGCCAACAATACTCCGTCCCTTCGTCCCTGTGACTAGCTCGTAGGTGGGAATGTGAGCAGAGTGTGATCTTGGGGGTTTCGCTGGAGCTATATGGAAAGAGAACCCCTTTCCTGCTGGGGTGTCCTGGGAGCAGAGGTTGGGGCCGCAGCACGCACAGAGACCTGTTCACAGAGGAGGGAACAAGTCCCTACCACATTGCTTGAGCTCCTGAATCTAGCTGTGCCCTGAACTTCTAGTTACCTGGACCAGTAAATCTCCCTTTTTCTCTCTCTTTTTTTCCCCCCTTAGCCAGTTTGAGTTGTGTTTCCTGTCACTCGCAACCCAAAGAGACATGGCTAATAGACAGGAGAGAAGCAGAAGCGATACAAGCTAGACTCTGAGAGACAATGTGAAGACGAGGGCAGGTGTGGCCCTGCTGATTCTGCAGCTCGTGCAATGGGGAGCTGGGCAGAAATCTGCATCTGGCTCTCAAGGGACTGGCAGGGCTGCGTCTTCACCCCCGGGTGCCCCTTTGTCACCCGTGAGGGATGGCAAGTGGAATAAATGGTCACCTTGCAGAGGTGGCCATGATGTGGACACACTGAGCGTCATCACGGGGTGCATGGCCCAGCTTGTGGCTCAGTGAGTGGTTGCAGATGTGCGCGGGTGGATGGATTCTAGCAAGTTTACATGCCAGACTAGTCCTGAAAACGCAAGCTCCTTCTGGCAAGAACGGCCCTCTTGCCTGGCATCTGTGGCCCTCCAGGGCATAGTTCTAGCCTACTCCTGTGGCTTGAGTTCCAATGCTCCAAATTGAAGGCAAATTGAGCTGCCTTCCTCAATTTGCTCATCCTCAAGCACGTTCCCCAGCCTCTGGAAGCCTCCAGTTCTTTGTCATTTCCTTCCACAGGTCCCACCTCCACTGCCACTTCCTCCATGAAGCCTGCCCTGGTTCTTCCTAGCTCTGCTGGATCTCTCCCTGTTATTTATTTATTTATTTATTTATTTATTTATTTATTTAAGTAGGCTCCACAGCCAGTGTGAAGCCCAACACAGGGCTCAAACTCTGAGATCAAGACCTGAGCTGAGATCAAGAGTTGGACACCTGACCCACTGAGCCACCCAGGCGCCCCAGGATTTCTCATGACCTTGGCTTTCCATGCATTGGAGTGGGAGGGGAAATCTTGGTGCAGAAGTTATAGCCACATTTGGGTGGGGGCAGCAGCAGAAACTAAAGGCTAGACTTACAGGTGCAGAGTTAAAAACAAGAGCTTTGCAGAAGCTGAACACCTCCACCAGAGATGAGCAGGAGGATTTGCAGCAGGGCCATGGGATTCCTCACAAGGACATGGGAGTGGTGCCCACATCATGCACATCTAATCTCTAGGGAGGGGGTGATGCCCTTGACCTGGTACAGGGCTGCGACCATAGCCCCCGAGGGCAGGCAGGGAGCTGGCTTGTTCCTTCAGCCTCCTGGTGCTATCAGGAAGAGCTGGTTGGCGGACAACTTCAGACTCTGAGAACTTCCTAGACGCTCCAAGACCCCGTTCGGGGGTTCCCACACCAGGCTCTAATTGACATTTAGTTTTGGGTCAGCATGTGGCCCACATTTGTGGGCCATTGGTACCATTTTGCACCAGGCTAAGCTGAACTTTTGGAAAGAACCACGTATACTTTTGAATATTTTTTAAAAGTCAGATAATGAAAAATCATAAACACCGGTTAACATTTTTTGCCATTTCTGCCTCAGACTTTTTTTTTTGAAATGCAAAAAGTAGCAGACGACATGATGCGGTGTATTCATTGCCTAATGGCAGGCGCTGCATGAGTCCTAGTTGGTGAGTGTCCTTCTACACGTCTCCTTGGGCACATGTGTAAGCATCTCGAAGAGCAGTAGCATCTTCAGCTTTGCACTTTATTGCCAAATTTACATTCCCACCATCATGTGTGAGAGTTTACCCAGATCTTCTCCGACACTTGGTATTATGACCTAATTTTTTTTTTCTTATCTCATGGGTGTGAAATAGTAGCTCATGGTTGATTTAAGGTATATCTCCCCAATTGCTAGAAGCCCCATGTGCTTTTTCAGGCGATTTTTCTTTTCTTTTCTTTTTTTTTTTTTTTAAGATTTTATTTATTTATTTGACAGAGAGAGACACAGTGAGAGAGGGAACACAAGCAGGGGGAGTGGGAGAGGGAGAAGCAGGCTTCCCGTGGAGCGGAGAGCCCGACGTGGGGCTCGATCCCAGGACCCTGGGACCATGACCTGAGCCGAAGGCAGACGCTTAACCGACTGAGCCACCCAGGCGCCCCGTGATTTTTCTTTTTTTTAAAGATTTTATTTATTCATTTGCGAGAGAGACAGAGAGAGAACAAGAGGGGGAGAGGCAGAGGGAGAGGGAGAAGCAGACCCCTGCTGAGCAAGGAGCCCGATGCGGGACTCGATCCCAGAACCCTGGGATCATAACCCGAGCCGAAGGCAGACGCTTAACCATCTGAGCCACCCAGGTGTCCCAGGCGATTTTTCATCCACCCTATCATCACATTCATCTCCTCCCACCCAAGATTGGGCTCCTGCAGGAGGCACAGCTGTTGTGGGCTTAGGCTAAGCAACTTAGCCTCCATTTCCTTATCTGAGAAATGGACAAAGTGATGGCTAATTCATGAGTTTCAGACCATGCAGTCCCACTCTTTCAGCTTCGTAGGGTCCAAAGCTGATGAGTGGACCACAGTCTGTCTTCCTCCTGCAAGCAATCAGGCCTGGGGTGACGCCTTCATTTTTGTCCAAAGAAAGTGAGTCCAGAGTGCCATTTCAATTCAAGCAGAGCTTCTGCGGAAGCTGGGGTAGCAGGGAAAAGTGAGCCCTCTCCCCGGAGGAGGCTGGGAGGAGAAGGCAGGGGCGGTGGAGGAGCACAGAAGACACATTCGGAGCTCCATTTTGTGGGGCTGGCGAGAACTTGAGCTGCAGGGTCTCCTGCTCCCTCTTGGCAGACCTCCATCTGTTCTCCATGCAGCCCAGGCGACTGGCCTCTCCTACTTGGGGACTTTGGCAGGCCTAGGAAGGGGAAGAGGGCCCAGGGTCAGGTCAGCTGACATCAACAAAAGGAAGCATCTGCTGTGGGAGACGCACCTGACAGATGATTTATTTCTGCCTTAGGTTCCCCAACGGCCCAGCCTTATCTCTGCTTTGCAAGGCCTCCCAGGCCCAAAATGCAGAAAAACTCTGCTTCACTCAAGACAGGAGAGAACCATCTAGGTGACTGCCTGAATTTCCCTGGAAAATTTCCCTGGGAACATCCTGAAGCAATTTGTCAGCCATCAGGTTACCTGAACTTTTCAGTTACCCAAAAAGCAGTACCAAATCACCTTCAAAGGCATCCATTTCAAGGCAAATATCCACGCTTGTCTAAGCAGACTTACGTCTTCCAAAATGCATCATTTCTGTGGGTTTTGATCCTATTCGTTGAAAACACAAAATTGCAACTCTCTCCAATCAGTGAGCAAGAACATTGACCCACATCAGGGAAGACTGGCATCTGCTGGCTGGATTTTAACAGAGACCTTTGCAGAGTTGGTAGATGGAGTGGAAAGCGAGCCAGTGATTTAGCGATGCCTGTTCTCCATTTGGATCCACATATCTGTCTAAAGCGCCTTTTTAGTTATTGAAACCATTAAACCAAGTATCAAGAACCAGGCTTCCGAACTGCTGCCTCCCAAAGTGTTAATCAAGATTTTCAAAAATAATGAAGCGCATTTAATCACATTGCCACTCACGAAGAATATCATAGTTAATATTTGCATGAGAGCAAAAAGATTATGTTGTTAATAAATAAGTTATTTTAAATATTGTTTATCTCTATCTTATCCTTGTAAAATGTGGATTTTGTGTGTCTTATTATAAACACAGTGAAATAATACCATAGGATACAGCAGACTCATAGGCAAGGACTTGGGTGCAGGTTGTTCGTTTGGGAGGTGGTTTCGGGAAGCGGGAGGGAGGCCATGGGGGAGGGAGACACGGGCGCACTGGGGATGGTCTGGCTCACTCCCACAGAGGCCACGTGAGGCATCATGTGGAATGCGTTCCGATCGTCCCATTGAGGGATGGGGAAGCTGGGAAATTTTCCACTGGGTCACTTTCCTTCTTTGGTTGGGAGTTGCCCTTGGGATGTCAACTTCCCGCCACTTCCGGGCTGTCCTGAACGTTGGCTAAGCAAGCTTCAGTGATGCTGGAAAAGCCTTTAGTCTGGCAAGCAGCGAGGAGCCAATGCCAGTGGTGGGAGGCTGTCACCTGTGTGGGAAGGAGCCACCGTAACTGTCACTGAACTCAGCCGTGGGCGCAGGAGATATGAGGTGGCCATCCACAGTGTCCGCTAGAAGGTCTGTGCTTGTAAATGTCTGACTGAAAACGTGCATCTAACACTGACTGGAGATCACTAACTTGGAGACTGTTCAGAAGGGTGTGATCACCCAGTGACCGGGAATAAATCCCAACTGCACCCTTGTTATTAACCGTGAAAGCACTCCTCTCCTTGTGGCCGTGCACAACGGCAAGATGGAGGTGCACATTTCCAAGAAGAGGACGTTTGTGGCCAACGGCTGAACTGAATGGGTTTCTCACACGGGAGCTGGCTGAAGATAGCTACTCCAGAGATGAGGCCCAAGTTATACCAACCAGGACAGAAATCATTATCTTGGCCACCAAAACACAGAATGCTCTTGGTGAGAAGGACCAGCAGATCCGGGAAGTGACCGCTGTGGTTCAGAAGGGGTTTGGTTTCCCTGAGGGCGTGGAGAGCTTTATGCTGAAAAGGTGGCCACGAGAGGTCTGTGGGCTATTGCCCAGGCCCAGTCTCTGCATCATAGGCTCCTTCCTAGGAGGCCTTGCTGTGCAGAGGGCCTGCTGTGGTGTGCTGCTTGCATCATGGAGAGCAGGGCCAGAGGCTGTGATGTCCTGGTGTCTGGGAAACTCCAAGGCCAGAGTGCTAAATCCATGAAGTGTTTGGATGGCCTGATGATTCACAGCGGGGACCCATTGACACTGCTGTGGGCCGTGTGTGGCTCAGACAGGGTGTGCTGGGCATCAAAGTGAAGATCACGCTTCCCTGGGACCCAAGGGCTAAGACTGGCCCTGAGAAGCCCCTGCCTGATCACGTGAGCATTGTGGAACCCAAAGATGAGATCCTTCCCACCACCCCCACGTTGGAACAGAAGGGTAGGAAGCCAAAGCCCCCTGCCACGCTGCAACCAGTACCCACAGTTGTAACAGGGGCTCCTTGGCAGCTGGATCTGGAGTCTGGATATTGCTTTGTAAATATCTTTAATAAAATCTGCAAAAAGAAAAAACAACAACAGTGAAAGCACATCTGCCCCACCTAGCCACCATCCGCCCCTTCCCCTTGGCATCCAGCCCAGATTATTTTATGGGTGAACTCAGTTAAATCATTAAGGAGCAATAACCATGCTGCTTACTGTCCCAGAGCACAAGAAAAGACCTACTATGTTCCTAAACAGAAAAACTTGCTATTGAAATTATGGTCATTCCCTTGGGATTAGCCTTCAAATTTAATGTAACTCCAATCAAACGAGGGGAAAGTTGTTTTGTCAAAACTGTTATGCCTTTCTTTTGAAAACTCCTAAAAGGCACCCCTTAATGGCTTTGAATTTCATTTTTAATCCACTTAATTGAGGTGCAATTTCCATACCCCCAAAATTTGCCGCATCCACTTAGAGCATACACTTTGACGAGGCTGGCGGACGCATGCGCCTCTGCAGAGAGCACCACGGTTGTATTTCCACCGCCCCGGAAGTTTCCTCATGCCGCTCTGCGGTGCCCCTCTCTCTGCCCTGGTCCCAGCAACCACTCGTCTCTTTCCTGTTACCGGAGATTAACTCGCATCTTCTAGATTTTGACATAGGTGGAATTACGCAGTATGCATTCTTATGTGTCTGTCATCTTTCACTCGGCACAATTATTTTGGCATTTACCCACGTGGTTTGTTCATGGTTATGACCAAGCAGTTTTCCATTGTACAGATATCCCACATTTTGTTCCCCGGACACCTGGTGCGTCATTTACGTTGCTTCCAGTGTTCGACTATTGCGAATAAACGATGAACATTTGTGTACGAGTCTTTGTGGGCATATATCAGTTTTCTATTGCTACTGGAGCAAATTACCACAAATTTAGTGCTTAAAACAATAGCCATTTATTACCCCACAATTCTGTAGGCTGGAAGTCTGGATACAGCATTGCTCACCGGAATCCTCTACTTAGGACTTTATAAGGTTGAAATCAAGGTGTTGGACATCTTTGACTCTCATCTGGAAGCCCTTCAGGGAGAGTCCAAGTTCATCTGTTTCCTTGCAGCTGTAGGACTGAGGCAAGCTCCCAGCCCAGGCCAGCCTTTGGGCTTAGAGACTGCCCTCTGGTTCTTACTCATGGCCACCGGCTCTCAAAGCATCAAAGGTACATCGAATCTTTCTTATGGTTGGAATCTCTCTGACTTCTCCAGCTGGAGAAAATTCTCTGCTTTTAAGATCTCATTTGATTATACTTGGCCTGTATGATACAGAATGATCTCCCTTAATTACATTTGCAAAACCCCTCTTGCCATATTCATAGATTCCAAGAGATCAAGGTAGGAACATCTTTGTAGGCCATTCTGTCTACCACAAGATATGTGTTTTAGTTTATCTTGAGTTAAACACCATCATGGAATGGCTATGTTGCAAGGTAGGTGTGTATTTAACTTTGCGAAAAAAAAATCAGTCAGCTTGTATGTGAAAGTTCTATTTGTTCCATATCCTTGTCAACAATTGGTATTGTCAGTCTTTTTTATTTTTTCCATTCTAAATATGTAGTTTTAATTTGCCTTTCCCTGATGACAAGTGGTGTTAAGCACCTTTTCATGTGATTATTGGTTATTTGTATATATTTTTTTATAAACTGTCAATTCAAATATTTTGTCGATTTTTTTGATTGGGTTATTTATCTCCTTATGTCTGATTATAAGTATTCCTCTGTGTTCTGGCATTACGTGCTTTGCAAGATATATGTATCAAGAACAGTTTATTACAGTCTGTGACTCAACCTTTCTATAATGTTAGAGTGACTTTCCAAGAGCTAAACTTTTTAATTATGTTAAAGTGCAGATACTCATTTTTTTCTTTATCATTCATGCTTTTTGTATTCTAAGAAATCTTTGCCCGTCCTAAAGTTACAAAGATTTTCTCCTCTGTTTTTGTCTAGAATTTTTAGCTTTCATAACTTTACATTTAGGTGTGTGATCCATTTCAAGTTAATTTTATGTATGATGTAAGGTTGATGTTCTTTTTTTCTAATGGATGCCCAATAGTTACATTTGCCGAAAGCTTCCTTTTTCCTTACTGACTCGCTTTGCCATCTTTGTCAAAAAGCAGTTGAGGGTGCCTGGGTGGCTCAGTTGGTTAAGCGACTGCCTTCGGCTCAGGTCATGATCCTGGAGTCCCTGGATCGAGTCCCGCATTGGGCTCCCTGCTTGGCGGGGAGTCTGCTTCGCCCTCTGACCCTCCCCCCTCTCATGTGGTTTCTCTCTCTCTCAAATAAATAAATAAAATCTTTAAAAAAAAAAAAAACAGTTGAAAATATACGTGTGGATCTATTTCTAGACTCTATATTCTGTTTTATTATTTATTCTTTTGCCAACACCTCCTTGAGTGATTACTGCCGCTCAGAGTATGATGTGAAATCAGGTTGTGCAAATCCTCCAATTTTGTTTACCTTAAAAAAAATTGCTTTGGCTATTACAGATCATTTAAATTTCCATATGTGTTTTACAATTAACTTGTCAATTTCTATAAAAAATCCTGTTGGAATTTTTACTGGCATAGCTTTCAATCTATAGATCAGTTTGGGGACAATTGACATTCCAACTGTATTCAAACTTCCAATTCAGAAATGGTGTATGGCTCTATTTAATTGATGTTCTGTAGTCTTAATTGTAGAAGACATCCATGTCTTTTGTTGTATTTACTCCAAAGTATTTTATGTTTATCGATGCCATTTTATGTGATATTTAAAATTTTTTGTTTTCTAATTGTTCATTCCTAGTATCACAAAATATAAATGATTTTTACATATTATTCCCCTACCCTTTGACTTTGCTAAATTCTCTTCTTGGTCTGAGCAGATGTTTTGTAGATTATTTAGAATTTTTTAATGTAAACAATCATATAAATTCACATGCAGATTATTTTATTTCTCCTTTCCAATATTTATGTATTTTATTTCATTTCATTTTAATTTTATTTGTATTTCATTTTACTTTACTTTTATTTATTTATCTTATTGTAATGATAGTGTAGTTGAATAAAAGTGGCGGGAGAAAGCATTCTTGCCCAGTCTCAGGGGAAAACATTCACTGTTTATTTCACCATCAAGGATGATTTTATTTTGTTTTATTTTTTTTAAAGATTTTATTTATTTATTTATTTGAGAGAAAGAGAGACAGAGAGAGAGAGCATGAGTGGGAGGGGAGAGAGAGAAGCAGACTCCCCGCTGAGCAGGGAGCCCAACACAGGGCTCGATCCCAGGACCCAGGGATCATGACCTGAGCCAAAGGCAGATGTTTAACCAACTGAGCCACCCAGGTGTCCCAAGGATGATCTTTTTCTTCCAAGGATGGTTTTAAATGTAGATTCTTTGCAGGTAACTTTCAGGGAACTTTAAAAAAGTTCCCCTGTGTTCCTAGTTTTGCTGAAAGTTTCTTTTAATTACAAAAATTTATTATTGAAGTATAGTTGACATACAATGTTATATTAGTTTCAGGTGTACAACATAGTGATATGACATTGCTATACATCATTCAGTGCTCACCAGGAGAAGCCTGCCACCATACAATGCTATTACAATATTAGTGACTATATTCCCTCTGCTGTACTTTTCATTTCCGTGGCTTATTTATTTTATAAGTGGAAGTTTGTACCTCTTAATCCCCTTCACCTGATTTGTCCATCTGTGCATCCACTTCCCCTCTGACAACCACCAATTTGTTCTCTGTATTTAAGTGTCTATTTCTGGAGGGTTTTTTTTGTTGGTTTATTTGTTTTGTTTTTTAGATTCCACATATAAGCGAAATCATATGACACTTGTCTTTCTTTGTCTGATTTATTTCACCTAACATGATACCCTCTAGGTCCATCCATATTGTCACAAATCGCAAGATCTCATTTTTTATAATAATATAAAAAATATTCCATTGTACGTATATACCACATCTTCTTTATCCATTCATCTGTCGATGCACATTTGGGCTGTTTCTGTATCTTGTAAAAAATGCTGCACTAAACATAGAAAGATAGAGTGCACATAACTTTCTGGATTAGTGTTTTCCTTTGCTTTGGGTAAATGCCCAGTGGTGGAATTATTGGATCATATGGTATTTCTACATTTAACTTCTTGAGGAATCTCCATATTGTTTTCTACATTCCCACCAACAGAGCACAAGGGTTCCCTTTTCTTCACATCCTCACCAACATTTATTATTTCTTGTCTTTTCAATAATAGCCATTCTCATGGGTGTGAGGTGATATCTCATCGTGGTTTTGATTTGCATTTCCCTGATGATGCATGATGTTGAGCATATTTTCATATACCCATGGCCAGCTGTATCTCTTCTTTGGAGGAATGTCTATTCAGGTCCTCTGCTCATTTTTCAGTTGAATCCGTTTTTTGTTTGTTTTTATTGTTTATTGTTTATTTTTATTGTTTTTAAAATATATTGAGTTATGTGAGTTCTTTATATATTTTGGATATTAACCCTTTATCAGATATATCATTTGCAAATATCTTCTGCCATTCAGTAGGTTGTCTTTTCACTTTGTTGATGGTTTCCTTTGCTGTGCAAAAGCTTTTTATTTTGGTGCAGTCCCAATAGTTTATATTTGCTTTTGTTTCCCTTGCCTCAGGAGACATATCTAGAAAGAAGTTTCGATGGCTGATGTCAGAGACATTCTTTCTTGTGCTCTCTTCTAGGATTTTTATGGGTTCAGGTCTCACATTTAGGTCTTTAATCCATTTTGAGTTTTGTGTGTGTGTGTGTGTGTGTGTTTGTGGTGTAAGAAAGTGGTCCAGTTTCATTCTCTTGCACATAGCTGTCCAGTTTTCCCAAAACCATTTGTTGAAGAGACTGTCTTTTCCCCATTTTATATTCTTGCCTCCTTGTCATAGATTAATTCGCCATCTAAGCATAGGTTTATTTCTGGGCCCTCTATTCTGTTCTATTGATCTATGTGTCTATTTTTGTGCCCAGTACCATACTGTTTTGATGATGACAGCATTGTAGCATAGTTTAAAATCTGAGATTGTGATGCCTCAGCTTTGTTCTTCTTTCTCAAGATTGCTTTGGCTATTCAGTGTCCTTTATGGTACAATACACATTTTAGGATTATTTGTTTTAGTTCTGTGAAAAATGCTGTTGGTATTTTGATATGGATTGTATTAAATCTGTAGATTGTTTTGGGGCACCTCAGTCGGTTGGGCATCAACTAACTTCGGCTCAGGTTGTGATCTCAAGGTCCTGGGATCAAGCGCTGATCTGTTTCTCCCTCTCCCTCTTCCTTTCCCTCTCCTCTGCTTGTGCTGTCTCTCTCTCTCTCAAATAAATAAATAAAATCTAAAAAAAGAAATCTGTAGATTGTTTTGATTAGTACAGACCTTTGAACAATATTAATTCTTCCAATCCATGAGCATGGTATATCTTTCCATTTGTTTATGTCATCTTCAATTTCTTTAATCAAAGTCTTAGAGTCTTCAGAGTTTTGAGAGAACTGCAGTCACTGTGGGCATGCTAGTGGGTGGAGCCGGCACTTCTTCTGGCTGTCTGCAGTGAGTCGTTCCACAGCTGTGAGGACACCAAAAGGGCAGGGCTTGCTCCATGGGCAGCTGGCTAAGAGTCGTGGCTGCAGGAACTATGGGTGCACTGTGGGTCTTCTCCCCAGGGCAGGAGTTGCTTTGGAGAGGCACTGGATGGGGGTTGCTGCCAGGTGTGGCATGGTAGTAGGCACTTTGGGGAGGCACCTGGCAGGGGTATACGGGTTGGGTGGAGGGGTGGAGTGGCTCTGCAGGGGAATGAGGGGTGGGGCACCCAGTTGCCAGCAAGGTGGATGGAGAATGTTAGAACTGGCTCCTGCAAGCATCCAGGTATCTGGGCTGCAGAAAGGCAAGAATACTAAAGAATTAAAAAAAAAAAAATCATGTATAGATATTAAATTTTGCCAGATGCTCTTTTTACATTTATTGAGGTTATCATGTTTTTTCTGCTTTATTCTGTTACTATGGAGAATTACATTGATTTTTAAATGTTAAATGTTTATTAGATTTTGTTTATTTTATAAGATTAGTTGGGAAGTGTTAACCTCCTCTATTTTACGAAAGGGTTTGTGTAATATTGGTGCTATTTCTTCCTTTCAAGCATAGTAGCAGTTACCAGTGAGCCATCTGGGCCTGGAGTTCTCTCTGTTGGAAGGTTTTAACTACCAATTCCATTTCATTACTAGATGTGTGGGACTATTCAGATTTTGTTACATCTTGTGTTAATTTTGGCAAGTTGTCCTTTTCAAAACAATTCGTCAAATTCTCTTTTTATCTTGATCAGTCTAGCTAAATGTTTGTCAGTTTTGCTGATCTTTCCAAAGAACCAAAAGAAGCACTTGTGGAGCAGATATGAGCCCAACCCACAGAGAAGAGCCCAGACTCTTCCAGGCTCACTGGCCATGGAGCTTCATGCAGAGCCACCCAACAGAGCCCAGCCCAGGTCAGCCAATTGCCAGCCAGTCTGCAGATACAGGAGTGAGAATAGGTGATGATTGTTCCAGTAACTGAATTTTGGAGGTGGTTTGTCAAGCAGCTATAGCTGACTGATACAGTTTATAGGTACTGCACTTCATTTAACCAGTTCCCTACTGATGGACATTCAGCAAAGTGAACTATTCCAAACAAAGCTTGGCTCATCTTTAGAAAGCACTTCTGTAAGACTTATCTCTAGAAGAACTGTAGAGTCAATGGTTTTGCACATTTAAACATTTTATTTTATTTTATTTTTTTAGAGAGAGAGAGAGCATGCACTCAAGTTGGGGGGTGGGGGAGGGGCAGAAGGAGAGGGAGAGAGAATCTTAAGCAGGCTCCATGCTCAGCGCAGAGCCTGACATGGGGCTCGATCTCATGACCGTGAGATCATGACCTGAGCCAAAGTCAAGAGTCGGACGCTTAACCAACCAAGCCACCCAGGTGCCCCATATTTAAACATTTTAAATAATATTCTTGAATTATGCTCATCAAAGCTATGCTGATTCACATTCCCACCAGCAGTTTATAAGCATCTGTGTTTCCTCATAGTTTCCAACAATAAAGGTTAAAATATTTAATTTTCATAGATATAATAAATGGAATATGATATCTATTTAAATATGCATTTCCCTGGGCATTGCAAAGTCTTAATAGTTTCCATGTATGTGTTGGCTGCTTATATTTCTTCTCTGAATTGCCCCTTCATGTTCTTTGTTCACCTCTATAATAAATATTTTGTCTTCTCCTGATTTGTCAGATACCTTTTTTTTTTAAAGATTTTATTTATTTATTTGAGAGTGAGAGAAGGAGGGACAGTGAGAGAATGTAAGTGGGGAGGAGAGGGAGAAGTAGGCTCCCCGCAGAGCAAGGATCCCTATGCCGGGCTCAATCCCAGGACCCTGGGATCATGACCCAAGCCGAAGGCAGCTGCTTAACCCACTGAGCCACCCGAGCGCCCCAAGATATTATTTTTTAAAAAAGATTTTATTAATTTATTTGGGAAGAGGGAGAAAGAGCATGAGCTGGGGGAGGGGATGAGGGAGAGGGAGAAGCAGACCTCCCTGCTGAGCAGGGAGCCTAATGTTGGGCTCAATCCCAGGACCTTGGGATCATGACCTGAGCCAAAGGCAGACACTTATCCAACTGAGCCACCCAGGTTCCCCTAAGATAGTCTTATATATTCTTCATATTACCCTTTTATCTGTTAAAAATATTACAAACACATTAATTTGAAGTTTTTAAAAAAATTTTATAGTACCTTTTGCTGGAGAGAAGCTTAAAGCAGTTAAATCTGTTTATTGTTTTCTTTATATCTACTAGATTTCCCTAAGAATGATTTTCCCATCCAAAAAGTACTTAAAAAATTCCATCATATTTACTTCTGTTATTTTTATAGTACTTTTTATTGTTTTACAGCTTTAAGTCACTTTAAAGACATTAGTTTTGAGTTATTATTTTGAGTTAAGCATAAGGTTCCTTTTCTGAACAATAGGTAATTTTTCCAACAGTTTTTATCAAATACCCCATCACTACTTCCTCTTTAATTTGGAATGTCAAATTAAAACTAAATTTTTGAGTTGTTTCTAGAATTTTCATCCTATTCCACCAATTTCTCATAGTCTTCTCTTAATACAATGTTGTTTGATTGCTGATGTCTTAAGCCATATTTTGGTATTTGCAGGCAAAATACTTCCAATTGCTGTTCAGATAACTTTTTTTTCTTGGCATTTAAACTTCAAGGTGAACTTAAGAATATTAACATATTCATAACAAAATCTATGTGGATTTTGTTTGGGATTGCATCAAATATATAGGTTAATTTGTGGAGAATCGTAGTCTGACAGCTTTGGGTCATTGCACGTGATTGACATCTTGACTTTTAGAGGATATTTAGTGAAAATTATTTGGTTTTCTTCACGTAGGTTTTGCACAATTCTTGTTAGCTTTAGTCTTAGAGTTTGTTTTTGTTGTTCTGAAGTGAACATGAAAATCTTTTTTCTGTTGTATGAGGCCAAAACTAAGGTTAATAGCATTTATGATGTGATTCCATTTTTGTGAAGAATATATCTGTGTATATGGATATCTGTATATACAGAAAAATCTTTGAGTATAATTGCTTATTTCATTCTCTCTCTACTAGGTTGACCTCTTCTGGGGTGGAAGCCCTATTTTGACGACTTATATGTAACACCTACATAGAACTGGGAACATATCAGTAGCTCAAAGCACCGTTGTGAAATGAATGAATGAATGAAATAAAGGGATACTGAATGACCTACATAGAAAGGATAAGTATCTTTTCCCTGAGTATATGGAATTATGGATTTCCTTAACTTCTTTCTGTATTTTCTGATTTTTCTCTTGTGATCATGTATTATCTTGTACTTTAAAAAAAATTAGGAGATGATTTTCACTTGGAAAAAGAAGAAAACCATAATGAAAGAGCACCATAGAGTGTATCTCCTACAATACTTGGAATTTTAAAAAATTTATTTTAAAATTCCAGTATAATTAACATACAATGTTATATTAGTTTCAGGTGTACAATATAGTGAATCAGCAATTCTATACATTACTCAATGCTCATCACAATAAGTGTACTCTTAATCCCCATCACCTATTTCACCCAGCCCCCCACCCACCTCCCCTCTGCTAACCGTCCATTTGTTCTCTATAGTTAATGGTCTGGATTTTTGTTTGTTTGTTTGTTTGTCTCTTTTTTCCTTTGTGTGTTTCATTTCTTAAATCCCACATATGAATGAAATCATATGGTATTTGTCTTTCTCGGACTGACTTCTTTCACTTAAAATAATATTCTCTAGCTCCATCCATGTTGTTGCAAATGGCAAGATTTCATTTTTTTAATGGCTGAGTAATATCCTACTGTATATATACACCACATCTTCTTTGTCCATTCATCTCTGGATGGTCACTTGAGTTGCTTCCATATCTTGGCTATTGTGAATAATGCTGTAATAAACATAGGGGTGCAGATATCTTTTTGAATTAATGTTTTCATTTTCTTTGTGTAAGTACCCTGTAGGGGAATTACTGGACCACATAATAATTCTATCTTTAATTTTTTTTTAAAGATTTTATTTATTTTTTAACAGAGAGAGAGACAGCAAGAGAGGGAACACAAGCAGGGAGAGTGGGAGAGGGAGAAGCAAGCTTCCCGCCGAGCAGGGAGCCGATGCGGGGCTTGATCCCAGGACCCTGGGATCATGACCTGACCCAAAGGCAGATGTTTAACCGAGTGAGCCACCCAGGCGCCCCTATTTTTAATTTTTTGAACAAACTGCTTACTGTTTTCCAGCCCAGAGGGGTTGTATAAGTTTGCATTCCCACCAACAGTGCAGGAGGGTTCCTTTTTTCTCCACATCCTCGCCAACACTTGTTTGTTGTGTTTTTGATTTTAGCCATTCTGAGAGGTGTGAAGTGACTTCTCATTGTGGCTTTGATTTGCATTTCCCTGATGATGAATGATGTTGAGCTAAAATGTCCATATTACCCAAAACAATCTACACATTTAATGCAATCTCTATCAAAATATCAACAGCATTTGTCATAGAACTAGAACAAATAATCCTAAAATGTGTATGGAACCCCAAAAGACCCTGAATAGCCAAAATAATCTTGAGAAAGAAGAACAAACCTGGAGATATCACCATCCCAGATTTCAAGATATACCTTAAAGCTGTAGCAATCAAAACAATATGGTACTAGCACAAAAAGACACATAGATCAATGGAACAGAACAGAGAGCCCAGAAATAAATCCATGATTATATGGTCAATTAGTCTTTGACAAAGAGGGCAAGAATATGCAATGGGAAAAAGGCAGTCTCTTCAACAGATGGTGCTGGGAAAGCTGGACAGCCACATGCAGAAGAATGAAACTGGACCACTTTCTTACACCATACACAAAGATAAACTCAAAATGCATGAAAGAACTAAACGTGAGACCTGAAACCATAAAAATCCTAGAGGAGAGCATAGGCCATAATGTCTCTGACATTAGCCGTAGCAACATTTTTCTAGATATGTCTTCTGAGGCAAGGGGAATAAAAGCAAAAATAAACTATTGGGATTACATCAGAATAAAAAGCTTTTTGCACTGCGAAGGAAACAACCAGCAAAATGCAAAGACAACCTACTGAATGGGAGAAGATATTTACAAATGACATCATACTACCTGTAAATTTAAAAAAGAGAAACAAATGTGTAGACTCTAAGCATGGCTAGGGAGGCAGGTGGTTCACTCCTCCGGATGACTGGTCATTCCGATTTTAGAGGCTTGGTTTTGCCATCTGAAAAATGGGATTATTTTTGCCTTGCCTTTGCCTGCGTCTAATCCTCCTGGGTTGTGTGAGGACGGGTTTGCCTGTGCTCCTGCAGGGCTCCGGGCCTGAGCTCAGCACGGGCCAGTGCAGTCAGGAGGCATTAGAGAGGAGCTAGGGAAAGTAATTCTCCAGTCCCTGGGGTTGTTTTACATTATGATGATATATGGTGTAAGTGGCTACAAAGCCCGGGCGCACTCACAGGGAGGGCGGACCAGGAAGCCCTGAGGGTCGGGCGGGCCACCAGGTCAGTAATATTTGCCACTGGCAGAGGAGAACGCCAACCCCACTCCCCGCCCCCAGAATAGATGACTCTAACCCTGGAGTCCTGGTTTGCATGTCAATAATGAGCCAGGGTACCACTTGGCTGCCTTGAGGACAGAGTGAGACAAGAACGAGAAGGACAAACTAGAAAAATATGAGGGTACCACTTACAGATCTACGCAAGGAAGTATAATTCATCAGCTTAATTTTGCTTTCTCTAGAAACACAGCACAGTGTTCGTATGTTTCTATATACCGGGGGTAGAAAAAAAATTTCTTGGGATGATGATTATCAAGTAATGAAAAATTAATAATAAGCTTCTCAGGAGGAGGACTGAGGCATCGATTACAGCATTTGGCAATGGAGCCCTTTACAACCCTGCCCGGCACCAAGCTGTCACCCCAGGATGATTTCACTCCAATGCGAGCACCTGGGCAGGCGGCTGAGGGTGTGTGACCCGGCGAAGTTGGGCTCTCTCTCTAAGCCTGGTTACAGGCAGCAGCCGAGGGCCTGCTTAACCTGAAGGCTCCTGGTTTCCTTTTTCAAACATTTTAAGGACAGAGAGTCCTTTATGGGCCCTGTATTTCCCATGCTAGACCAGAGCACAGGGCCAGGGCACCATCCTGGCCTCCACGGATGCTTCCCCTCACACTTAAACACTTTTTTTTTAACTGACAATTTTTAGAGCAGTTTTAGGTTCACAGCTAAATTGGGAAGGTACAGAGATTTCTCACATGCTCCCAGCCCGAACACATGCATAGCACTCCCCCATCATTAACGTTCCCTGCCGAGTGGTACATTTGTTACAATCGATGAACAGACATTGACATATAACAACCAAAGTCTATTGTTTTTTTAGGGTTCACTCTTGGTGTCGCACATTCTGTGGGTTTGGACAAGTATAATGACATGTATCCATCATTACGGTATCATACAGAACAGCTCCCTCGAAATTCTCTGTGTTCCCCTGTTCATCCCTCCCCCACTCCCAAAACCCCTGGAAATCACTGATCTTTTTACCATCTCCATAGTTTTGCCTTTTCCAGAATGTCATATAGTTGGAATCATACAGTGTGTGGCTTTTTCAGATTGGCTTCTTTTACTCAGTAATATGCCCTTAAGTTACTTCCACGTTTTTGCGTGGCTTGATAGCTCATTTCTTCTTAGTTCCACTGTCTGCTTGTACCACAGTTTATTTATCCGTTTACCTACTGAAGGACATCGTGGTTACTTCCAAATTTTGTCCATTATGAAAAGAGCTGTTATAAACATCTGTGCGTGGGTTTTGTGGAAACATGAGTTTTCAACTCCGTTGGGCAAATACCAAGGCGCATGATTGCTGGATTGAATGGTAAGGATATGTTTAGTTTTGCAAGAAATTGCCAAATTGTCTTCTGGAATGACCCTCCCATTTGCATTCCCACCAACGATGAAGGTGAACTCCTGTTGCTCCACATCCTTGCCAGCATTTGGTGTTTTTAGGCTCTCAGATTCTGGCCATCCTAATGGTATGTAGTGGTATCTTGCTTCACCTTCCACTTTTTTTATTATGGAAACTATAAACATACACATGAGTAGATGGGAAAGTATGATACTCCCTTCTCCATGTCCCCAACTTTGACCATTATCAATTCACGGCCATTCTGTTTCATTTCTACTTGTACCTCCTCCTCTTTACATGGTCACAGACTGGAGAATTGAGTGTCTTGGGGAGAAATCCCACCTTGTGCAAGATTCCAGGACACAGAGAGCCAGGCTTGAATCGTGACAAGACCATGACCTTGTCAAAGCCAGGGAAAGAGAGAAAACCAGGCTAGAGAAGAAAAACCCAAGAAGCTGCAAGAGCCACCTCCAATTTTGGCAAGACAATTAAGGAAAGGAGGAAACAAAAAGCTCAGGAACTCCAGGGAGACAAATTTGGGGTATAACTTAAGGAAAGATGTTCAAAGTACAGAGAATAGTACAGAAAGGTATTCACCAAATGCTGATACCTCTAGGGGGTCGGGGCTGGGGCCAGCACCAGGGGGTTGGGGTCCAAGGACAATTTAGCCTTATATGCAATGATTTAATTACCTATTTCAAAGGGAAATACTTTCAAATTTGCCTCTACTAAGAGCAAAAAAAAAAAAAATTAGAGAAAGGCATTTCTCACAATGATGAGCGCCTCCAGAGATGTGTCCAGTTGAAGTTGCTGGACACAGCATGATTACCCAATCTGGACAGTGGAAGAACCACTCGGGAGCTCATTGAAATACAGAGATCATGGTCTACCAGGTCTGGAGGAGGACCCAACAGCTTTTAAAAAAATTTCATAATATTTAAATCTTGACTGGACATTGGATGATATTAGGACATTATTAATGTCCAACAGATGTGTGAAAAAATGCTCAGCATCACTAATCATCATGGAAATGCAAATCAAAATTACCGTGAAGTATCGCCTCACAACTGTTAGGATGGCTATTATCAAAAAACAGGGGCACCTGGGTGGCTCAGGTGGTTAAGCGTCCAGCTCTTGATTTCGGCTCAGGTCATGATCTAAGGGTCGTGAGAAAGAGTCCCACGTGGGGCTCCATCCTGGGTGTAGAGCCTGCTTAAGATTCTCTCTCTCCATCTCCCTCTGCCCCTCCGCCCCAATTTGCACACACTCTCTCTCTCAAAAAAAAAAAAAAAACAAAACCCAAAACCAAAAAACTAAAGATGACAAGTGTCAGTGAATAATCGGAATGGAAGTGGAATAATCGGAACCCTTGTGCACTGTTGGTAGAAATGTAAATGGTACAGCTGCTTTAGAAAACAGTACGAAGCTTCTTCAAAAATTATAAAAGAATTGAAATCGAGATCTCAGAGATATCTGCATTCCCATGTTCATTGCAGCATCATTCCCGATAGCCAAGATGTGTAAATAACCTAAGTGTCCATCTATGGATAAAGGAATAAAGGAAATGTGGTATATACATACAGTGAAATATTCAGCTTTTATTTTTATTTATTTTTTTTAAAGATTTTATTTATTTATTTGAGAGAGAGACTGAGAGAGAGAGAGAGCATGAGAGGGGGGAGGGTCGGGAGGGTCAGAGGGAGAAGCAGACTCCCTGCTGAGCAGGGAGCCCGATGCGGGACTCGATCCAGGGACTCCAGGATCATGACCTGAGCCGAAGGCAGTCGCTTAACCAACTGAGCCACCCAGGCGCCCAAATATTCAGCTTTTAAAGAAGAAGGAAATCCTGCCATTTGAAACAACTGGATGGACCTGGAGGACATTAGACTAAGTGAAGTAAGTCAGGCACAGAAGGACAAATACTGCATGATCCCACGTATATGAAGAATCTAAATAGTCAAACATGTATCAGCAGGGAGGGACACTTGGGTGGTTCAGTAGGTTAAGCACCTGCCTTCGGCTCAGGTCATGAACCAGCCCTGTGTCAGGCTCCTTGCTCAGCGGGGAGTTCTGCTTCTCCCTCTGCCCGCTCCCCCCCCTCACTTATGCATGCACGCGCACTTTCTCTCTCTCTCTCTGACAAATAAATAAGATCTTAAAAAAAACCAAACCACGTAGAAGCAAGGAGTAGAAGGGAGGTTGCAGGGGCTGGAGAGAGGAGGAAATGGGAAGTTGCTCTTCAAGAGGTATAAAGTTTCAATTATGCAAGTTGATTATGTTCTAGAAAGCCGCTGTGTAACACTGTCCCTCTAGTTAACAATACTGTATTGTGCACTTAAAAATCTGTTGGGGGGTAGTGCTCATATTCAATGTTCTTACCACAATTAAAAAAAGGAATTATTATAACTATTTCTCCTTAGATGTGGTGATATTCAGGTTATATTTTTTACAAAGTCTTTATCTTTTAGAGATACATGATGAACTATTTACAGGTGGAGTGATATAATGTAGGGGGTTTGTTTCAAAAGAACTAGGTGGGGAGGCAGTAGATGAGGGTACAGATGAAACAAAATTGGCCATGAGTTGATGGTTGAAGCTAGGTGAGGGAGATGTGCAGTTCATTATGCTGTTCTGCTCTATTGGTCTGAAATGTTCTGTAAAAAAAAATCTCCCCAGGTGATTCTGATGATCGGCCTGAGATGGGAACCCTGGGTTGGCTGATCTGCAGTCTGTTTCCCAGTTAACTGTTCTCCGATCCTGTCCAGGGCACGAGTAAGGAAAATTAGCCAGGCCTGGGCCATGTCCCCACCCCAGCTGGAGGAGCAGGGAGGAGGAGTCGTGAGATACATTCACAAGAAAAGGGTCTGGGGAAAAAATTTCCAGACAGACAGATATGGTCCATGCTATCACCTGAACTGCATTCCACTGGGGCTAGCATTCTGGGTCAAGGTTTCATTGTTCCCTAAATAAATGGCCTCTTTTCCCATAAAAAGATAGGAAGAGACCTGTTTTATTTTGAAAAAATGAAATAAATTTAAAAAATACTTATTAGTTCATCTATTTATTCAACAGTTATCTATGGAATTCCTACTCTGTGCCAGACACTGTGCCAAATTCTACTGAAATGGTTCTCAAAGTGTGATCTGTAGATCCTTGAGGGTCCCTGAGATATTTGCAAGGTAAAAACTATTTTACAATTTACAATGATTTATGGAAATACTAAGATGTTATTTGCCTTTTACACTCTTTTGATCTTTGTGCTGATGAGAGCAAAAGCAAAGTGTGTAAAGCTGTCGACGCCTGGGCACTCACTGAGCCGGGACCCCCAAAGTACTAGTGATCATTGTGTTCTTCATGCCACTAGCTCATAAGAACAACAACAACAACAACAACAACAACCCACTTTTACTTAAGAAAGTTTCTAATGAAGCGGTAAAAAGTGTTAGTAAATTTCGGTCATCGAGGACTCATCTTTTGAAGATTTTATGTGACAAACACAGACCCATCCTGCCACATGCCAGGATGATGGTCTCCCGCTAAGGCGCTCTGCAAGTGTTTACACTGGGAGCTGGATTGGCTCCTTCTTTCTCATGGAATACTATTTTCACTTCAAAAAAAACCTGACATGTAAAACTATGGTTATTCAGACTTGGGCGTTTGGCAGACATTTTCTCAAAAATAAACAAAATGAGCCTGTCAGGTCAAAGAAAAAAACTGGCAGTATGTGTGGCCGATGATAAAATTCAAGATTTCAAGTTAAATATTAGAGTTTTGGGAAGACTCTACCACCATGAGCTTGACAGCTTCTCAATATTTAAAGGCTTTTCTGATGAGATTAGTGGTGATATTAAAAAATTTGATTTTTGGGGCACCTGGGTGGCTTAGTTGGTTAAGCATCTGCCTTCAGCTCAGGTCATGATCCCAGGGTCCTGGGATGGAGCCCCACGTTGGGCTCCCTGCTCAGCGGGGCCTGCCTCTCCCTCTCTCTCTGCCCCTCTACCCACTCATGCTCTCTCTCTCTCTCTCTAGTGCTCACACTCTCTCTCTTGCTCACTCTCGCTCTATCTCAAATAAATACATAAAATCTTCAAAAAAAATGCCAGAAAAAATGACCCACCATCAAGGTACAAAACTATCAATAGAATCAGCTTTTTGATACCAAATAAAAATCTTTCAATATTTTTATTTTGTTCCAATATAAAAACTACTTCAGACAAACAAAAGCTGAGGGAATTTATTACCAACAGACCTTCATCAGAAGACTTGTGAAAGAAAGTTTTCTAGGCAAAAGGAATAAAGCATCGTGGTATAATAAATAATATATTTGGTCTTTGTCCTCAGTACCTGGCACAGAGCTCCCTAAACCCTTGGGATTTCCTCAGCAATGGGAGTGCCTTTTGTTATTCACATTGAACCTCTTTTGATCACACCTGAGTTTATGTTAATGAGGTGTCTTCATTGTGGGAATTCTCAGGATGGGGCTGGTCACCAAAAAGCCAGAGTGGTTAGAAGGCTGGAATTTCCTGCCCCATCCACAGACCTCCAAGGAGGGAAGGGGGATGGAGGTTGAGCTCTACAAAACTCCTGCACAATGAGACTTAGGGAGCTTCCTGGGTGGTGAACACATCAAGGTGCTAGGACAGCACCAAAGAGGGCATGAAATCTCCATACCCTCCCCCCATCATCTCCCACCCTATGCAGCTCTTCCTTTGGCTCTTCCTGAGTTGTATCCTTTATAATAAATTGGCAAATGTACATATTTTCCTGAGTTACATGAGCTGTTCTAGGAAATTATCGACTGGGAGGGTCATGGGAACCCCAACATTTGTAGTATGTGGGTAGGCTGGGTACGCCTTTTGCAGTTGGCATCTGAAGTGGAAACTGAGCCTTAACCTGTGGGGTCTTTGCTGATTTAAGGAGTTAGTGTCAGAATTGAATTCAGTTGGTGTCAGAGAAGTTGATGCAAAACTGTGAAATAATAAATTTAAAAAGTAATTTTTTAGTAAAAATATTTTATATGTGCTAACATATTGTGGGTTTATTATTGTTACTTTTAAGGGAATTAATAAACATATGTAAATTCTGTTTCGATTTATAGTAAATATCAATTGATAAACCAACATAAACAGAAGGTCTTTGGTATCCTCGATAATTTTTAAGCATGTAAAGGGGCTGAGACTGATATATTTGAGAATGCTGCTCTAAAAAAACAGAGATGAAGGAGGCAAAGGACTGGAAACAACATAGTCATCAACGTCTTCATCTTCATCATCCGCCACTGAATCATCACATGATTCTGCTGTGCCGAGCACTACCCGAAGCTCTTCCCGTGCATCATCTCATTGACTCCTCTCAATCACTTTGTGAGATGAGTGTGATTGCCATCACCCCATTTTCCAGATGAGGAAAGTAAGGCTCAGAAAGGTCTGGTAACTTTCGCAGGGTCCCATAGCAGGAAGGGGTAGATGCCAGGTCTGTCTGATTCCAGGGCATCACTTACGCTCTGGTCTTAGAGTAGGAGACTGGCACCTGTGGAGTTGAAGGTAATATGGGCTTCCCACTCATTTATCCCTTCTTTGGTAAATATCAGTATCAGTGTATGCCTTCTGTGCCTTAAAAGAGCCTAGACTGTTTTGGACGTAACAGTTCAGATGAAACATAGACGCAAGCACTCAAGTACATACACCAAACCCTGGCGTACTCGGATAGCTTCATTTCTCTGGAAAAGAAAGGACCCTTTGGGACCATCTCCCTTCTCCACCACCCTGGGAGTTACAAGGGCCCCCATTATGAAGTCAGGCCCCCATCAGAACTAAAGGCCATCAACACACTAGCATCTGTGGTCCTGGCTTGTTCTTGGGCTCACTGTCCCCTGAGGAATGGGTTTCTAAGAGGAGCTAACCAGACCTGGCAGAAGATGCTGAAATCCCCATTCACAAAGGGCCTGGGGTTCGCGTGACAAGCCCCCGACGACAGCTCTATTAAGTGCAGTGCTGCCCAGGAGAGGCCCTCATAGGGGGAGCAGGGCCCTGGAAGGAAATATGCCCAACCCGAAGAATCAGCGTGCTAGCAACCACAGGCGTGTTTCCATGGAATTGCGACACCTGCTTGAAGCCCAGGGACCTCAGCTCCCGCTAGAGACGGGAGACCCAGATCTGGGAAACAAATGGCCTCCTCTGGAAACCCATGTGCTTCCCTGGGCTGCTCACAGCTTTTCCCCTGATACCTCGATGCTGTGCGGGAGATGTGACTGCCTATTCCCTGCTGTCCCGGGACAGCTCCGCATGTGCCTCCTTCCCGAGCTCCGCCCGGCCCCACCCGGGAAGCCTGCGTGCAGAAAACTCAGCAGTTCCCCAGGAGACACTCTACACCTGGTTGAGGGTCCGCACAGGTGGGTCTTACCCTTCAGACTGAGCCTTTCCAAGCGCAGCGAGAGAGAGGATTTTGTGTGTGCTACAGGAAGGCAAGTTTTGCCCTCATTTTGTTTTGCTTTTTGCTTAATAGCTACTACTGTAGCAATAATGTTTCCTTCCTTTTGCTCCTTCTTTCTAAATATTGAATATCTAAAACTGCCACTTCTCATAGACATGAAGGGTATGAAGAACTGTCTACCTGCCATCCTGCCTAAGAGAGAATACGACGCTGTGTGGCCGCCCCACTCCCACTCCCTCAACCCCACCCGCGGTGTCTGCTCTCCTGAATCATGTGCCTCTCATGAGGATGACTCTTCTGAGCTTCACCTCACACCTCACTTGTTCAGTTTGGGCTGGTTTTGATTTCTAGAAATGGATTCCCGCTCTCCGTACTCTACCATGACTTCTCTTTCTTCGGCAATGTAATACATTTTGTATCCTAGAGGTTATATGCTTATTTTCCTGTGGCATTAGATAAAAATTTACATAACTAGCACATAAGCTCATGAGTTCATGGACATTATTGCTAAATTAAATCTTTTTTTTTAATAAAGATTTTATTTATTTATTTGACAGAGAGAGACACAGTGAGAGAGGGAACACAAGCAGGGGGAGCTGGAAAGGAGAAGCAGGCTCCCCGCTGAGCAGGGAGCCCGATGTGGGGCTCGATCCCAGGACCCTGGGATCATGACCTGAGCCAAAGACAGATGCTTAATGACTGAGCCACCCAGGTGCCCCAAATTAAATCTTTACATTAAAAAATATGAGCTGAGTTAGATTAAAAAAATACCAAGTAAATATTAGTACAGGTGGCAAATGGATATGGCAGGAAAAAAATGATCCCATTGGAATGTGAATAAAGTTCAGGAAACATGGTTTTAAGTAAAGACAGATACATCTAAGATTGCTCTGGATTTTTGGAACAGACCTGACCCCGGTAGTCTCCTCTATAAGCCAGGGCCCCCTGTCACAAGCCCTACCTGGGCACAAGGAGAAGGTGGTTGGGTCCATGCTTACTCCTTGCTTGCTTCAGGCCACTTTCGGCCAGCCAGCTCGGCGGCCTCTTTCCTCCCTGGTCTCTGCTCCCTGCCTGGCACTGCTCCACAGTGTGGCCCTGCTCCCAGCTCCTCCATGCATGGCCCGGGCCAACCCGCGCAGCCCACCTTAGATCAAGCTTTCTTCCAGGGCTCCACTCACTCAGGTGGGAGACTGGATTCACCGCCCCGTTCTTTACCACGCTTTCTGCCACATAACCGCAGTGCCCTCTCCTGCTGCCCCTGGGTGGGCCACAAGATCTGTGTCGGCTAACAGAATGAGGCTGAAGTCACAGTGTGCCCATTCTGAGCCTACACCTCAAGGGGTCCTGCCGGTCTGCTTGCTCTCTTGTGAACTTCTGCCATCGCTGGTCCTAGGTGGAAGATGAGAGACTTGAGCCACCTGAGCCGAGCTGACCCAGCTAAGGTGCTCCGGCCGGGCACCACCATAGCAGGGCCCCAGCTCACCCACAAACTCATGACGAATAAGAAATGACCGTTCTTTCAAGCCACTGAGCTTCGGGGTGGCTTGGTACCCGGCAACAGCTAACTGGTACGTGGCTAAGGAGCATCTGGCTCCAGCCCCCGTTCAGTGGCCGTGCTCTACCCAGACCTAGTGCAGGAAATGCTTCCATAAGGGACTCGAGCATGTCCACACTTTCACAAACGTGCCCCGTGGCTGGGCCAGCATTAGCCTGCCTAGTGGCAGGGAGCGGGGACAGTGAGGGCAAAAGGAGCCCTTTTCGCTCAGTCCCAGGAACAAGTGCCCGCTCTCTTCCACAGCCTGCATGGTCCTTGACCATCTGCTTCTCAGCAGACAGTCCTGCTGGTGGGGACTGGAGCTGAGGCAGGATAAGAGGCTGGGGCCGTGCGGTGTCCTGGGGATGCCAGGTGAGGCCTGGTGACATGCCCCTGCCTGGGACAGAGAACTGGAATCCTCATGTCTGCCAGATTCTAGAGCCCTCTCTGGGTCACAGGTGGGTATTCTTTCTGGGTGACCGTCCAGCTCTTTTCTGGGCTCCTTGAAGATCAGCCCCGAATGTTAACATGGTCCTTCTCCCCAGGACGCCGTGCCCCTGAGCTGCTTTCAGCCTGTGCGTTGGTGAGCTGAAGCTTACCTGCCTGACGGCTGCTTGGCTGGAGGACCATGTGAGCCCTTCTTCAAACATTGCGGTGTTTGCACTCATCTTCTGTCACGGCTCTGCCCATTTCTCCACAAGCAGGGGCAAAGTTACCTGCAAGGTCGAGAGCTCCCGGCTCTTGTTCTGAGTACTGGCTCTGTAAGGAGACGAGGTGTGTTGTAGGACATTTTGCCACGTTTTAGCCACCCAGCATCCACTCCCTGGTCCTAATGACATTGATTTCATTCTGGCGAATCTCCTCCGTCCCGCTGTGGGAACCAGAGGAGCCAGGGCCTCCCTCTCCCAGCCCTGGGACAGCCAGGGCTTGGGCCCCTGAGCAGCTCCACTAATCCGACCTTGTCCTGGAACTGGGAGCTAGGGACAGGGACGCTGAAGGGGCAGACGGCGCCTGTGTGAGCCAGGCTGGGAGCTCACTCCTTCTGTTCACTCCCCCCAATCCCACTCAGCCCTGGTAACACTGTCCTGACTTCTAACCCTTTAGATGAGTGTCACCTCTTTTTAAGCTTCATACAGATGGACCCACACAGGATGTGCCCCCCACCCCCCGCCCCGCCCCGGGTCTGGCTTCTTCCATCCAGTGTCAAGTTACCTCAGATGGTATTTTCCTCAGAACTGGCTACAGAATTGGTGGGACCCAGTGCAAAATGAAATGCAGGACCCCTTGTTCAAAAATTAAGAATTTGGAAATAGTGACAGTGGAGCCTAAGTCAAGCCTGGGGCCCTTCTGAGTGCCCGTGGGAGCCTCTTAGCCACATGCCCATGAAGCTGGCCTTGATGTCAGTCATCTCTTTGCTTGTGCGTCCCCTCCTTGGGAGCAGAGGCTGATCTGATGGGGATGGTGTGGCTGCTGTGAATGGAGCATGGAAAAGTGGGTGTTTCTTCAGGACTTCCATTGGAGCCTCACAGAGGCCCTGAGGCCCGCAGGGCTGGCGATCATTATAAGCATCAGGCCACTTCATAGATTAAGAGCCCGGACTAAAGATGCCTCGGGACCACCCCAGTCCCACAGTGAGTGCAGGGGCTGAGGCTCACCCCCAGGCCCTCTGGCTCTAGAGCCCCCTCTTGCCATTAAGCCATGCCCAGCTCTGCTTGAGACCCTGCTATGTGCCAAGTGCTAGACTCAGGGTAAAGGGAAAAAAGACTTCTTGCCCACAGGAACTTATAATCCTAATGGAAAACAAAGGATTTACATGCATTGAAAATTATTATTAACCAAAACATTTCTTCCTTCAAGGGGGTCTTGTAGCTGCAAAAACTACAGGTACTCTCTGTGTCTCCAGGCAAGAGGAATCAGTTGGCGAGGTCTGTGGGAGGACAGGAGACTAAGGGCAGGCAGATGTCCCCAGAATGCTGAAGGCTGAAGAATGGGACCCCAGCCTGGCTCACACAAGCGCAGGGCCAGGGTCGCTAGCTCACAGGCCTGGGACAGAGTCTGCATAGTGGAGCAGGTCAAGGGCCCAATCCCTGGCTGTCCCAGGGCTGGGAGAGGGAACCCCCGCCGCCCCCGGTTGTCACGGTGGGAGGGAGGAAATTCACCCTCTGTGTTTCTAGAAATGTTCTATTTTCTTGATCTGAAAGCTGGTTATATAGGTATGCTGACTTCATGAACATTCATCAAACTCTGCACAGGATGTGTGCATTTTTCTGCATGAACGTTACACTTCAATACCAAGTTAAGAGACAATTGGTGAAAGGGCCTGTGTGTAGTCAAGGGACACATGGGGTGCTGTGTTTGACCCACCTTTGGGTGCTCAGAGAAGGTTTCCCAGAGGAGGGTCTGAAGAATGTCCTGAAGGAGGGAGCAAGCGTTCCTTGTCAAGGGGAGATATGCCTGTAATTTGAGAGCTAAGCAATGCGTGGCGCAGGGGAGCATGGGTTTGTAGGTGAGATTGGCTTTGCCTCTGAGCTTGAGGAGCTGGACAGGGCAAGAGGCACAAAGGCCAGCCTGTGTGGGCCTCCTAGGCCTTCTGGAGGCCTAGGATGGTCAGGTTGCCACGAATAGTTCTGAGCTTGAGACTCTAGTTCAGGGGTGGGATAGATGGGGAGGGCAACGGGAGGCAGGGAGACGCTGCCGAAAAGGCCACCAGACTCTTCTAGGTGAGCAGTGATGGTAGCTGGGGCTGGTGGAGTGTAGAATAGGGAATGAATCCCAGAGACCTCTTTTTTCAAATGGTACGTTTGGGGGTTTTAACATACAATGACAAGTTCTTTGACATTTGTCCCATCAAGAGAGTGAGTCTAATCACCCACCTCTTACACGTGGGCTGGCCTCAGGGATTTGGGATGAACTGGAAGTGACCGAAGGAGAGCTTAAAAAATTCCCAACACCCAGGCCAGATCCAAGCATTGATATTCTTTCAAGCTCTCAGTGTTCAGCTGAAGTTGAGAATCTAACCTAAGACCAAACCTAAGATGCCCTCCCATTTCTCCCACTTCCCTGCCTCCAGCTTCCTTTTGTCCTTGTGCCCTCGTTTCCATCTTGGGTTCCTGGCCCATGAAAGTGAAAGTGATGCTGTTTTGCGGCAGGGATTTGAAATCAGTGCTTTACTACTGGGTATTTACCCCAAAGATACAAAAGTAGGGATCCGAAGGGGTACGTGCACCCCGATGTTTATAGCAGCAGTGTCCACAATAGCCAAACTGTGGAAAGAGCCAAGATGTCCATCGACAGACGAA
>NC_138384.1:33617884-33699328 GCF_054177405.1 Leptonychotes weddellii
TTGAGGAGGGCACGTTCTGCATGGAGCACTGGGTGTTGTGCACGAACAATGAATCATGGAACACTTCATCTAGAACTAATGATGTAATGTATGGGGATTAACATAAGAATAAAAAAATAAATAAATAAATAAAAAAAAGAAATTGTCTGTTAATCTTATTGAGGATTCCTTGTATATGACAAGTCACTTGTTACTTGTTGCTTTCAAGACTGTCTTTTTGTTTTTATGTTTTGACAATCTGACTATAATGTTATACACATCTCTGAGTTTATCCTGCTTGGAGTTGCTTAGTCCTCTTGGATGTGTGTATTCAAATCTGTCATCAAATTTGGGAAGTTTTCTGCCATATTTTTTCAAAATTTTTGGTCACTTTCTCTCTTTCTTCTCCTGGAACTCCTGTTGTGCAAATGTTGGTATGCTGAGCGGTGTCCCTCAGGCTCATAGGCTCTGTTCCTATCTCTTCACGTTTTTTTTCTTTCTGTAACTGACTGGATAATTTTGAGTGTCTTACATTCAAGTTTGCTGATTATTTCTTCTGCCTGCTCAAATCTGCTTTTTTGGCTCCTCTAGTGAATTTATTATTTTATTTTTTGTTTATTGTATTTTTCAGCTCTAGTGTTTCCATTTTGTTCCTTTTTATAATTTTGATCTCTTTATTGCCATTCCCTATTTGTTCATACATTGTTCTTGTGGTTTCCTTTAGTTCTTTGTCTATGATTTCCTTCAGCTTATTAAGTATATTTAAGACAGTTGATTTAATGTCTTTGACTAATATTTCCAATGTCTGGGCTTCCTTAGGGATGGTTTCTAATTATTGTTTCTTCTGTGAATTGGCTTTACATCCTTGTTTTTTGGAATGTTTTATAATGTTTGCTGAGGACTCAGCATTTTGAGTATTATTATGCGGTAACTCTGGAAATCCAATTTTCCTGCTCCTCAGGGATTGCTGAGTTTTGCTTGTTGGAGGTTGCCACCATTTGGTTAGTGATTTTCCAACCTTTTTTTTCAAAGTGTATTCCTTGGTATGTATGGTCACTGAAGTTTCTGTTCTGTTAGCTCTGCAGCGATTCAGTGATTTGACAAAGATTTCCTTAAAAAAAAAAAAAAGTGTTCTGTCCCTTTAAATCTTCCAATAGATGCTGTCAGGGGAAACTGCCAGGATTCCAGAAAGCTAAAACCCAGACAAGAGTTGGTGCTGTCTCCACCAGTCTCTCAGGGAGCTGGTAGATTGACCAAAATGCATAACCCCAAAATTTTGGAGAACAAGGATCTTACTGCTCACCCTGGCATCAGCCAACCACTCCAGGAATGCTGGCTGCTAATCCCACAGCTGCATGGTGGGGTGGCGGCTGAGGAATGGGGCTTGGCAGCTGGTTCTCACAAGCCCCTCCCCACCACTATCCTCTTACCAACAGTTAGCACCTCTTCCTTCATCAAGCACTCTCCTGGTTTTTGTATCTGTTCAGGTTCCAGAGTTGCAAAATAGTTGACTCTGAAGTGTTTCCTGTTTCTAGTTGATAGAAACTAGATGTTGTTTTGATGAAGGGACTGATCCGTAGGGCCTCCTACTCCACTATTTGCCTGATGTCCTCCTGAACCCTGCCTTTAAAGTTTTTTTTGTTTGTTTTTGTTTTTTTTTTTACATAAGTCACTCTAAGTTGGGTTTCTGTCACTGGCATCTGAGAGATGGCAACAAACTGCAGCAACTGCCATGCCTGTTGCTATGTATTTTTTAGATTTAAGGAAGATTTCATCCTTTCCTTGGAGGGGAGGCTGAAATGTACAGAAAAACCACATACTACAAGGATTAAAGTGATCAGTGTCAACCCTAAGAATAAGCAGATGAAGTACTAGGGGAATTTCCTGGAGGGGATGATCTTTTGACCTGGGGGTTAAGGACAACCTTCCTATAGAATTGTTAGAACCTCATCTAAGGTCTGCAGCCCTCCGTTGACTCCAAGATCCGTGGACAATTCTGGTGCCTGCCTTGCTCCCCTCATGTCCCCTGTGCCCAGTGGAGGGCCTGGTACATGGAAGGGGGTCAAGAATATTTGCCGAAATTTCACTTTCTTTTGTTGAAGGTGTTTTGGGGTGCCTGATGTTCACCTGGATGAGTGATTATAATTTGAAGGATTTTAGATGGATGGAGGAAGTTTTACAATTGTGATCACTCTCATTCTTCAAGCCAACCCTGAGGCAGGTAGCACTCTAAGACCTGTTGTACAAGTTAATGAAGTTCAGAAGGAGGTTAAATGTCTTGCCTAAGGCTTGTCAGCAGGCAAGTGGCAGAGTTGGGATCACAACTTGGGTCTGTCTGGGTTTATACTTCAAGTTCTTCTATTGTCACTTTTGAGCTCTAGGAAGCAGAAAGTGTTCATGGAATGTCTACCACATCCCTGCTCTCATGGAGCTGGTGTTCTAGTGTGAAGAGATGGTAACTACCATGGAAGCAGATAAAAGTGAGAATCCTAAAAAGTAGTAAGTGCTATGAACATTTAAAAAGTGAGGTGCTGGAGGATGCTTGGAGGAGCGTGGAGGGCCTTCTATGGGAAGGATGTCAGGAAAGCCTCTTCATTTGGATTGAGGCCTGAGTAATGCAAAGGGGTAGACCATGCAAAGATCTGGCAGAAGTACTGCAGGCAGAAAGATCAGCCAGTGCCAAGGCATGGAGGCAGGAGAAGGGAGAAACCAATTGTGATTGATATGAGTGGCAGGGGGCATGCAAGGAAGTGGGAAAGGTGGGTCAGATAATACGGAATTCTAGTAGGACATCTGGGTTTTATTCTAGTTGCAGGGGGAAGTCATGGAGGGCTCAAACACGGAGAATGACATGATCTGGTTATTTTTAAAAGCTCCCTCAGGCTGCTGAGCTGAGAATAGATTGGGGGTGCATGAATCAGAGTCTTTGGCTGCTAGTGATAGAAAACCTGATGCAAACTGCTTTAATCAGTCAGGACATTTACTGGCTTCTTTAACCAGAAGTCCAGAGGTAATGCAGATTTCAGAATTGGCTGATTCAGCCCTGAATCAAGTTCTGTGAAATAGTGAAGAACTCAAGTTCTGTCTCTTGGCTCTGCTGACCACAGACTCAACTACATTCTGAGTCTAGGGGATGTCTAGGCAGTCTTACTAGACCTGAAATATGCTTTGTACTTCCCCACCAAGGGATAGACTTTTTTTTTTTTTTATGGAAACGCTTCCAAAGAATGAGGGAGAACTTTTTCAGAAGCCTTCAGGAAACCTCTGTCTGTGAAGTATCACATGCTCATTCCTGAATCAACCACTTATGGGGTAAATGCATTGCCTTTAGACTGGAGCTGGGGGTGGGTCAGCTTCCTACAGGCACAGGAGTTGTGTGGGCTAGGGCTGACCATCTGAAGGAGGGAAGGTCGGTTGGGCAGCCCACCATGTCCATTTCAGGGGGCAAGAGTGGAAACAAGGAGGCCAGAGAAGAAGCTACTGAGGTGGCTGAGGTCAGAGAGATGATGATGGAGCTAGAGGAGGTGTATGAGCAGTCAGATTCGGCCTCTTTCGAAGATGTTGACACCAACGTCTATGCAGTGAGGAAAAGAGAGGAATTAACATTTATCATTTGCCCAAGTTTTCCTTCTGTCTTCCTTTGAAGCAAATGGAAAAAGGGTGTATCTGGACTGGGGAGCAGACCAGGAGAGAGGGAAGAGAAATAGAGCAAGCAGGCACACAAAGGTGTAAACTGCAGGTAACTCCAAGCCTATTCCCATCTGTACAATGCTGAAGGAACAGGATCCATCCATTTCTGTCAGGAGTTGGAGCAGAGGTGGTTGTAAGGCCAAGGCCAGTTCCAGCCAGTAAGCATTAATTGGGTGCCTACTGTGTACAGTATGAGAAAAAGGGCATAGTTCTAAAATAAGAGAAAAAGAATGGGCAAAGTTATCCTTGAAAAATCTCTTAAATAGTCCAAACATAGCACTATATTAATATAAGCACAGTAATTAATACACGGCAAAGTATAATTGCATATTTTAATTCATTAAACAGGCACAGGAAGGAGTTGACTTTGCTAAAATTAAATGTTCTTACGAAACAGCTTTGGTGCATTATCTAAGCTCCTATCGCCAGATGCAGCGCTAAACGACTGGTGCATGGAGGATGAGGAAGGCGCAAGGATAAGACAGTGCCCACGTCCATGAGCGCTCACTGAGCGTCAATCCCGCTAGAGTGAAAGATTCCAGAGGGCTACAACCCACCGCAGCCTCGGCTGACCTACCCTAGTCGCGCCGCTCCCGCACCACGTGACCCAGAGAGGGCGGGGCCAAGGGCGGAGGCTGCGCGCGCGCTTCCCGGCGTGCCGCGCGGGGCGGGGCGAGGGGTGGAGCTTACGAGGGAGGCGCGGAGGAGGCGCGGCCGCCACAGGACGCCCGACTCGGCCCGGCCACCGGACAGGCGCCTCCGGCTCTCAGCGGCCCGCCTGCTGCTTCGAGCCCGCGGCGGCGGCGGCGGCGGGCGGCATGCGTGTGTGAGATGCGGCCGCGGGTAGCCCGGACGCGAGCAGCGGCCGCCGCGGCAGCGGAGAAGGCAGGCGCGGCCTCCTCAGCGCGGGGCGCGCAGCGCATGAGGGCGAGCACGCGGGCGCTGGGCAGCCGCCGGCCACGCCGCCTCCATAAACATTTGTTTAGGACTCGTTCGCCCCGCTGAGGTCCCGGCGCCCCCGCCATGGAGGCCCCGCCCGACCCCGGGCCCCACGCCTCGGCCTCGGCCTCGGCCGCGACCGCGGCGCCGCTGCGCGCCCCGGAGGTGGCGCGGCTCCGCGAGGAGCAGGAAAAGGTAACAGGCCGCGCTCCGGGCCCCGCGCTTCCGCCGGTGGTCTCGGGAGGCGCCCGCGCCCCCTTTCCCGGGGCTGGGACCCTCGTCGGGGTCCGATTCCCCTCCCCCTCGCCCGCCCCGGCAGCCCCCTCCTCTCCTCTGTGGCCCGCAGCCCTCCGCTCTGGGGCCCAGCTCGATCTTGACCCGGTATCGGGGAGGAGCACAGCCTCTAGGCCTGGAGAGAGAAAGTGTTGGGAGAAACTTTTGTCACGTGCTTTTGTTGTCTTTTGTCTGGAGCCCTTTGACCTTCGAGGGGAGGGAAGGGATGGGAAAGAGGGAGGTGACAGTCTGTTTAACTTGCATATCAAAGTGAGTTTTTAGACTTAATGAATGCAACAATGCGTGGGAATTATTTTTGGTTTGGGGTACGCGGTAAATGGAAGTGCTCACCTTAATAGCTTTTTTAAAAAAATTGTTGCTAAAATGTATACTCTTTGTTGCTCTTTATCTGATTGCATTTAGAAGTTTCATTAGTTTTGTAATGATAGCCTTCATGTGCAATTCCAGCTTTGGTAGTTTAGTTTTTGTCAAGATAGGACGCTATTTTATTACATTTTAACTCCAGTCGTATCATACGTGAGTTTTAATCTGCCAGTGTAGAGAGAAAATTTTGCATTTCCTAATGGGATTGTATATGAAGAAGTATGCCCAGGTTAAGGAATACGGTGTTATTGTTTAATCTGAGATTTTTTCCCTTTGGATTCTGTAGCATTTCAGGTTCAGGTTATTTGCTGAGTTTGAAATTCTTACTTTGACAAGCAGCATTACTTTACTTAAAATGTCCTAGGCCATACTGGGAGTATCTTGGTTAAAAGGGTTAGAAAGTTGCAAAACTCTTAATAGTGGGAATCCCTAACTTTCTATTGAACATTCCTGTATAAAAATAACTATTTACATAGGTATATAAATATACTCAGTTCAGCTAGATGAGGGACTTTTCATAGAACCTAAAAAATTCTGGTTTGCTTGGAAACCACCTGTTAGGATGACTGGGAATCTTTCCTACTTATTTTATGCATTGTATTTCCTTTTCTGAGAGCCATTTTTTTCTAGTGCCTTATATGACTGCTGGGTTTTAAACTTGGCTTTTTTTTTTTTTTTAATCCAACAAGTATTGTGTATTTAAATTACAAGACGTTAATGGATCTTAATGTTTTTTTAAGAGAAAAAGAAAAGACAGCTCTTTATGAGAACAATTTGTTCATTTTTGGCAAAAGTATTTACATTTTTTGTTCTTTTAGGAAATTTGGAACAGACTCTCAGAAGATGGTGTTCCCATTGCCTGTAGTCTGTTCTGTAGAGAAATTTCTCGTCTCTTTCATAGTATAACATGTGCATAATGCTGACTTTGATATGTTTTCTTCTGTTTGTCATGGTAAAAAGAGATATCCTTAGTTTTATTCTGATGTTAGTGTGGCTGAAATACAAAGGATACATTTTGGGGTGCTCTGAACAGCTTTCTGGTGTAATATTCAGTGACATTTGAAGACTGCCTTTTCAGTTACAGTCCTGTGGGAACCTAAATAACTATTTTCAGTAGACATTATGTTACCAAATTTCTGTGTTGTGTAAATGTTTTGGCACATAAAATAAGCATGTGTGTGTGTGTGTGTGTGTGTGTGTGTGTGTGTGTGTCATGGGTATGTAAAATCATTCCCAGTTGATGATAAAGCCTTCCCTAAATAGACTACACTGTATTTTAAAGGATCTGCTGCAGTGAACAGGAGACCCATAATGCCACAAAATATACTGGTTAGATAGCTATACTTTAATTATAGTTTAGTATAGGAAAACTTTACCTAGTAAATACTCAACATTTTTTTGTGAGGGACTTTATTTAGGCTTTAAAACCAACCCAGATACAGTACAGTAAAATAGAAGTGTTGGGACATTCTTAGAATGAAAAAAGGAAAAATGTCATTGTAGCGTTATATTTGTGTGACACCTAGTATTTTTTTATATAAATTCAGTTAAATGTGCTTTAGGAGTTGGGTTTTTCCAATGGTTTTCCCAATGTGAGAAAGAACTAACACCTGAAGAAAATGATACGAATGACTGTGTGTGTGTGTGTGTGTGTGTGTGTGTGTGTGTGTGTACCTAGCTAGTAGGCTTTAGATGCAGAGGAGAGAAATTAATTCATCACACACAGTGGATACCTTAGATTTAGGGCATTATTTTCACTGGGAGCCTTGTTTGAGAACGGCTGCCAGGTAATGTGGTTTAAATGTTGCTCATCATTGTTTTTTGTTTTTTGGATTTTTTTTTTTTTTTCCAAATTCAGCTAAGAAGTATGACAAGTTGGTTCCTCTCTCTTTTTTCCTTTGTTTATACTTTGGAGCAATGAATAACAAGTACAAAAAATTAGTGACTAAGGAAAAAAGACAAAGGAGGAGCATAAATGAGCCCCAGCCTCAACAAATGGCAACATCTGTAATAAATGGACATGATCAAATATTTTAACATTGTTTTCATTTATAGTATCAAGGCTGAAACATTTTCAAAAACTTTTTTTTTTTTAGTTAAAGCTCTGTTTATTCCTTTTTGATTTAGCAAAAAGACATGTACAGAAAGGTTCCCTGCAGCTTTGTTTATAATAATGAAAAACTAAAAATCCAATGTTAGGATATTGATTAAATCATGATAGTATGAGGAGCTTTTATGCAGACATTAAAAATTTAGAGCAGTATGTGTAGTGTGGTTACAGTTACGTTTATATATAAGTATTCACAGTTTATATAGGAAAACACTATTAAATGTTTTTAAAGCACACAATTTCATTTCTTATTTTAGCTAAAAGTGAGTGAAATTGGATGGGATTTTAGCTCTTTCAATAAAGGCTGTTGATAAAACTTACTTTAATTAATTGTAATGAAACTGGGATGTTGTATCTTTAATTGCTAAATACATTCTGGGCCTGAAAAATGGCTCTTGGCTAGTTTGAACACCAGTTAATGTGGTTTATTTTCTTGGTTATTCCAGAATTGATAGGTATAATTTATTCAAACATCCGTTCCCCAGTTGATTTCCTTTTTTTTTTTTCCTTGGAGGTTTTATTTGCTCTTAATTCTCTGTCAGAAGATTACAGTGGGACAAGAAAGAACGTAGCTCATCTTTTTTTTTTTCCTTTTAACTAAATATGTTTTTACCAATGGCAGTAAAATATTTGGTGGAAAACGTGAGCTACTTTGGAGCTTTTCTAGACCGACCTATGCCATAAAAGTTATGATCTAGGACTGTAGTGGGCTGTTCTAGGGAAGTTTCCTGATACTCAGATCTTGTTAAATCTAGTTCTATCTTAGAGTTGCATTATGTTGAAATTTTGGTTTCTTGGCCAGGGTAATATTTCTACAATATCTGCATTTTATATTTCCAGGTACTATTATCTTTTGTTAGCAGAATTACTGAGATTTTATTGTAATGTGAAAAAAGTGGTATATAGTATTGTTTTCATAGGTTTATAGGATAATAGTAACTTTGGAGAATTCATGAGTATAATATTATTTTGTTATGATTACTGCTGAGTGACTCTTAAAATTATCAATTGGAGTTTGGAATAATTTATACTTTCCTGATGTAGAACCTGGATTAACACTAAATCTTTCAAATTCTTCATAAAGCAGAACAATTAATTTAACTTAATGGAGGGTTTTCGTATTTCTTATGATAAACTGAACTGCCCATAGTTTAAGAAACTGTCAGCCATGTACCTCATACAACAGCTGTTCTTCTCTCCAAGCCCAGAATCCAAACATGTAACTTTTCAACAAATATTGAGTTGAATGCCAATATTGAATGCCACATGGCAGGCACATACCTACTACATGCCATCCTCTGCTGAGGATACAGTAATGAACAAAACAAAGTCCTTGCTTTTGTGGAGATTACATTCTAGTGGTAAAGGCATGGAATAGGCACATTTAAAATGTCCGATGGTTTGTGATAGGTAAAGCTAGGTAGAAGAGAAAGTTTTGGTTAAGGAGGATATTTTGGAAAAGACATTTCTAGTCCCGGCAACCAGCTCAGAATGAGTCAAGGTGAGAGTTGTGCCAGGCTATTGTAAGGATTTTGGTTTTTATTTTTATGATACGAGAAGCCATTGGAATGTGTTTTGAGAATCATACTGATCTTCAATTATAAGCATCCATTTCTCCTGTGTGAAGAAAGGGATAATGGGACTGGGGGGTTGTATTATATATAATATAATGAAAATTCTGTGTGTGCTAGGCTGATATTAGAATCTTCATTGACTCTCTTGATTTTTCAGGTGAACAATTTGGGTTGTTTGTACTTTTTGCCCTGAACTTCTAATGGGGTATTTGTCTTCAGTTCTACCTATAATGCTTGTTTTCCAAAGTGGTTATACCAATTTACACTCCTGTCAGCAGTGGGTGAAAGTTCCAGCTATTGCACGTTCTCATCACCACTGTTATCTGTTTCATATTGGCTAGCCATTTTAATATTGACTAATGGGGTTGATCACCTTTTCAAATATTTATTGGCCACTTGCTTTTTTGTTTTGTTTGTTTTTGGTAAAATACTTGCTCATCTCTTGTCCATTTTCCATTGGGATGTTCACCATATTCTAATTGGTTCATAGCAGTTCTTTATGTACTTTTGATATGAGTGCTTTTTTTTTTTAAGATTTTATTTATTTATTTGACAGAGAGATAGAGCCAGAGAGCACGAGTGGAGGGAATGGCAGAGGGAGAGGGACAAGCAGGCTCCCCACTGAGCAGGGAGCCCGATGTGGGGCTCCATCCCAGGACCCTGGGATCATGACCCGAGCCGAAGGCAGGTGCTTAACCATCTGAGCCACCCGGGCGCCCAGATATGAGTGCTTTTTTAGGAATGCTTTGTAAATTTCTTCTCTAGTCTGTGGCTTGACTAACATTCTATAATGGTGTCCTTTGATGAAGAGAAGAAATTCTGAATTTTAACAATCCTTTATGATTGGTGGTTTTTGTTTTTTGTTTTTTGTCTTGTTTTTAGGAAGTCTTTTCTACCCTAATGTTCTGAAGATATTCTCTTATCTTCTAGCTTTATTGTTTTGCCTTTCATGTTTAGATCTACAATCTACCTGAAGTTGATTTTGTATATAATGGGGGATTGAGGTCGGGTTTCATTTTTACCATTCCTAGTTGCCCCATCACTATTTATTGGAGAGATTGTCCTCTTTCCATTGCATCATTATCTTTGTCATAAATAAGGTAACTATATGTGTGGGTCCATTTCTTGACTCTGTTCCAAGGGCCTGTTTGTCTTTTCTTGCAAACCTACACTAATTATTATAGCTTTATAAATCATTTTGATACCTGGTAGTGTAAGTTTTGTTGTGATTCCTCAAGATTGCCTTATTTTATCCTTCCAGTCCTCATGCTTTTTATTTTTCTTGCCTTTTGCACTGGCTAGAATTTTTTTTTTTTAAAGATTTTATTTATTTGACAGAGAGAGAGACAGCAAGAGAGGGAACACAAGCAGGGGGAGTGGGAGAGGGAGAAGCAGGCTCTCCGCCGAGTGGGGAGCCTGATGCGATGAGCCTGATGCGGGGCTCAATCCCAGGACCTTGGGATCATGACCTGATCCGAAGGCAGACGCTTAACGACTGAGCGACCCAGGCGCCCCCTGGCTAGAATTTCTAGTGCAAGGTTGAATAAAAATGGTGATGGTGGGTGTTAGGGGGTAAACTTTCAAAATTTCACCATTAATGTGATGTTTACTGTGGATATTTTTAGTATTTACTTTTTATCAGATTAAGGAAACTTCCCTATATTCCTAGTTAGCTAAGACTTTTTCTGAATGGGTGTTGAAATTTTATTTATTTATTTATTTATTTATTTATTTATTTAAAAGATGTTATTTATTATTTATTTGACAGAGAGACACAGCGAGAGAGGGATCACAAGCAGGGGGAGAGGGAGAGGGAGAAGCAGGCTTCCTGCAGAGCAGGGAGCCTGATGCAGGGCTCGATCCCAGGACCCTGGGATCATGACCTGAGCCAAAGGCAGACGCTTAACGACTGAGCCACCCAGGCGCCCCAGGTGTTGAATTAGAAAATGTTTTTTCTTCTTCTTCTTCTTCTTTTTTTTTTTTTTAAAGAGAGGGAGAGGGGAGAGGGGAGACTCTCAAGGCAGACTCCATGCTGAGCACGGAGCTGGCAGTGCTCGATCCCATGACCCTGAAATCATGACCTTAGTGGAAATCAAGAATTGGATGCTTAACCTACTGAGCCACGCAGCTGCCCCTAGAAAATGCTATTTCTAAATGGACTATTATAAGTAATTTATTGAAGAGTGTGTTTGATCGTTCTAATGTTGAGGTTCTCTCCTTTTTTTTTTTTTTCCCCACTTCTAAGAAAGGCAGAGTTGTAAGTTACATATGTTTGTTTATGGCTGAAGGTATATTTTTTAAGTAAATGAGTTTTTAGAACTAATTACTTGTGAATTATATTTTACTTTAGAACAACTTGTTTTTGTTACTGTTGTTAGCACTTACTATCCATACCAGTTATGTGCCGTGAGAAAAAACAACTTTGAGTTTAGTCTTCCGGAATTTTTTTTTTTTTTAAGATTCTATTTATTTGTCAGAGAGAGAGCGCACAAGCAGGGGGAGAGGCAGGCAGAGGGAGAAGCAGGCTCCCCGCTGAGCAAGGAGCCCGATGTGGGACTCCATCCCAGGACCCTGGGATCCTGACCTGAGCCGAAGGCAGACGCTTAACCGACTGAGCCACCCAGGCACCCCTGGAATTTCTTAATAAACATTAAGATACAATATTTCAAGAGGGGGGAAAACCCCATTTTCATTATATTAGGTCTCTCCAGATTAGAGTAGAAGACAAGAATAGTTCCAAAACTGATAGGGAAAGGGAAGAGGAGGTGCAGTCTATGCTTCAACCATAAGTGCTTGATGTCTTCTCATCTAATGTTTTTAGTATGGGTTTAAAAATCTTTTAGCTTGCATCATTCTTTCCTTCTTCTCCAGATTGGTGTGAGTTCCAATCTTTTTACTCTGCCCTAGGGCAGTGTTTTTTTTGGGGAGGGGGCAGTTTTTTCTTTTTTAAGCCACAACTGTTTATTTTGAAAATTTGTAAAACAACAGAAAAGTTTAAAGAATAGTTTAGAGTCATCAGTAATATTTTGTACCACTTGATTTTTCTTTATATGTCTGTATTTCTTTCTTTTTTTTTTCTTGTTGAACCATCTGAAAGTAAATTGCAGACATCATCATGTCTCTAATACTTAAGCTCATCATATTCTTTTAGAACAGGGTCATATTCCTACATAAACATAATATCTTTTTTTCATACCCAAGATATGAACATTGGCACACAATGTTATTATTTAATATACTCAGATGTCTTCAGTTTTTCTAAAAATGTCTTTTATAGCTGTTTTTCCATCCAAGATTCGATGAAAGATTGCATTTGGCTGTCTTTTCCCTTAGGCTCCTGACATCTACAACAACCCCCTTGCCATCTTTTTGTCTTTATGAATTTGGTATGGTTTAATTTTGAAGAGTTGATGGAAGTTTTCTTTTGGAATGGCCCACAATTTGGAGGTGTGTGTTGAATAAAATCATGAAAAAATTAAGTTAAACATTTATGGCAAGAATCCTACATAGATGATGATAGCTTCTCACTGCCTCACAGCAGGAGATACATGTTACATTATCCCATGATTGGTGTTGCTAATTACTTGTTTAAGGTGGCATCTGCCAGATCTTTCCACCATAAAAGTACCCTTTCCCCTGTATAAGGATTAAATGCTTGAAGACTATACATACCCTGTTCCACAACAACCCTTTACCATGGGTGTTCCTTGTCTGAATTAGTTATTATGTTAATGTTTGCAAATTAGTGATTTTCTAACCGTCTATGTTGATAGCTGGCAGTTTTCTGTAAAGAAGAGCCCCTTCCCCTCTTTTAGTATTACTATAAACTTTTTTTTTTAACATTTAGTGTGTGATAATTTGTCATTATTCCTTCTAATGCTTAAATTGTTTCAGTTTGGCCAATGGGAGCCCCTTGAAGCTAGCTCTTGCCTCCTTTTGGCATGTTCCTTAATTCCTAGATGATCACTCTGGTTTTGGGCACAAGGTATCCCAGGCTTACCTTGTAGTTTTCTTGCCTGAGTCCTGAAACTAACTATTTCTTCGAAGAGCTCTGTTTCTTTTTAATGAGAAATGGTGAGAAATCAAGATCTGGGCTCCAGTATTGCTCATTGCTGCTGCGGTGTTAATTTCATCAAAGCCTTTCAGTGGATAGTGGAAATATATTAACTTTCAGTATACCAGGAAAAATAGTCATCACGTTTTTCAGGTCCTAGGTCCAAGGGATCCTTTTTACTTTTTATTTTTTGGAGTAATTACAGAAATAATTTACATAAGAATAAGGGATAATAATAAACAATCTTATTAGATATTTTAATAAGAATTTAAACATTGCTATCCTCTTTGTATTAAGTAAATTTTGGTATACAAAGATCATGTGAAATTTAAGAACACTGCCACATGTCCTTTTAGAAAAATGGGATAATCCAGGTTCTTTTTTTTTTTTAAAGATTTTATTTATTTATCCATGAGAGATAGAGAGAGAGAGAGAGGCAGAGGCAGAGGGAGAAGCAAGCTCCCCGCAGAGCGGGGAGCCTGATGCGGGACTCGATCCCAGGACCCTGGGATCATGACCTGAGCTGAAGGCAGACGCTTAACCGACTGAGCCATCCAGGCGTCCCTGGGATAATCCAGGTTCTTGCTGCATGCTATTACATGATGAAGTTCTTGTTGAATGACTAATTGGATGGGAATACCCTTACTTCCTTTGTGTTCTTATAAGTATATCATTGTTCATTCATTCATTTTTTTCCTCCTCAGTTCAAATCAGTCATCTTTTATTCAACATCCACTATATTCAAATACGTGTAGTTCTCTTCCCAGTTTGCATGGTTTCCCATTTTCTAGGATTTAGGGAGATAACAAAGATAAACCATTACATAATCTTTGCTTTCAAAATTCATTTCCAGTGCTGTTACCTCCCCCCTCCCCCATTCTCTGAGTCTCTGACCTCAAGCAACTTACTTAAAACCTTGTAGGAGTGAAAAAAGAAATAGAATGTAGAGATTTTTTATTTCAGCAATCTTGTTTATTGTGATAAAATATATACAAAATAAAATTTGCCATTTTAACCATTTTAAGTGTACATTTCCATGGCATTAAATACATTAACTGTTTTGGATCCATCACCACTGTTTCTAAAACTTTTTCAACACGCCAAACAGAAAGTCCATAACTATTAAGCAATAACTCTCATTCTCCTCTCTCTTGAGCCCCTGGTTACCTCTAACCTACTTTCTGTCTATATGAATTTACCAATTCTAGATATTTCATATAAGTGGAATCATATGATCTTTGTCCTTTTGTGACTGACTTATTTCATGTAGTGTAATGTTTTTAGGGTTCATCCATGTTCATCATCATCATTTCTGTTTATGACTGAATAATATTCCATTGTATGTATATACCACATTTTATTTGTTCATCTCTTGATGAGCACATGGATTGTTTCCACTTTTTTGCTCTTGTGAGTAATGTTGCTATGAACATTGGTGTACAAGTATCTGAGTCCTTGTTTTCAGTTCTTTATGGTATGTACCTAGGAGTGGAATTGCTGAGTCATATGGTAATTCTGTGTTTAACTTTTTGAGGAACGGCCAACTATTTTCCACAGCATTTGCACAATTTTACATGAGCAATGCATGAGGTTTCCTATTTTTCCACATCTTTGCCAACACTTATTGTTCATTGTTTTTAGCTATCCTAATAGGTGTGGAGCTATCTCATTATGGTTTGGGTTTGCATTTCTCTAATAACTAAGGATGTTGAGTATCTTCCCATGTGTTTATTAGCCATTCAAATGTCATCTTTGGAGAACTGTCTATTCAAATCCTTTGCCCATTTTCAAGTTGGGTTGTCTTTTTGTTGTGTTGTAGTTCTTTATTCTAGGTACTAAACCCTTATCAGCTGTATGATTTGCAAATATTTTCTCCCATTCTATAGGTTATTGTTTCACTTTCTTGATAATGTCCTTTGTACAAAAGTTTTTAATTTTGATGAAGTCCAGTTTATCTGTTTTGTTGCTCATGCTTTAGTGTTGTATCTAAGAACACATTGCAAAATCCAGGGTCATGAAGATTTATACCTGTTTTCTTCTAAGAGCCCTGTGGTTTTAACTCTCATATTTACATCATTGATTCATTTTGAGTTAATTTTGTATATTGCCCATTGATTGTTGAGTTTGAGAGAATTTAGGATTTTGTCATCTGAAGATTTATAATCTGAGATTTAATTTATATTAATTTATATTATCATTTTTTACCTTTGTCTAATGCAAATATGGTGGCCACTAATCACATGTGGGTATTAAGTTTAAAATTCAGAATTATTAAAATTAAATAAAATTTAAAAATTCCTCAGTCGAATTGACTACATTTCAGGTGCTCAATAGCCATACATTGTTGCATTTGACAGTGCTGATTTAGAAGCTTTCCATCATCAAAGAAAATTTTATTGGACAGCACTGGTCAAGAGAGCTGCTATTTTTAAAATTCATATTCTAATTTGTTTAATAATGGTGAAATGTCTTCTTCTGTCACTTTTTTTCTTCTTGCCATCATGGACAGAAAATGAAAATTTCTGAATTGTCGGGGCGCCTGGGTGTCTCAGTCGTTAAGTGTCTGCCTTCGGCTCAGGTCATGATCCCAGGGTCCTGGGATCGCACCCCACATCGGGCTCCCTGCTCCGCGGGAAGCCTGCTTCTCCCTCTCCCACTTCCCCTGCTTGTGTTCCCTCTCCGGCTGTCTCTCTCTTTGTCAAATAAATAAATAAAATCTTTAAAACAAACAAAAGAAACAAAAAAAAATTTCTGAATTGTCAACTGTATTTAAAGCTAAAAACAGACTACAAAGATAGTGTCTCTTGGCCTTTATACCTTTTTTGAAAGATGGTGTTGTACTTTGGACAATACAATAAGAAAACTGAAGGATGATTTTTCACGATTGATTGCAGTATCCTTCTAGGTGGTTCCATGATTCCCCCCCCCCATTTTTTACTATATATATAGTTCTTTTTTTTAAAGCATAGTTAGGAATAATAAGTGATCGTGAAGTGTAAATTACTAGGGTGATGAAATAACAAGACATAGGAAAAATACAATCACTAGGATCCTGTCATGTAACTTAGACTTACAAAAAGGTTCACTGTACTCATATAATAATTGTAAGATAAAATGAGTTTTATTCTTTTACTAAGTAAATTTTCTCCATTTTTTTGGAAGACCTTTAGGAAGTCATGAAATGCCAGTCTTTGCAAATAATTAGAACTACTCAAAAAAGAAAGTTGAAAACTAAAATTGTTTAGTGGATCCTGAAACTTTTCATTCAGATCCATTACCATAGGGTTCTTCTTAAAATTTCTGCCATCTATATTTGAATCTCCTGTCTTCCATAGTAAAAACCTTGGTTCTCAACAACATCTGTATTTATTCATTTGTTCTATCCTACAATATACACAAAATAGTTTTAGAATTACTACATTAATACTGTTGCCAACAGCAAACCTGTGAAGCGAAGCTCAGGATCTCCTTGCAGTTCCATTTGTCCTTATAGAATTAACTCCCTTAAGGTTGTAGAGTTAGGATACTAATCTCAAAAATGCTTGAGTTATTACTACTTTTTCTGTGCAGTTATCTCTTGGATTTGATGTACAGTTTCTATTTGTATTGGATTGTAGTGTTTGCTTTTTTATCAGTTTGACTTAATTTCGTTTTATAAATACATAAAACATCTACATGGTGTAAAATCACAGCTGTGTCAAAAGATATACTGAGATAATTAATTCCATTCTTCTACCTATCCCAGTTAATATTTTCAATAATTCCTAGTTTATCCTCCCGGTGTTTCTTTTTTAAAAATAAATATGAAAATATACCTATCTTCCCTCTCACCTTCTTACACATAAGGTAGCATGTTATATTTTGCCCCTTGTTTTTCTCATTAAATTTATACCTAGGAATTACTCTGGTTCATAGAGATCTTTCTCTGTGTATTTTATGGTTGTATAGTACTCTATTGTGTGGTATCTTTTTGATGGGCATTTGGTGGTTTTCAGTCTCTTGATAATGCAAATAATGTTTCAGTAGATCACTCTGTGTATGTTGTTTCTCATCTGTGAAGTGATTTCATGTGAAGTCCTAGAGGTGTGATTATTGATTTGAAGGGTAAACTGGTTTTGCTTTATAAACTTCTAGTTATCTTCTCAAAGAATATTACTCAATTTAACTTAAAATATTAAGTAAAAAGAGGTAAGAGGATTAGAAGAATAAGATGGTCAAAACCTAGAGAACAGTGTGTTTGGTTCCTTGAATTGGCTATTTCCTGTGATCTCTACTGCCATTTTCAAGGTATCATTTCTTTCTTTTTTAATTTAATTTAATTTAATTTAATTTTTTTATTATTTAATCACCATACATCATTAGTTTTCGATGTAGTGTTCCATGATTCATTGTTTGCGTATAACACCCAGTGCTCCATTCAATACGTGCCCTCTTTAATACCCATCACCAGACTAACCCATCCCCCCACTCCCCTCCCCTCTAGAACCCTGAGTTTGTTTCTCAGAGTCCATAGTCTCTCATGGTTCGTCTCCCCCTATTTCCCCCCCTTCATTTTTCCCTTCCTGCTACCTTCTTCTTCTTCTTTTTTTTAACATATAATGTATTTGTTTCAGAAGTACAGGTCTGTGATTCAACAGTCTTACACAATTCACAGCGCTCACCATAGCACATACCCTCCCCAGTGTCTATCACTGAGCCACCCCATCCGTTCCACCCCTCACTACTCCAGCAACCCTCAGTTTGTTTCCTGAGATTAAGAATTCCTCATATCAGTGAGGTCATATGATACATGTCTTTCTCTGATTACTTATTTCGCTCATCATAATACCCTCCAGTTCCATCCACGTTGTTGCAAATGTCAAGCTTTCATTCCTTTTGATGGCTGCATAATATTCCATTGTATATATATATACCACATCTTCTTTATCCATTCATCTGTCGATGGACATCTTGGCTCTTTCCGTAGTTTGGCTATTGTGGACATTACTGCTGTAAACATCGGGGTGCACGTACCCTTCAGATCCCTACATTTGTATCTTTGGGGTAAATACCCAGTAGTGCAATTGCTGGGTCATAGGGTAGCTCTATTTTCAGCTTTTTGAGGAACCTCCACACTGTTTTCCAGAGTGGCTGCACCAGCTTGCATTCCCACCAACAGTGTAGGAGAGTTCCCCTTTCTCTGCATCCCCGCCAACATCTGTCTTTTCCTTACTTGTTAATTTTAGCCATTCTGACTGGTGTGAGGTGTATCTCATTGAGGTTTTGATTTGTATTTCCCTGATGCCAAGCGATGTTGAGCACTTTTTCATGTGTCTGTTGGCCATTTGGATGTCTTCTTTGGAAAAATGTCTGTTCATGTCTTCTGCCCATTTCTTGATTGGATCATTTGTTCTTTGGGTGTTGAGTTTAATAAGTTCTTTATAGATTCTGGATACTAGCTCAAGGTATTATTTCTTACTTGGAGGCAGTAATTCCTGCCTGGTCTTGGTGGTTCCACTCTTAGTTCCCTTTGGCCTATTTTTGAGAGCTTTTTTTTTTTTTTTTAAACAACATAAGTAGAATTATGTCACTTTTATCATTCTAATTCCCATTGTACTTAGCACAAAATCCAGGGTCAATAAAATGTGATTTGAGACCCTTGTATTGTCTGACTCATTTTTTTTAGGTTCATTTCTGGCTACTCCTCACTTATTTACTGTACCTTAAGGTAATGACATGTTTTTTGGGGTGTAGAATACTCTAAGTATGTTTCTTTAAAAATATTTGTTCTAAAGAAATCCTAATAACAATATAGCAAAAAAATAAAAAAATCCTATTTAATCTATGGATTTGATCGTTGTTCCTAAACCTTTGATTTCTTTGATTTTTAAAATTTTTTAAAAAATCTTTTAGAGAGCATGTGCATGCACAAGCAGGGCAGGGGGGAGAGGCAGAGAGAGAGAGAGAATCTTAAGCAGGCTCCACCTAGTGTGGAGCCTGATGTGGGGCTGCATCCCACGACCCTGAGATCATGACCTGAGCTGAAATCAAGAGTTGGATCCTTAACTGACTGAGCCACCTAGGTGCCCCTGATTTTTTTTTTTTTTAATGAATCAAGTAATACTAAAGTAATTGCAAATGAGTGCTTTTTCCAGGGAACAAAAAGACAAGACTGAGTTTCGTTCCAGACACTGTGTTGGATACCGTGATACATAGGGAAATATGTTAACAAAACATAATACAGTGTGATAATTTTCTCTTTTTAATTCTTTGCTTTTCATTTGCTTCTCAAGCTACTGTAAGCTAGCCTCCATCTTTTCATTGAAATTACTCTAGCTGAAGTTATTATATTTCACTTGCCAAACTCAGTGGACCTTTTCTCAGTTCTGGGCTTCCTTGACTTCTGTTCTTCATTTGAAACTTTAATTGCTCCCTGTAAACTATTGAAACTGTGTACCTTAGGAATTTTTGTGATTTCACTTTTTTGAGGGGGGGTCTTCTACCTCTTTATTGCTACTTAGTCTCTAGTTTCTTCATTCGATCCTTAAATATTAGTAATCCCTGTACTTTCCATTTTTGGCTGTCCTCACTTGTTATTTTGCCTGTGCTTTCTCATGTATTCCTCCTGTGTGCCCTCTGCTGTTGCCTACACCTGTTGCTTTTTGGGTAGCTTCTGTTGGATGTCCCATAAACAGTTCAGTCTCATTTACTAAAATTGAATCGATCACTTTTGTCGCTAATCTACATGTTGTACATCCTTATCCCAATTCTGGGCAACACCATTTAAACCAGTCTTTTTAGCTTGTACTGATCCATCTCTTTAATTCTACCAATTTACTAAATCTTGTCAATTCTTTCTGAGTGATGTATAACTTCTAAAGGGACCACTAGCTTATCTTAATTAGGCTCTTATTTGAAAAATAATGTTACATTTTTCAGTTAAATGTTACTATGTTAGATATTTTCAGTCTTTTTGTTAGCCTTCTTATGTTATCTCATTGTGCTTTTATTTTTGAAGTTCTAATCTGTGAACATGTTACTTCTCTACTTAGGTCTTTAAATTTTCTCATCCATCACTTAGTTCAAATTTAGTTCTACCTATCTTACCATGTATTTTCCACTTGTCATATTTGTTCTTGTTCCTTCATTTCTTTTTCTTTTGTGTTATTAAGATATTTTATACTCTTAAACTCTGTTAGCTTTATAGTTATATGGGTTTTATTTTCCTTTGTTATTACCTTAGAGATTACAATATGTAACATTTACTTATTACAGGCTACTTTAAATTGGTAGGAAATTGTTCATTGATCTTTTGAAATTTTGCCACTTAAATAATTCAAATAATTTTTGATAGTTTAATTTTATTGACCAACCCTGTCTCATTTGTGTTATCATATATTTTACCTCTACATGTGTTTTTAACCTTGAAACATTAGGATTATTATGGTTTTAAACATTGTTTTCATGTTTATTTAATATTAAGCTGGTAGGTTCACCCCTTCCCCCAACACTTTTAAGATGCCATTCCATTATCTTTTGACTTTCTTCATTTCTGTTAGTCTTCTATCAGTGATAGTGTTTCCTTCTCTGAATAATTTTTTTTTTTTTTTTTGACAGAGAGAGAGACAGTGAGAGAGGGAACACAAGCAGGGGGAGTGGGAGAGGGAGAAGCAGACTTCCTGCAGAGCAGGGAGCCCGATGCTGGGCGCGATCCCATAACCCTGGGATCATGACCGGAGCCGAAGGCAGACGCTTAATGACTAAGCCACCCAGGTGCCCTTCTTTGAAGAATTTGTATATATTTTCCCCTTTATCTGCTTTAGGATTTTCTCTTCATCTTTGCTTCTGTCCTTCTTTGTATGCCAATTTAGATACCTTCTGTTGAATTGTATGTATCTAATCTAGTAAACCCACCTACTAAATGCATAGTCTCAGTTGTCTTTACAGAATTTATGTTTTCTCGTTATTTAAGTGGATTCTAGGCCTCTATTTTCGTGAATATGTTTATCACAAAGTGTCTTTTAACTGCAATATGTAAATCAAGTGAGAGTCTGTTTCTGTTGTTTATTTTTACTCTTGGTTTTTCCTCAGCTGCTCCTATTTTCATAGGCTGCCTTGTAATTTTTGATTGGATGCCAGACATTGTAGTGAAAAATGGTAGAGACTCTAGGTGATGTTACTTTTCAAACACGAGTAAGTTTTCTTTTAGTGGCCAGTTGAAATTTTTTTTGGTCTCTTTGAATATTGCTCTTATTCCTAGCACGTAACCCTTACTCCTAAGGCATAGCTCTAATTCCTTACGGAGTATGTCTTTTTCATAAATTACGTGATCATGTATATGTAATTCTATTTTTCTTTATTTCATTGTATTATTTGTCTCTACTGGCATGAATACCACATTTTCTTGCTAGGTCTTGGTATCTAATAGTAAATTCCTCTAACTTTGTTCACCTTCATGACTTCCTTTACTTTTCTTGAGCCTTTGCTTTTTCATGAATATTTTAGAATCAGCTTTTCAGTACTTAAAAAGTAACCTGCTGGTGTTTTGCTTGGAGTGCACTGAGTCTAAAGATTAATTGGGGGACTGTTGACATTTTTACAGGAAGTTTTCTAATCCATGAACATGGTATATCTTTCAGTTTTAGTTCTTTTCTAACTTCGTTCAGCATTGGCTTTTAGTATATAAATCTTGCATGTGTTTTACATTTATCCCTTGATATTTGGTACTTATAATTGCATTTTGTAATTTAGCTGCTCTTCGTCTTTTGCTGGTATAAGCTCATATACTTGATTTTTGTATATTGACTGTTAAATGTATATTCTGATAGTATGTGTGTAGATATATACAGGCATATTGTTTGCATAATAGAAGTTTTATTCTTTCCAGTTCTTAAGGCTTTTATTTTATTTTTTCCTTATTGAATGATGTAGGACCTTTAATATAGTGTTGAATAAAAGTAGTGATAATAGACTTTCTTATCTAGTTCTGCATATCATGGGAACAGCTTTAAATATTTTATCATTAGAAATGATATTTGCTGTAGGCTTTTTGTTGATAGTCTTTATAAAAATAAGGAAATGCTCTCCTGTTCCTAGTTTGCTACCTTCATCATGAGTAGATGTTGAATTTTATCGCATGCTTTTCTGTGTTGAGATGTTAATGTGGTGAGTTAATTTGATTTTTTTTTAATATTGAAACACCATTGCATTCCTGAAAAAATCCTCCTTGTTATGATGTATTTATCTTTTCATATAATGTCAGATTAAATTTCATATTAATTTGTTAAGGTATTTTGTTTCTGTGTTTCATGAGGGATATTGGTGTGTAGTGTTTTTGTTTGTTTTCTTGTAATGTTCATGTTTGGTTTTGGTTTCATGGTTATGGTGGTCTCATAAAATAACTCATTTTTGTGTATTTTATAAAACTTGTATACTATTGGTATTGTTTTTAATGGAAATAATTCATCAGTCAAGTTGTCTGGACCTACTATTTTCCTTCTGTTGATATTTTAAAATAGGTCTCAATTTCTTTGTAAGAGGGCTATTCATATTTTCTATTTCTAATTGTGTCAGTTTTGGAAATTTGCTTTTCAGGGACTTTTTCTTTTTATCTGAGTTTTCAAATTTACTGTCCTTGAGTTATTTGTAATATTCCCTTTTTAATATCTATAGATTTGTTAGTAATGTCCTATTTTTAATTCCTTTTATTTGCAATTTGTGTGCATGTGTTTTTCCCCTTAATTTGTCTTTCTGTGGGCTTAATCACTTTTATCAATCTTTTTAAAGGAACAATTTTTGACTTTTTTCTCTAGTAAGTTGGCTCTCTACATCATTGATTTCTATTTTTATCTTATTCTTCCTTTTAAAAATTTCCTTTTGGGGGTGCCTGGGTGGCTCAGTTGTTAGGCATCTGCCTTTGGCTCAGGTCATGATCCCAGGGTCCTGGGATCAAGCCCTGCATCAGGCTTCCTGGTCTGTGGGAAGCCTGCTTCTCCCTCTCCCTCTCCCCCTGCTTGTGTTCCCTCTCTTGCTGTGTCTCTCTGTCAAATAAATAAATAAAATCTTAAAAAAAAAAAATAAAAATTTCCTTTTGGCTATGATTTTTTTCTAGTTTCTTGAGATGAAAGCTACTAGAGATGAAAAAGTCATTGATTTTTGTTCTTCTTTGTAATATATGCATGTTGAGTTTTAACTTTTTCTCTAATCATTACCTTAGGTATCTATTGCCTTTCTACTTAATTTTTGTTTTTAAATTTGTAGTAAACTATAACATATAATCGTTTAAATCAACTTTAAGCATACTTTTCAGTGACATTAAGTACATTCAGATTGTTGTGTAACCATCATCACCATCCATCTCCAGAACTCTTTTTTATGTTGTAAAACTGAAACTAGGCATTAAGAAATCCCCATTATGCCTTTCCCATATGCTGGCAACTATTATTTTATATTCTGTCTCTATAAATTTGACTACTCTAGGTATCTCACATAAGTGGAATCTTACAGTATTTGTCTTTTTGTGACTCTCTTACTTTACTCAGCATAATGTCTTCAAGGTTTACCCATGTCGTAGCATATTTCTGAATTTAACTTTTAAAGGCTGAATAATATTCCATTGTATGTATACACTGCATTTTGTTATTGATTCATTCATTGACGAACATGAATTGCTTTCACCTTTTCATCTATCGTGAATAATGCTATGGACTGAGTGTACAAACATGTTTGAGACCTTGCTTTCAACTCTTTTGGGTATATAACCAGAAGTGGAATTGCTGGATCATATGGTAATCCTGTATTTAGTTTTTGAGGAACCACCTTACTGTTTTCCACAGTGGCTGCACCATCTTACATTCCCACTAGTAGTGCACAAGAATTTCAGTTTTTCTATATCCTTCCAACACTTGTTATTTTCTTTCTTCCTTCCTCCCTCCCTTCCCCTTTCCCTTCCCTTCCTTTCCTCCCTCTCTCCCTCCCCACTCCTTCCTTCTGAGCCATCCTAATGGGTGTGAAGTGGTAACTCATTGTGGGTCTATTTGACCTGCTTTTATGTTCTTTTTCAGCCTTCCCTTGATTTAATCAAATATGTCATGTTGCATTTTCTCCCCTGTATGAGCTTGTGATACATTTTTTTTTTTACATTAAATATACCATATACTTATATTGTATCCTTATGCCATCTTTCTTACTAGGGTAATTTTTTCTAGAGATCACAGCATGAATTCATTTATTCATTCTACTTCTTGCATTATTGGTTTCATGTGTTTTAATTCCATGTTTTAAACACCACAATACTTTATATAATTATTTGATGTGCTCAATATTGATTTACCTTTACTTTTTAATTTTTTAAATTTTTAAAAAAATATTTATTTGACAGAGAGACAGAGAGAGAGCACAAGTAGGCAGAGTGGCAGGCAGAGGGGGAGGGAGAAGCAGGCCCCCCGTGGAGCAGGGAGCATGATGCGGGGCTTGATCCCAGGACCCTGAGATCATGACCTGAGCTGAAGGCAGACGCTTAACCGACTGAGCCACCCAGGCACCCCCTACCTTTACTTTTTAAAATTACCTGTGCAGTTGTTCTTTAGTTCTTTCTGCATTTACGTCACTCTGAATAGTCACTGTAGCATTTTTTCCTCAGCTTTATTGAGATGTAATTGACATATGCCAGTATATAAATTTAAGGTATACAGTATGTTGATTTGATATGCTTATATATTGCAAAATGATTATCACCTTGGCATAAGCTAGCACCTCCATCACATCATATGATTACCTGTAGTATTTCTTTTAGTGAAAATTTGCTGGTGAAGAATTTTTTGTGTGTGTTAAAATGTTTTTATTTTTTTCTTCATGTTGAAGGATCTATTTGCTGTACATAATTACTGATTTTCAGTTATTTTTTTTAGCACTTTAAGATTTTTTTCTCATTTTCTATCGTTTTTTTTGTTGTTGTTGTTGAAGTTCCTTTCTAGCTCTTCTAGTTGCTACTTTGAAGGCAGTGTATTTCCTCCTTGCTCCTTCTTGCTGCTTATAAAATTTTCTCTTTTTTGGGGGGTTTCATTTGTGTAAGTATGTTGTTCCTTGATGTAATTTTTTTCTCTTGCTTGAGGTTCTTAGAGCTTTTTGAATCTGTTGGCTGACACCTTTCTCTTTATTTTAGAAAATCCTATCATGGTAGGTTCAAATATTGCTTCTGTCACATTTGTTCTTCCTTCTCTTTCTGGGTTTTCAATTATACAGTGTTTCTTACATGTCTCTTACTGGTCTTTTCTGTATTTTCAGTTTTTTGCTTTCAAATCTCTGGGTTTTAATTTGGAGGTTTTCTCTTGACCTATAATGAAGCTCAACTAGACACAAATGATGATAAAAATGATAATATAAAATTAAATCTCAGATTATGAATCTTCAGATGATAACATCCTAAATTTGGCAATGGGCAATATACAAAATTAATTCAGAATGGATCAATGATGTAAATATAAGAGGAGACAAAATGATTGGTATCTCTGGTAAAACAGTGGGTATGCAAGCTGCGATTCAAGCATTATTTCACATTCAGAAATAAATACGGGTTACAATCCCCCATCTGCAATTCAGAAGTCTAAAAAGCACTGAAAACAAAGTTATTCCTAAGTGTGTGGCATATTCATTTGTTGACAAACTGATTGGAACTGATTTGAGTGAAGCACGTATTCCACTTACTTTGAATATTCATATGTTTTATTGCCAGTGTTACTGTATTTGATAGAGTGGTGGTTCACTGGGGGTTGGTGTTTCATAATGTATGTTATGCGTACTGTATTACTTTGTTAAGTTATGAAAATTTCTAAGTTGAGAAACATATCTGCTCCTGAGGTTTTTGGCTACGTGATGGTAGACCTGTACTTCTTTAAAAGGACTTGATGCATGCTTACTGTATGGCAGGTGAATACGTTGGTGAATAAAGTAGACATGACCCATAACTCACTGGGCTTTCAGCCAGTACAGTTAGAGTTTCCTGGATTCCTAATTCAAATAATCCTAAAAACAGAACCCTCCTAACATCAGGGTCTTCATTTTTAGACATATTGCTGGATGTGTATGTTACCAGTCTCTAATATTTCCATTATGACAAAACTATCTTTATATTTGGTATTATGAGTAATAACTGAAAGAAGAAAGGGCCCTAATTTGTAGGTAGAACCATGAAGGGAATGGAATGTACAATACCAAAGCATGTTAGGCGTAATCTAATGTTTGTGTGTAAAGAGACTGGGTTCGAATGTGAGAAGTGCCCTAGAAGCCTGTGTAGGAGAAAACTGGACTAAATGTAAAAGTAAGGATTAAAGATGATCATTTTGATTCCATCCTAACTACATTTTTGAATAAGGACATTTGAGTGTTTTAACAAGTGGCTCTATATAATTGGAGTTAAACTTTTGGTAGTTTTGGTATTTTTGATTTTCAGCATATTTAGAGAGCAAACTTATTTGAAATTTTTTTGTAGAAATACTCAGTTCACTGCAGTTTATTACTGTTTATTGCAGTTTTCTTTTTAAGAACCTGTAGTTAATTCCTTCCTTCTTTGCAAAGAGGCTTATTAAGAAGACTTGTAATATTTTACTAATTTTTTAAAAAGATTTTATTTATTCATTTGAGAGAGACAGAGAACGAGCCGTGGGGAGGGATGGGGGGTGGGGGGAGAGAAGCAGACTCCCTGCTGAGCAGGAAGTCCGATGCCGGCTTGATCTCAGGACCCAGAGATCGTGAACTGAGCTGAAGGCAGTGGCTTAACCCAGTGAGCCACCCAGGTGCCCCTAATATCTTACTAATTTTGTTCAAGTATGCGTTTTGTATACTTTGCTAATGACTTTTATACATCTGTGTAATTAACTGACAAATACGTCTTTGAAGAATTTATTTTCAACCTTTTAAGTAATTGTCAGATAACAGTGCATGTGTACTATCCATTGGTTTTAGCCACCACTGATACTTTTCTCTTTTTGATTCAGCAGCTTTAAAACCCAAAATTGTACCATCTGTCAGAAGACAGTCTAACCAGAGAAGCAAACTATAAATTTAGACAGCTCTGATTAATACAATCCTCAGATTATTATTCTGTATATGAATCTGTAGTGGGAGAATTTGAAATCGAAATACAGTTAGGGGGGTTTTAGAAGTGAAATGGAACATTTTTTAGAGAAGTGTCATTTGAGACTTAAGCTTATCCTTTTAGGCTTTCTGTTCCAGTCTAATTTTAATGTGGCACTGTATTTAACAGAGAAAACTCATGGGTTGATGCCCCCTTGTGGTCTCTTACCAAAATAAATAGCACGAATGGAAATAAGTAATGGAGATCTTAATACATGTTAAATCATTCATTCCTTCCTTTATAAAATAAGTTTTAGAAAGTTTCTTCTGAGGAAAAACAGCAAAGGAATTATAATCCCATATTCCATATAGTTTGTTGGCTTTAAAATTTATCAAATATTTAACCTTTTGCAACAAAACTTGCTTGTACGATAGCTGGACACTGACATAAAGAAAAAGAGGTTGTTGGGTTTGTTGTCTACCACTGTCATCCTAGGCATCTAACTCAGTCATAAGTGCCTCAAAAATATAATGAGATGTGATAGTAATTAGAGGCCTAGTGTTCTCCTCCCCCGCCCCTCAATGCACACAAAGAAATGGGGCTTGGGAAATCTGTTTATACTTAGTTACTTGACCTAAAAAGGGCCAGGAGCTATTGGAAGAAATGAGGGTTTTTATTAGCCAGTTGGTGAATTTAAGCTTATTTGCTTTTACTGACATTGGTAAGGTCTTCTTTGTGTGTGAGTGTAGGTTTGTGGATGAAGTGGAGAAGTGGCTGCCGCAGTCAGTGTTTTAAAAAAGAAAGACCAAAGATGCAAATAGCTGCTTTTCTTCTGTCACCCAATAAGGTGCATGCTGGTTGGAGGTAGTCTAATCCAGTGAGTATGGCCTTTGAGATTAGATAAGCCTGGTTAGATAGACCTAGTTCTAAAACTGATTTTTTTCTTACCAGTTCCTGGGCGGTTGCATAATATTGGATAAGATACTTCAGTTTTGAACACAGGTTTCCTCTCTTTAAAGAAAGGTTAAAAACCTACCTTTGCTGATTTTCATCCAATGAAGTCTTGGCATATACCACTGTTACTACTCTTAGGGTAAGGGCAGTTGTGAATTACAAATTGCACCGTGGACTTTCTAACTACTGGGTTGTTGGTAAAGATTCTTAATGATAGAATGTGTCTTAAAAAGTGGTAAATCAACTCATAGTCCTTCTTTACTGCGGACTTAATGCTGTACTACTGCATAAGCACGTATTTTATTTATAAATTCCTGGCTCTAAGTGTGATTATATCACATTAAAGAATTTACTAGGTTAAGTATTTTAATTGTTGAAGCCTACTAACCAATTTTATTTTTTTTATAAAAATGATTCAATAAGATTTTTTTCTTCAGGAGTAACAGTTGCATGCTTTGGCAGGTTTAACTTAAAAAACTATTATTGTTGCTCCATAACCATCTTACTTATTAAAAAAGCTTCTGTGAAGGACAACAAAGTAATGAAATGTTTTTCTGTTGTTTTGCTTTGTTTTTCAAGAGTTTCTTATAGAACCAGGTTCATTTTATTTATTTAATACTTAAAGGAATCTGAGTCCATTTTCAGAAGAAGTAAGATTATTTGGGTTTATTTAACTTAACAGAAAAATTAGATTTTTTTTTTAACCCATTCAGATTCAACTTAGAATCATCACATTTTTCTTTCTTCTAAGATTTTCCTTGGCAGCTAAAGTTCTAGAAATTTGCCAATATTTTCTTTTGAATAAATTGCTTTAAAAGAGAAGAAAACTGGAATGATCTCTCAAAATATCAGCCCAGCTGTTTGGGTTTAAATGGTTTTTGAAAGTAAGTGGGTTATATAACGCATGTAGACAAAGATAACTGCAGTCCTATCAGAGGCTGTTCTAGGTATTATCATACCTGCCTCTCTCACCTTTTCCTTTATTTCTCTGGCTCTTGAAAAATGGAGCCTATACCTTTGATTTTGCCTAACTGGATGTCTCTGTTGTTCTAAACCCTATATGTAACTAATTATAGGACTTTAGTGTAAGACAGTATTTTGGTGATTAAAATTTCTGTTATAAATTATGAAATAGACTTTTGTTGTTTTATCCTTGAATGTCTGTTCTTGGGGAGACTATTTTAGGAAAGAAAGGGGGCGAGGGGGATGGTGCAGGGGGGAAAAGATAGCTAAAACAAAGTGGAGACTAGGCTTGGGGGGGGTGATGGCAAGAACAGATGCCATTCTACTAGGGACTTGTTTTTTAAACATAAAAAGCATATGTGCCAAATTTACATATTTACTAATTAAAAAGGCTTCCTGGAAACATTAAGTAGACTATCTTCTATAACCTTTAACACTGTCACTAATGGATATTGCTTAGAAAATTTCATCGAAGGTCCTTTAAATAATGTAAATGATTATGAATATGTAACTAGTTAATATGCAGCTACGAAAGGATTATCATGTAGAGGTTAATGAACATTCTGCTCTTATGGTTTGCAGGGCTTTTCTTTTTGTGCTTTTGGCTCACTTCATGCTTGGAAACACATGCATTGGGATTGGAAAGCATCCTGACTGTTTTTTGGGTCTCATCTTTTAATGGGGTTGTTAAAGAGGAACTTTATGAAAAGGATTTCATGAAGATTTTTTTCTTTTTCAATTTACATTTAATTCTGTTTGTCTATTTTATAATTACTGCCAAATCAGAAACAGTGAAATGGATTGATGTAGTTTTAGCCTGGTTCTTCCAGATGTAAAGTCAGTACTCTATTATATATTACCACTGTTATTAAGTGTTGCTATGTGATTGATACTTACTGAGAGATCTTCATTCTAAAACGGACTTTTTATGCTGAGTTAATGTGTAGTATGGTTGGGTATCTGATTACAGCATGTATTTTGGTACAGGATTGCTGCCTTAGTATTTAAAATGTACCAAAGGAGGACATTTATTTCAGGAATTAAATGTTATAATAGGAATTTAGTGACAGCACCCCCCCACCAAAAAAAAAAAGTCTTGTGATTTTGGGGTGAAACATTGAACAAGAGAGACAAGAGACAATATTGATGTTTAGAGTGGTGAACTTAAAGCAGTATGTTTCCAACAAGATAATGCTGCTCTCTTTTTCACATGGCCTTGTATTGAGCATTTTGGCTTGTATCCCTTAGTTTCTCTGTCTCTAAAAGGGTGCTACAATATTTGAGATTATTGTTTAAAATTTTTATTAATGGGCAATTTAAAAACAATTAGTAATCTTTGAAAACAGTGTTATTTTTTAAATTGCCATTCAAGTGTTTCTTTTCCTCATTGGTTAGTGTTCTTTTTTTTCTCCCAGCATTTTGAGAATCTGCTGAAATATCTTTAAGGAAAGCAAATAACTTTTGTACTTAATTTTATTGTTTTAGTGTTATAAACATAGTTTAAACTGGCTATTAAGTGCTTAAAATTTTATCATAATTCACTGAGGGAACAAATGGGCTGTTCAGAGCATCTCTTTATCCCAAGTATTTCTTCTTGAAAATGTTAGTAGAAAAATATCACTGAACTCATTTTTAATGCGTCAGAATAAAAATTGCAGGTGAAAACATTTGGAGATATACTGACAAAATAAAATATTTTTACTACTGTCATTTTCTTTTTTTTAGTGGTGAAACGTGGATGTTGCATCGGTTTTTTGTTATTTATAACATTTGCGTATTCTACAAAACATGTAACATTGAAAGCAGGTCTGTAGATTGTACAAAATACTAGTTATCTTATATCATATGTCACCTAATAGTTATGAAGCGGGTTTTGTAGCAAAGTATGAATCGGAAGGCTGTAATTTGTTCTGCAGTTATCAGCCTGCATTAGAGGGTTATGATAAAGTGTGCTGCTTAAAAACTAACAGTCACATCTCTGTGCATTTGACAAATAAAAATGTATACTGAGATGCTATTAAATCTGTAAAGCCACTGTTCTCGTTTTCTGATACACTGATTTTGTAGCTTTGTGTATAGCCCTGTTTTTTCATGAGTAGTTATCTGTTTTCATGACAGGTGGTCACTAACTGCCAAGAGAAAATCCAGCATTGGTGAGTGAAAGATGGTTTTATATTATTTCTGAAATACTGATGGGGTCATCTCTTTGTTTTTAAATAAAGTGTGTATTATTTTTTTGTAACCCGTAATTGAATTCTTCTAGTAATCTCCATTTTGAATGGTTTTGATACTAATTTATATTGTCCTTCACTGTTTACTGAATTACGTGTTCCCTGATTTCCTGAAATTGTGTCACCATTTGTGTTTATTCTAATTGCCTTCTTTTTTCCTTTCTTTTCTTTTTTTCAAATTAGAATAATATTAATATCATTATGAGGTGGAGACTGAGACATTTTTGAACCTGGCTAATCACAGAGAGCTCTATTTGGGGAATATTCTTATATTTGTAGTAGAATAATAATTGGAATCAGTTGTTTTAAAATAATGATGGAAATATCCACATTTCCCTGAAGTTTGAAAAATCTAATTAATTGCCTACATCCCAGAGCTTTCTTTATGGACTGCACTTTTTTTTAGAGTGTAGAGAGAAAGAAAGCATATCTATTTTAATGTGCTAATCTTTAGTTAATAGGACAATGTTTGGTAAATAATACACTTTCCTAAGTCTTCTGAGGAAAACACTCAATTTAATGGTGAATAAAATCCTATATTATGAGTTGTCATGAGGTATAGTTGTTGATCTTACAGATATCAAATTACAATATTTCCATGCTGTGTTTACGAAGATTTTACTCAGAGAACAACAGGAGCTGTCTTGATTATTGTCTGCAGGGTTATTGCAAAATCACGGTAACTGCCCCTTTAGTGGTGAGATTAAACCTTTGGTTATACACCATCAAGCATATAATATTTTAAATTTATTTTAAGAGGCTTTTTCTTCATGCCTGAGAGATCTCCAAGGAAATAATTTATAGTTAGTGTATATCAAATGTTTTTTTGGTTTAAATGCACATAGGCTGCAAGCAGTGGATAAGAGTGAAAATCGGTACAATCTGTACACATCATCTTATTAAATTCTGACTATTGGCTTGCAGAAAATAATCTAAAACTAAAAATACCCACTTTATAAATAAAAATTCAGGGACTTCATTAATTTTCAATAAATGCAGTGTTGTAGTTGCATCTACTGGTAGTGTAAGTCTGTCAACATTTCCATGATGGACATTCACTTTTCATTATACATTCAGTCCAGGTTAAAACTTGAAATGCAAGTACTTGGCCAAAGAATTAACCATTCCCCCTCAACCCTCCACCTCCTGCTAATTTGGCCAAAGTGATCCATTTTACAAATAATTCCAGGGGAAGTTTTATTCATGTGGACTTCTCTCTATTGGTTTGGTAAGGAATTCAGGAGATCAGTAAAAGGTTGGATTCACTAAGGACAGATACTAATTGAAGCAGATGTGTGAATAACTTGCTTCTGGTTTGATTTGCAAGATTCTTTCCCTGTTAGACTGAAAATTCTTTAAGGCCAAGGGGCATGTTTTCATTTTTTTTATCCACAGCACCTCCTACTGTGTTTGGCATATTATAGGCACTTAATAAATGTTTGAGTAAATGAAGACCAAATATATATAATTATATATAACATTTTAGTTAGCATATACTGTAGCAGTGCCCAAGTCTGGTAACAAATGAAATGTGACATTTCAGAGCAGGTTCATGTGACTCTCAATCACAGTTTCCAATTTTCCAAAGCTTTCCAAACTATAGAAGCATAGGTATTTACCTACATGTATCTTAAAATAATACAGTACCTTATTTATACTTTAAAAAATTAAACTAATTTTTCCAGTTAAAATTTGCTTTTTCCTCTGAATCATTTCTAATAGGGCTGAGGAAACAGACTTTTCTGTTTTTTTTTTTAATTTATTTTTTATTTTTTTCTGTTTGTTTTTAATGATCTGATACTGCTAGAATCTAAATGGCCAGTGAACTCACTAATTTATTATATTAAAAAACTGAAACCAAAGTATCTCCATTCCTCTGAAAGCCAGGAAATAGCTATTTGGGAGCATTGTGGAATTCTCGTGGTATTTTTATTCTGTTAATTGTGCAAACAGTGATTGAGTTCCTACCATATGCCAGTATTATGTTGCTGTTTGGAATTGAACGACCCTGCCATGGAGGAATTCATAGTCGGACACTAAACAGGGAAATCACAATAATTTTGTGCTATTTACAGAGAGCTAGGAGGCAAGAACAGATGCTGGAACGCTTCTTAAGGGTGTCTTACACACTGCTTTTAAAAGCATGTTGCTTTTCAGTTTTCTTTAGCCCTTGGTTTTAGCCTAGTCTAAAATACAGTTCATATAGCTAAGCTCCCTTCTGCATGGGATACATATCAATATAATAAGGAAAAGCAAAATGGATGATTTTTAAAAAATGTTTTCTTAACGCTAGTGATGTTTATACTCGTTTGTGCAATTTTAAGGGATTCTTTTATTTGAGGGACAAGTAATGAATATTGTAGGCTTCCAAAATGATCTTAAATTTTTTTCTTTTTTTAATGTAGGGCAGAAGTAAAAATATTTGTAGAAAAGTAGGAGTAATAATGGGCTGGGGCAAACAGGATCTGCCCAAAAAAACTTTTCCAGAAAATTAATTCAAATTCTAGAACTTTGGTGAACTAGAAACATTTATAGTATTTGTTTAGTTAATAACAGATAATAAGGAAAGGTTTGAACCTAATAGTTGAGAATTTGTGCAACACTTTTAGAGCTAATAGTGGTTTTCAATTTAGTGAAGATTAAAAAAAATTTAAATACAGCATTTTTTTTTTCCCCTTAAAATCCTTTTTACTTAACTCAGGAAATAAGGTATTATAAAATCCACACACTATTTTCTTATTAAAATATGGATATACTTCCTACTGTTTAATCCACCAAGGCCTGATTATTCTGTTTGTAGATTATCTGTAATTTTTTATCTTTTTAATTCTTCCCTAAAGAGCATGGGATTCAGAGTCACAGATCTACATTTGAATTCTGTCATTTACTAACTGTAACCTTGGGCGAATTACTGAGATTCTCAGTTTTCTCCTTGTAAAGTGACGATCATACTACTTAACTTGAAGATCGAGTGAGATAATGTCTATAGAACATCCAGGCTGACAATAAATAGCTCTGAAATTTTTTTTGAAAATTTTAATTGTCAGATGAATCAAGAAAACAAGAAAAACCTACCAAAGCTTTGTAAATATTTCTGAATATTTTGTATTCATGCCATTATCTTATTTTATCATGATGGAAAGAAGGCTTTTTAAGCAGTATTGTTAAAGCTTTACATTAATGTTTTTAGATAACTTTTTATTATGAATAATTTCAAACAAAAGGTGACTGTATTGTGAATCCACATATACCGGTCCCTGAGCCTCAGTAATTATCAACTCTTGGTGTCATCTGAGCTGTTGCATTCAAACAGCCTGTCCTACCCTTTTCCCCTACCTACAGTGCTTTTGAAATGAATCTGAAAACTATTCCATCTGCAAATATTTCAGTGTGTATCTTTAAGACAGAAAACTTAAAAATTTACACTAAAAAATTATAAATTTGGCAGAATATATAGTTCAAAATGTAGGAAGTTCTAAAGGGTATAAATGGGGTATAGTTTTTCTCCTACCCTTATCCCCGAGTTCTCATTTATCTTTGTAAACAATGGTTTTTTGACAGTTTCTTATAAATCTTTTCAAAAATCATTTGCCTAAAGGGAGTGTGTTTGTGTATATGTGTGTGCATGTGTATTCATCCACATTCTTTATAGATTGTACTCCTACCCTTTTTGACAAAAATGAAATCAGACTGTACGCTGCGCTGTTCATTTAATTCGTCCTTGGAGATTGTTCTCAATTATTAGTTAACTCTTATTCTTCATTTCATTTCCATAAATTTCATTGTGTGTCGAATGTCTAATTTTTAGAGTTACCAGATAAGACTTGGTACTGATTTTTTTTTTTAATAAATAATGGTGACCGTACTAAGACTATATGGTTTTACAACTCGAAATATATCCATTATTTATTGTTCCTTAATAAAATTACTCCAAAACTTAGTGGCTTACAAGTACTACCATTTTTTGTATGTTTGTGTATGATTCTGTGGATGTGCATGTTGGGCTTGACTTACCTGTGTTCTTGTTCTGCTACTCTGTTTGGGCTCACTCGTGTGGTTGCAGCTTTTTGGTGGCTGGGTCAGCTGGGTTGTCCAAAATGGGCCTTAGCCACAAGTCTGGTGGCTAGTGCTGGTTGTTAGCTGGGCCTCTCTCCATGTGCTCTTCTCCCTGGGTCATATTACTTGATGATCTCAGGGCAGCAAGAATGGTGGCTGCAAAGGCCACATTATGTTGGTCAAAGTGGGAAATAGACTCCAGTTGGTGGGAGGAGTGATGAAGAATTTATGGTCATTTTTAATGCATCATAATAGATACTTCTATTGAATATGTTCCACAAGAAAAGAGTTCTATTACTTGTGTTGATTTGTGAGAATTTAATGAAAATAGCATGTAATGCCTGGCACATACACGTCATATGTCTGTTAGGCATTATTTGTAATCATAAACTGTATGCATATGAATTGCAAAAACTTTACTGTCTTCTTCCTTCAAATCATCTTAAAAAAGTTTTAAGTGTAAAGATATCTATGAAATTACATGAAGCAGACTTAAGTGAAAATAAAAAGACATTTTATATTGTTCAAATATTTAATTTTGGAAAGAATAGCTTTAAATTTGGGCATATAAATGCTGAAACACTTGAGCGTGTGAATTTATTTTTTAAATTTTTATTTAAATTCTGGTTAACATACAGTGTAATACTGGTTTCAGGTGTACAGTTTCGTGATTCAGCACTTACCTACAACTTCCAGTGCTCATCACAACAAGAATTTTGGGAGAGGGATTCTTTTTTTTTTTTTTTTAAGATTTTACTTATTTGAGATAGAACGAGAGTGAGAGAGAGCACAAGTAGGGGGAGCAGCAGCCTCTCCACTGAGCAGGGAGCCCGACTTGGGGCTGGATCCCAGGACTCTGGGATCATAACCTGAGCCAAAGGCAGACTCTCAACCAACTGAGCCACCCTGGTGCCCTGAGAGAGGGATTCTAAAGCAAATACTTGGCATTTTTATTTTTCAAAGGAGAATAGACTGTTTAGAGGAAAAGAGTAACTAGTTTCTAGTATAGGTTATAATCAAAGTATATAGAGGGAAATAACCAAGAGAGCATACCTAAATAGTTAAAAAATACAAGTGAAGATATGTTTGTTTTGAATTCCTTCCAGTGAATCAGTGTGGATGGGTGGATATGTGTATCTATCTCTGTCTGATGTTTTGAGGGATTCTTTGCCCCACAAAAGCACCAAGCTATTTCATTATAACAATGCTGTAGTATATTTCTTTCTTTTTTTTTTAAAGATTTTATTTATTTATTTGACAGAGAGATAGAGAGAGAGTACAAGTAGGCAGAGAGGCAGGCAGAGGGAGAGGGAGAAGCAGGCTCTCCGCTGAGAAGGAATCCCGATGCGGGGCTCGATCCCAGGACCCTGGGATCATGACCTGAGCTGAAGGCAGCCGCTTAACTGAGCCACCCAGGCGCCCCACTGTAGTATATTTCTTATGAATTACCTGAAACAGTGCTTTCCTGACTTGCCTTCATATACTTAGATAAAATTTGTTTTATTTATTATGCATAATCTGTGAAATACTGATTTCCATACCTTTAAAACTAAAAAAAATTATTCATGGTGATGACTTCATTTTTCAGTGTTAAGTAAATTTGGAAACCATGTTTTTCAGACTCACCATTTTACAGACCACAAAGTTTTTAGTCACTGTTTTGTATAGGGCCTTCTGTTTGGGCTTTTTCATTTTATGTGTCTCCCCGACTCTCACCCTCACCCCCAGTAGAGCAGAGAGCAACTTCCAAACCTTCTGGAGATTTTACATGATTTTGTCGTTGGACTCTCCGTAGTTATTTATGAAAGTGTCCTTAGGGACAACGGCAAGAGGGAGGAATCATATATACAAATCCCCTTCTCTGTCATTTTTAAGTTCCTGCATAGTTTTCTTTTTTCCTTTTTTTTTTTCTTTTTTAATGGTATGGTATTAGTACATGGGTTTGGGAAGTTAAGTAAGTTTTGCAATTTTTGCATGTGATATTTCAAAGCAAATTAAGTTGCAGAAGAAAAGGATTCAAGTTGAATGTTTTAAGGATGATATTTTTTTAAAAACAAAATCTGAATTACGTTTTTAATTTTTTATCCTGAGTATAAAATGAATACATACTTATTTATAGAAAGGTTGAAATAAGAAAAGAATAAATTTACTCATAATTCTAAAGAGAAGCTAATTCTCCCTCTTTAAAACATTTTGTTTTATTCCCTTCAGTTTTTAAATTCTGAATGTGTATTTATGTCACCAAGGTCAAAATAGTAAATGCTTTTTTTCTTTTCTTTTTAAAAAGGTTAATGATTTTTAAATTATTAGAATTTGTTACTTCTAGTAGTCCCCTAGCCTTTGTATCATGTTTTTGTAAGAACCACACTAGTTTAATACTTGATGCTTTTTTTTTTAATTTTTTTTTTTAAGATTTATTTATTCATTTGAGAGAGCGAGAATGAGAGAGAGTACATGAGAGGGGGAGGGTCAGAGGGAGAAGCAGGCTCCTCGCTGAGCAGGGAGCCCGATGCGGGACTCGATCCCGGGACTCCAGAATCATGACCTGAGCCGAAGGCAGTTGCTTAACCAACTGAGCCACCCAGGCGCCCAATACTTGATGCTTTTTTGAAAATGAAATGCAAAATAAATGCATTATAGGGCAATTTCTTATAGGGGAATTTTTTAAATAAAATTAGGGATTTTATAAAAAATTTGTAAGTACATCTCATTTAGAACATAATCTTTGATTATGTATTTGCAGTGTCCATATACAATATTTGGTCCGCAATTTCCCACAATTAGCTTAAATCCAGTGAGTATCTGATGCTATACCTCAATTTGACTTGGTATACCTAATGACTTTTCATCTCTATTTTAACTGTATTAGGTTTGAAAACTACACCTCCTTGCACTTCAAGTTTTTTTAATTTTCTATTCATTTTAATTTTTTTTTTATAAAAATAAGAGCAATCTACAAAAAAAGCTTTCAAGCTCAGGAGAGTACCATGTGAGGATGAAGGTGTCAGTATTGCAGCAACAGTGCTTGACTGAGAGGCAGGTCACTTAGTGATAATCCAGGGTGCTTGTTCTTGTTTTGCGATACAGAAGTCTAAATTCTAATACACTAAAGGCAGTGGGTATCAGTGTATGACTAAGGAAAATGTAGTCAGTAAAAAAACTGAGGCATGCATGCAATTTAACATTTTTACTAGTTTATATTCAACTCATGACTGAACTGGGGATGGTTTTCCTATTTTTCTTTTATTTCAATGAACGGAGTTGAAGATAATTTTGAGAATTTTACATCTGATGGGTTTAAAACCAGGATTGCTTTTTTTTTTTTTTTAAACTGTTATAAGACCTCTTAAAAAAACTGACCTTGAGGGATCTGAGTGGCTTCTATTGAAATTATATGCCAAATGCAGGGACTTTTTCTCAGGAAAGAATCTAGTGTTTTTATCAGTTTCTCATAGCTATCAGTGACCATAAAAGGTTATGAATCACTGCTGTAAGAAAACAATACAAAAAAGTTTTCTTTTTTCTAAAAGAAAGAAAAAGTGTAGAAAGTCGAAACTACACCTATAAATTAGAATTAAGTAGAAACTGGCACAAACATTCAAAGCTTAAGTCGGTTATAAACTTATCATAGCTAAACTCCTCTTTTCTGAAAGGCCCCTTCTTTCTGATTTGTCACAAAAATTAGTGTCAGTTGTAGAGAACTCGGAGAATAAAGAAAATTAAAATGACCCGTAAACTCTTCACCTGAAGCTAACTGAACTAGGAGGCACCCTGGGGCATTTTTTTCAAACACAGAGTGATGTGTTTTTGTATAATTTTTAAACTTTCTTACTTCAGATTTGTATCTCATTTTATTCTTAGAACAAAGGAACACTAATGAGTGAAGAAACAGGTACCCATGATCACTGACAAGTCTGAAGTCATATGTACATGTTTGTCGGCAGAGAGCATTGGAAGCAATTCATCTGTCCCAGCTTTGCTGTATATAACCCATTATACTCTGTTTTCTCATTGTTGAGAAGTTAAATTGAGGAAATCTAGTAGAATGTTAGCTGCATCAGTCTCTCTTTGACAATATTCTTTCATTAACTTTAGAATAATTACAAGTGTTTATATTTAGGTTCGTCTTTTATCTATTTCCAGTACAATTTTTTGATGGACTCATAAAAATAAAGAACATGGACTGTTTCATCAGCATCTTCTGATGACACAAGTTTCCTAGGTATAGAGTTGAGAAAAAGGAATATGCCACCATATTGCCTGAATTTTATCATAGATTTCACTCAGTAGTATTTTGCCATGACCATTTAAGAAAATAATACTAATTTAATACAGATATATTTTAATTTTTAATATGTTCCCTTTCCTGCCAAATTTCAGATCTTTCAACAATGTGATCCTTCTTTCAAGAATGTTTTTATTGTTTAATATAACTTTAATAATTTATTTATTTTCTATTTTTTTTTTTTTAAAGATTTTATTTATTCATGAGAGAGAGAGAGAGAGGCAGAGGGAGAAGCAGGCTCCCAAGGAGCAGAGAGCCCGATGCGGGACTCGATCCCAGTACCCTGGGATCATGACCTGAGCCGAAGGCAGACGCTTAACCATCTGAGCCACCCAGGCACCCTAACTTTAATAATTTATTCAGACTTTTCAAGAGGATACTTTGAAAACAATCATCATTCCTTTCTTTAGTAATGAGAAGACTTTTCTCTTTACCTATATATAATCTATGCCTGAATTTAATATTCCTCTATTTTCTTAATTTCAGAGGTAAAAACCCAGAAAGTTTAAAAATTATACAAAACACATCACTCTGCGTTTGAAAAAAATGCCCCAGGGTGCCTCCTAGTTCAGTTAGCTTCAGGTGAAGAGTTTACGGGTCCATCAAGCTAGTGGATCTTTAACAAAGAAGCAATGCAAAGAAATAAAAAAGATGTGCTATATTTGAGTGATGATCCCTGCAGCATATGGCATAAGGCTTGGTTGCAGAGGAGAAGCTCAATAAATGGTGAATTGAATTGAAACAAAGGTTTTCTTGAATTCTTAACAGGAAGTTCTAGAGTGGGTATGATAGACTAAAAATCATTTGTAAATAAGATTATATAGTTACTTATATTCCAAAATCTTTGGATTTTGTAGTTTCTTAAAAACTTAACTCTGCCCCAGATTAACCCAGATAGTAATATGAATGTAAAGCGCATTTCTTTTTCCCTTTTTGATCACCACTTGCTGTTTCCTGCATTTTTTGTTTAGGACATTAGGTAAAGGGAGAGAGAATGATAAGAAATTAAAAACAAACAAACCCACAGGCTTAATGTCAACATTTCTGCCTATACCAATTTACTACTTTAAGTGGAAAATTAGCAAAATTAGTGCATCAGTGATTTAAATTTTATTTCCCTTTTTTGTTAAAGATGAAAATTGGAGACTTTCTTCTTGCCCCAAAGGATGTAGAACTTTTTTTCTTTACAAAGATTTGTCAGTTGCATTTAAGAAAAAGATTAAAAACATAGTCTTGCTTTCATATTCCCCCATCTCCTTTTTAATATTCTGTTACGAAAATCTTTTAAACATAAGTTGAAAGAATTGTGTAGGTGAACCTTGATCATATATCTATCTTTATCTCAATCCATTAATCCATTTTTCCCAGATGTATTTCAAAGTAAGTCGTGGACATCAGTTACACCTGTAATACTTGAGCAAACACATCATTTAACTTGTTCTCATACTTCTCACAGCTTTATGAAAATAAGGTGTTTCCCATGGGATCTATCCTGATCTTCATCCTTAAGGTTAAAGCTAATTTGTAGCGTGCTTCTTGTGTGTCCTTCTTTGCTGCTGCTTTTTAATACAAAAGGTGCTTCTCAGAAGGCATATACAAGATTCAAAAGAAAATTGTGAAAGTGTCTTATATATGACTTACAGCAGTGCTTTAGTTCTTATTTTCTGTAAGGAACATTGCACGAAGATATTTGTTGCAAATTAAATCTTACTTATTGGGTAACTTTTTTAAAATTAAGAATTGAAGCCTGAACTTAATCTATAAGGATCAAATACGATGAAGACCTCCAGACAAGGAGGTCTATATAAGTAAAGTAGGCTTGAGTGGTTTACCTAACTATATCTGGGTTTTATTTTCCATTTGAAAAAAAATTAAGCAGTTGCCTCTTTTGATTACATATTTTAATATGACTACAGTATCTAAAAACTATATTTCTAAGTAATAAAACAGAAGAAACAAACTCTTCAAATTTTTGTGCAAATAAAGATCCCCTACTTACCTTCTGTAACACAGTAGTTCTTAGAATCATTTTTTGTATTTTCTGCTATATAGGCTTTGTGATCTTTAACAGGATTATTTAATCCCTGAATATTAGAGGGACTATTTAAGGACAAATAGATAAACTCTGACCAAGGTGTTTGATCCTGCATATTTCCACTAGTGGAACCTTTAGGGAAGAGAGTTTCTTAAGCCGTAATTTCTCCTACAGACACTGCTTGTCTTGTACTTGCCTCCCTTCAAAAAGGACTTCTGCGTGGGCTGCATTTTAAATTATCTTTTTCTTTTTTTTCTTTTTTTTTCTGTATTTTTAGAAAACAACTCAGAATTTAGAAATAGGAACTCTGATCTTAAACCGTCCTCCAGTATGTCCACTTTTGTTCTAGAGAGAATTAATGATAAGTCTAAAACTGAACATACTTGATTTGGAATACTGACATTGATCTCTTGTATTACCTGTGGTTGAATCTACTATTCTTTTAATATACAAAAGAGGTGTTTTGTTAGGAAATCTCCTTTTTCCACGTGTAGTTACCAAAATAAGACATACTGAATGCTAACTTTAATACTAGCTTTTTAACAATCACAGGAACATTTAGACATCTAAGCTGATGTATAGGCCTTGAGCATTTGCTGAATTACTTATCTAAAACATACAAACTGTTAGTGTTCTGTAGATTTCATAATGAGTGTTTACTATGTGCAGGCATTGTGCCAAATCAGTTCTTTATAGATAGTATCCAGTTTATTGCTCACACCAACCCTATCTCCAAAAGCCCCCTAAACGGTAACATTTAGCTATACTGCCTTTCAATAAGTTGTACTCTTTTTATCAAACTGAATGAATTTAACATGATGGAATCTCAACTTAGTGGGTAGTAGTCTTTCTTGAAAATTTTAGAATTGGTGTTTTTTGATAGTTTATGGAAAAAGGGGTATTGGATACTCAGTGTAGATGTTCATTGCTAAACCCTTTGGATTTCTTTCACTTGAACCTGTGAGATAGGCATTTTACCACTGAAGATACTAAGACCAGGGTTAATTTGTGTATGTTAAGTGGTGGAGCTGGGATTCACCTTCTGGTCTGATTGTAATGCCGTGCTCTTTCTGGTATGTAGCTCTGTGCATGAAGTTTTTTAAAACCATTTTATTCTTAAAAAATTTATCGAGAAGGATGATATTTTTCCCTTAAGTAAATAGAATAAAGACATTTTATGTTTATAAAAAAAGATTTTGAGGGAACGTTTTGCAAAAGCACTTGAACACCAGGAAATAAAATGGCTTGCCTGGAAGAACACAGGCCAGAAGACCTAGGTTAAATTCACTGCTTGCATCTTTTATGATGGAGGAGGTCTGATTTCTCTTAAATGTGTGCTTTTTCCATCTTCCTTCTACTTTCTTTTTTGAATGAGGAAAATGTTGAAAAGTGACATTTACTACAGGAATATTTTTAGGATGAATAATAGTATATATGTGAAATTCCTTGATATTCTTAAGAGTAAATGAGATAATTTTTATTAATTATGCTTCTCTTGCTTTAGGGGTGCTAAGGAGTAAACTGAATCAATTCCATGATGTTTATAGAGCAGTCATTTTTATTTGGAGAATGATTATCTGTGTTGCAATTTATTCTAATTTCAGTTTGGCAATATCTACATGTTTTTTTTTAAATTACTTGCTGAATTGGTGGGTTTTGTTTTTGTTATTTTTTTCAAACTGACAACACCCTTTTGATTTAAAAAATTTCAGTGCACTGGTTTAGCCTGCAGCTTACAACCTAACAAGGAACCCTTACGAAACTGAATTTTCAGAGAGGATTTGAAAACAGGCATCTGCATGAAGGACTATTCATTTCCAGCAGGTGTAAGAACTGAGTGCATAGTGCAGAAACATATGACCATCTCTACTCCTACAGAATGATATCTTTTGGTTATTTGAAATTAATTTATTAGGTAGCTCTGTCTTGATATAACATGAAACAGGCTCCAAAGCCAAATCGAAATGCTTTTTTGTATTACCTCTACCTAATTTCTTCTATCTCCTCGTTGGTTCTCTCTCAACTTAATCACATTAATATGAGTAACTGAAGGGTTATTCCACATTTTTCAGCTTTAAGTTTTCTAGGGACTGAAAATGTCTGGTCAAATTTTGTGTTCATGATTTCTGCTGTGCAGCCAGTGTTTATTCACCCACAAGTTTATTAAATCTCTTCTTCCTTCATCTTAAGTTCCTGTTTCCCCCTAAACATCAGGCCCTCCCTCAATGTCTCCTTTAATTTCTAAATTTTATTTAGTTCAGATGATCTACATTATGAAACAGTAGTTCTCAAGATGTGTGTTCTAATTCTGAAACCAAATCCTTGAAAGTCTTAATTTTTTGGTATATGTATGGTTGAATAATGCCACTGCTAAATTTGGTAAACATAGAATTTTAAAATTTTTGAAATACTTAAATATTTAAATTGCTAAAATTGGATTTTTGATTAGTTTGTCTTTTGATACATAGTCTACTCAAGGAATTGTTAGTTTGTGTATTCATTTAGTATTTGCTATTTTTTTGTCAACAGGAAGAAGGTAGATAATGACTATAATGCCCTGCAAGAAAGACTCAGTACCTTGCCTGATAAGTTGTCTTATAATATCATGGTATGTTAAGTGTGTTGCTTTTAAAGTAGTATGTTGTTTACATATTAGCTATGGAAAGTAAGAAGATGTTTCTTTGCTTTATATGTATTGATTCACAAATTGCCAAGCTCTAATAGACAGTATCTGAAGTAACTACCATAGCAAGGAAAGTTTTTGTTTTACTTTATTTTTTTTTTTTTAAAGATTTTATTTATTTTGACAGAGAGAGACAGCGAGAGAGGGAACACAAGCAGGGGGAGTGGGAGAGGGAGAAGCAGGCTTCCCGAGGAGCTGGGAGCCCGATGTGGGGCTCGATCCCAGGACCCAGGGATCATGACCTGAGCCGAAGGCAGACGCTTAACGACTGAGCCACCCAGGCGCCCCTGTTTTACTTTAAAATAATCCACTAATTGTTGTAATAGTTGGTATTTGCTTCTTTCTTTTTTTTCAGATTTATATTAAGTTATCACATTATGGAGACACAAATGGCATAAATGTTAGCACAAAATTTGACAAATTTGGTATGCAAATTTACTGTGTTAGAAAACTGTAATTAAGACAGAAATATGGCACTTAGTCGTTTCCTGTTAGCCAGAGCAGGAATAGATCATAATGTTGTATAATTCACAGAATTACACCCTAGAACATTGATTTTATATAAAAAGGTACTGCTAATTTTTGTCTGAATGATCTTCCTATCGACATAGTGATCCTTTCGTGAGCCCTGGATTAGATTCTTTCATTGCTTGAATATATTTTTTCATAAAGACTTTGTTCTTAATTACAGTAGTTCAGATGTTTTATAAATGTATTGTTTTTTTATTATACTGGCCCAAATATTTTGTAAAATTTGTAGAGTCATTAAAGCTATTTATTTGTTAATTCCAATTTTGTTAAACAAATGGCTATTTTATTGGAAATAATTTTCAGGTTTTTTAATCAAAGGTATTCTTTATTAATATTTCATTGCTAGTTTGCTTTCATTTAGATTTATGAATGAACACGAAGTGTAAACATTCAGAGACAGTGCTAATTTCTCTGAAAGCTATATGTAAATGTGCTTATTCCTTTTCCTGTTTTAACATTGATTTATTAACCTAAAGCAATTTTCTATAGGTTTTCTTAGTGAAACTTTAATGTTAAATTTCTATAAAGTTGACGTTTTTTCTTAGTCGATAAAAAGACCTCAACACAGAGCTTTTAATGCTGTTTCATAAAATGTATTTTCTTAGTTGATAAAAAGACCCCAATGCAGAGCTGTTTCTTAAAATGTATTTTTTAGTGTCTTTAATTTTTTGTCTTCTTTCTCCTTATTCCTCCCCTCCCTCCCTCCCTCCCTCCCTTCCTTCCTTTCAACAATAGGTACCATTTGGTCCCTTTGCCTTCATGCCAGGAAAGCTTGTCCATACTAACGAAGTCACTGTTTTACTCGGGGACAATTGGTTTGCAAAGTGCTCAGCAAAGCAGGCTGTGGGCTTAGTTGAGCATCGGAAAGAACGTATGTACCAATTATAAATGACGTATCTTTGCTGGATGTGTATCAGTTCACAAAGTGCCAAGCTGTTACTAAAAGTATCATCCATGATTTATTAGTCCAGACTATTTGTGATTTGGTTGAATTGTAGGTAGTTTGAGTAGAACCAACATTTGAGAATGTAAGCTGGAGAATGGAACATCTGGGTTGGAAATATCACCCACATGATATGGCATGTTTTCAGAAATGACAGAGTGTAAAAGTCCTTAACATGTGGTTTTATAGATAGAAGTTGGGAAGACATCAGACTTGGGCTCATTTTATATTTTATAACTGATTTGTTCTGGGTGCTTTCATATACTTACTTTTGCTTTTAATACTTGTAGTACACAGAGGGAATTTACTTTTTATTTATTGAACTAAGAAAAATACCTATCTGTAAAAGTAGAAACAATTTTTAAACATGCTTTTTGGTTTAGAAGAAGTCATATTTTCATCTTACAGAGAAGGCCAGGTGTGGAGAGGTGCTACCCAAAACAGTGCCCATATACTTATTCAGTGATGTGAGGCCTCTGTCCCATTTGATTGAGGTATTTCTTTAAGTTTTGTTTATCTATGATATTATTTGTTGGTGTAGATACATATCCGCATACACATTTTTTAGTTGGATGGGTTTGGCTTCAGTTCTAGCTTAGTTGCATTTTAAAATTAGGTTCATTTAATATCTGTGTTCTTATTTCTATAATAAAATACTTAAATTGATAGTATAATATCACCCCTACCTGTTTTTTTAACCTTCTAGTTAAATGTGTATTTGAAAATAAATTTTTGAGGATTCTTCTGTATAAATGAGGTCATAAAGATAAAAAAACAGCTGAGTTTTCTACAGCTGAAATTATTTCACTTATACATGTGAGTGGGTACTGGTTAGAGAACTCATTTACTCAGTGAAATTGTGGGATCTATATTTGGACACTCTAATTGCAAATCAACTCCTATAAGTTTATAATTGATAACATATTTGATCATTTGTGACACTAATCAGAATCTTATTGTTAGGCCTGTATATAATTTCTAGCAATGATAATTCTTTTGGCATTACTATACTAAAATAAGTCATGTACGTTAGAGGAAAAAGAATGAGCATAATTCTTAAAGGCCTTTCTTAATGGGGAAAGTTTTCTTATTTACTGGGGTAGCTCTGCTGATATGAAATCAGTTCATCGTCTGTTAAAGTTTGTTCACTCTGATTTTCATATGTGTATTTCAGCAAAGCAATCTTTATTTATTTATTTATTTATTTGACAGAGAGAGTGCAAGAGAGGGAACACAAGCAGGGGAAGTGGGAGAGGGAGAAGCAGGTTTCCCGCAGGGCAGGGAGCCCGATGCGGGACTCGATCCCAGGACCCTGGGATCATGACCTGAGCCGAAGGCAGACGCTTAACAACTGAGCCACCCAGGCGCCCCAGCAAAGCAATCTTTAGAATCAGTTATGACTTAATATAATAATGGGAGAATACTTTTTTTTTTAAGATACTTATTTTAGAGAGCATGCACACGCGCGCTCAGTTGCGAGCAGAGGAGGGACAAAGGTAGAGGGAGAGAGAGAATCTCAAGCCAACTAGCCGCTGAGCGTGGACTCCAGAATGGGGCTTAATCACATGACCCTGAGATCATGACCTGAGCTGAAATCAAGAGTCGGCCATTCAACCAGCTGAGCCACCCAGGTGCCCCGGGAGAATACTTTTAATAGAATAGGAATAGAGCTCTAGAATAAAGAGGTATTTTTTGGTAAATCACTTTCCATTGTTGAAAATGGTATTTGGAATTGACCAAAAATGATGACTTTTGGGATCAGTGTTTATCTAAAATAATTTTCAGAATATGTACCTGTGAATTATGTTTGAGAACCTATTATGAATTCTAAAAAGTTGTTTTATTCACACAGTTTTATACTAATTTTGATAACTAAAGAAATGTTTAGGTATATTGTATTTAACATTTATTTAAGAAAAGATACTTATTTTTCTTATGGAAGAAGACATATAACAAGTTAAACACACAGTCCTACCTCACTGTTGACAGGGTAATTGGGAAAGGTGGAAGGGGGGTCATTGCATGTTTAAAAAGTAGTCAAAATGAAGGACAAAATGGATTTAACACAAGTACAAAAGGATTCAGGGGAGGTTTCTCTAAGGAAGCTGATTTTTAAGAGTGCCCTATTCTTTGTGCTCACATACTGCATTTTTGCCATTTAACATGAATATGACCAGCTTTTTAAAGTTAAAAAAAATTTTTTTAAGATTATCAGAGTGAAATTGACTTTTTATTTGGTATACTGTTCATGAGTTTTCAATGCAAGTAAAGATTTGTTTAACCATTGCCACTGTCAGAATATAGAATAGGATATAGGATACACTAGTCAGAGCCCAGGATCACAACAGAAACTCCCTCATGCGTTCCCTTTGTGGTCACACCCTACCTCTACCTGTAAGGCCTGACAATCACTGATCTGTCTCTATCACTATCAATTTTACCTTTTCTAGAATGTCATATAAATGGAGTCATACACTATGTAACCTTTTGAGACTGACTTCTTTCATTCACCATAATGCCTCATCTAAGTTGTTTTGTATATCAAAAGGTCAATCGTATTTACTGCTGAGTATTCCATTGTATGCACATACCACAGTTTTTCTCTTCGTCTATTGGAGAACATTTGGTTTGCTTTCATTTTCTGGAATTATGAACAGAGCTGTTATAAACCTTTATGTTTTGGTCTTACTATAAATTTTCATTGCTGTTGATAAATACCTACAAGTGGGATTGCTACGTCATATGGTGGGTACGTGTATTCAGTTTTTAAGAAACTTTCAAGCTATTTTCCAAAGACACTATATTGTTTTACATTCCCCCAATCCCAGCAGGGTGTGAGAGTCCTAGTAGCTTTGCATCCTTACCAGCACTTGGTGTTGTTAGTTTTAAAAATTTAAGCCATTTCAGTAGATGTGTAGGAGTTTAAATTTGCATTTCCCTAATGGCTAATGATGTTCAGCATTGATTCATGTACTTGCCTGCCATCTGTGTGTGTATCTGTCCTCTTTGATCTGTTGAAGTCTTTTGCCCATTTTTAAAAATTTGGTTGTATTTTTTCTTAAGTTTTGAGAGTTCTTCATATATTCTGGATATAAGTCTTTGTTAAGTGTGTGATTTGCAAATATTTTCTCCCAGTATGTATCTTGTCTTTTTATTCCCTCAACATTGTATTTCCAGAGCAAAAATTTTTAATTTTGAAGTCCAGTTTATTACTTTTTTGTTTTATGGATCATTTGTTTGGTGTCATATCTAGAATGCTTTGCCCTACCCTCAGTTCATGTAGATTTTCTCCTATGTTTTCTTCTATAAAATGTTCATTGTTGAACATTTTGCACTTAGATCTGTGTTCCATTTTAAGTTAATTTTTGTGTAAGGTGTGAGGTTTAGTTCAAGGTGTTCAGTCTTTTTACGTATAGATGTCCAGTTTTTCTCAAATCATTTGTGGGAAGTCCTTTCTCCATTCGGTTGCCTTTGTACTTTTGTCAAAAATGAACTGGTAATCAGAATCACAATGAGATACCATTTTATCCTTCCTACTATAGCTGTAATAAAAAAGGCAGACAGTAACTTGTATTAGTGAGGATGTGGAAAATTGCAACCCTCATATGTTGGTGGTGGGAATATAAATTGGTGTAGCCACCTTGGAAAACCGCTTGGACTTTTTCATAAAGTTAAACATTGAGTTACCATCTAGCCCTATTCCACACCTAGATAGTATTATACCCAAGGGAAAGTAAAAACATACGTCTGCACAGAAGCTTGTATGTGAATATTAGCATAATTCATAATAGCCCCAAAATGTAAACAACCCAAATGTCTATCATCCAATGAATGGATAAATGTGAACATTGCTTGGCAAGAAAAAGAAATGTACCATTTACTATGACAAATGAAAAAAGCCAGCTACAAAAGACTATATATTATATGATACCACTTATATGAAATATTTAGAATAGGCAAATTTATGAAACAAAAAGTATATTAATGGTTGCTTAGGGCTAGGGAAGGTATGGGGGAGAATGGAAAGTGACTTAATTTTTTTGAAAAGGTTATATTTGGACATGATACAAATTTTAAAGGGTTTTCATTGAAAAATGAGTGTCCCTTTTCCTCCCTTATCATCCACTTGGATAACTTGGAGGCATTATCAGTATCTTACCATTTTGTGTGTTCACATATTGTAGACTTACACATTCCCAACCCATTATATACACAACCACTCAAATGGTAGCACATGTTCTTTTGCATCTTTCTGTCTTTTCTTAATGGCTGCAGGGCATTATATGGATATTGTGTAATTTATTGTTTTCTTTCATAATAACCATCCTAAAGGTTTTGATTTCCAATTCTTTAAGGACTTCAGGATGTTTGTTGAGCATTTTTCATGTGCTTATTGGCAATTTGTAGGAAAATCTTTGGAGAGATGTCAGTTCAAGTCCTTTGCCCATTTTTAAATTGGGTTGTCTTTTTGTTGTTGAGTTGTATGAGTTCTTTATATATTCTGGATATTAGTCCCTTAACAGATAGATGATTTGCAAATATTTTCTCCCATTCTGTGGACTGCCTTTTCACTATATTGTAATGTCCTTTGATGCACTAAAGTTTTAAATTTTGATGAAGTCATTTGTCTATTTTTTTTCTTTTGTTGCTTGTACTTTTAGTGTCATATCCAGGAAATCATTGCCAAATCCAATGTCATGAAGCTTTTCTCCTGTGTTTTCTTCTTCTTCTTTTTTTTTTTTTAAACATTTTATTTATTCATTTGAGAGAGAGAATGGGAGAGAGAGCACGAGAGGGGGGAGGGTCAGAGGGAGAAGCAGACTCCCCGCTGAGCAGGGAGCCCGATGCGGGACTCGATCCTGGGAATCCAGGATCATGACCTGAGCTGAAGGCAGTCGCTTAACCAACTGAGCCACCCAGGCGCCCTCTCCTGTGTTTTCTTCTAAGAATTTCATAGTTTCAGTTTTCATTTAGATCTTTCATCCATTTTGAGTTAATTTTTTGTATATTGTGTAAAGTTAGGGTCCAACTTTGTTCCTTTGCATGTGGCTATCCAGTTTTCCCAGTAGTGTTTGTTGAAAAGACTGTCTTTACCCCCATTGAATGGTTTGACACCATTATTGAAAATTGTTTGGATATATATGGGAGGATTTATTTCTGGGTTCTCTACCCTATTTTATGATCTATATGTCTGTCTTAATGCCAGTACTGTAGTATTTTGATAACTGTACCTTTGTAGAAAGTTTTAAAATCAAGTAGTATGAGATCTCCAACTTTGATCTTTTGTAAGATTGTTTGGCTATTCAGGGTCTCTCAAGATTGCATAGGAATTTTGGGGTGGATTTCTTCTATTGCAGCAAAATTGTTGGGATTTTGATAGGGATTGATTTGAATTTGTAGATTGCTTTGGGTAAAATGATATCTTAACAATATTAAACCCTCTAATCCATGAACACAGGATGTCTTTCCATTTACTTTGTCTTCTTTAAATTCTTTCAGCAACACAATAAGTCTTGTGTCTTCTAGGCTAAACTTACTACTATCTTTTTAATGGTATTGTAAATAGAAATTATTTTCTTAATTTTCTTTTCAGATTGTTCATTGCTGGTGTATAGAAATGCAACTTATTTTTGAGTAATTTATTAGTTTTTTAGCTATGTGTGTGTGTGTAATATTTCAGGTTTTCTACATATAAGATCGTATCATCTGCCAATAGAGATAATTTTACTTCTTCCTTTCCAATTTGGATGCTTTTTATTTTTTTTCCTTGCCTAATTGCTTTCGCTATAACTTTTTTTTTTCTTATGGACTCCTAATTATTTATTTATTTATTTATATTATTAACATATAATGTATTATTTGTTTCAGGGGTACAGGTCTGTGATTCATCAGTCTTATACCATTGCTCGTTACAACGCCTACCCCCTCCCCTCCAGCAACCCTCAGTTTGTTTCCTATGATTAAGAGTCTCTTATGGTTTGTCTCCCTCTCTGGTTTCATCTTGTTTCATTTTTTCATCTCTTCCCCTATGATCCTCTGCCTTGTTTCTTAAATTCCACATATCAGTGAGATCAAATGATAATTGTCTTTCTCTGATTGACTTATTTCGCTTAGCATCATATCCCTCTAGTTCCATCCACGTTGTTGGAAATGTCAACATTTCATTTTTCTGATGGCTGCATAACATTCCATTGTGTGTGTGTGTGTATATATATATATATATATATATGCACAGTATATCTTCTTTATCCATCTGTCGATGGACATCTTGGCTCTTTCCATAGTTTGGCTATTGTGGACATTGCTGCTATAAACATCGGGGTGCATGTACCCCTTCGGATCACTACATTTGTATCGTTGGGGTAAATACTCAATAGTGCAGTCGCTGGGTCATAGGGTAGCTCTATTTTCAACTTCTTGAGGAACCTCCATACTGTGTTCCAGAGTGGCTGCACCAGCTTGCGTTTCCACCAACAGTGTAGGAGGGTTCCCTTTTCTCCGCATCCTAGCCAACATCTGTTGTTTCCTGACTTCTTAATTTTAGCCATTCTGACTGGTGTGAGGTGGTATCTCATTGAGGTTTTGATTTGTATTTCCCTGATGCTGAGTGATGTTGAGCACTTTTTCATGTGTCTGTTGGCCATTTGGATGTCTTCTTTGCAGGAATGTCTATTCATGTCTTCTGCCCATTTCTTGATTGGATTATTTGTTTTTTGGGTGTTGAGTTTGATAAGGTCTTTATAGATTTTAGATACTAGCCCTTTATCTGATATGTCATTTGCAAATATCTTCTCCCATTTTGTCGATTGCCTTCTGATTTTATCCACTGTTTCCTTTGCTGTGCAAAAGCTTTTTATCTTGATGAAGTCCCAGTAGTTCATTTTTGCCCTTGCTTCCCTTGCCTTTGGTGATGTTTCTAAGAAGAGGTTGCTGCAGCTGAGGTCAAAGAGGTTGCTGCCTGTGTTCTCCTCAAGGATTTTGATGGATTCCTGCCTCACATTTAGGTCTTTCACCCATTTAGAGTCTGTTTTTGTGTATGGTGTAAGAAAATGGTCCAGTTTCATTCTCCTGCATGTGGCTGTCCAACACCATTTGTTGAAGAGACCGTCTTTTTGCCATTGGACATTCTTTCCTGCTTTGTCGAAGATTAGTTGACCACAGAATTGAGGGTCCATTTCTGAGTTTTGTATTCTGTTCCATTGATCTATGTGTCTGTTTTTGTGCCAGTACCATACCGTCTTGATGATTACAGCTTTGTAGTAGAGCTTTAAGTCTGGAATTGTGATGGTTTTCTTTTTCAGCATTCCTCTGGCTATTCGGGGTCTTTTCTGGTTCCATACAAATTTTAGGGTTATTTGTGCCATTTCTGTGAAAAAAATTGATGGTATTTTGATAGGGATTACATTAAATGTGTAGATTGCTCTAGGTAGCATAGACATTTTAACAATATTTGTTCTTCCAATCCATGGGCATAGAACGTTTTTCCATTTCTTTGTGTCTTCCTCAATTTCTTTCATGAGTATTCTATAGTTTTCTGAGTACAGATCCTTTGCCTCTTTGGTTAGATTTATTCCTAGGTATCTTATGGTTTTGGGTGCAATTGTAAATGGGATCAACTCCTTAATTTCTCTTTCTTTTGTCTCGTTGTTGTACAGAAATGCAACTGATTTCTGTGCATTGATTTTCTATCCTGCCACTTTACTGAATTCCTGTATGAGTTCTAGCAGTTCTGGGGTAGAGTCTTTTGGGTTTTCCACATAAAGTATCATATCATCTGCAAAGAGTGAGAGTTCGATGACTTCTTTGCCGATTTGGGTGCCTTTTATTCTTTTTGTTGTCTGATTGCTGTGGCTAGGACTTCTAGTACTATGTTGAACAGCAGTGGTGATAGTGGACATCCCTGCCGTGTTCCTGACCTTAGGGGAAGAGCTCTCAGTTTTTCCGCATTGAGAACGATATTCACTGTGGGTTTTTCATAGATGGCTTTTATGATATTGAGGTATGTACCCTCTATCCCTACACTGTACATACTGAGGTATGTACCCGCTATCCCTACAAAATCCTAATCAAGAAAGGATGCTGTACTTTGTCAGATGCTTTTTCTGCCTCTCTTGAGAGGATCATTTGGTTCTTGTCCTTTCTTTTATTAATGTAATGTATCACACTGATTGATTTGCAGATGTTGAACCAACCTTGCAGCCCAGGAATAAATCCCACTTGGTCGTGGTGAATAATCCTTTTAATGTACTGTTGGATTCTGTTGGCTAGTATTTTGGTGAGAATTTTTGCATCCATGTTCATCAGGGATATTGGTCTGTAATTCTCCTCTTTGGTGGGGTCTTTGTCTGGTTTGGGATCAAGGTAATGCTGGCCTCATAAAAAGAGTTTGGAAGTTTTCCTTCCATTTCTATTCTTTGGAACAGTTTCAGAAGAATAGGTATTAATTCTTCTTTAAATGTTTGGTAGAATTCCCCTGGGAAGCCTCTGGCCCTGGGCTCTTGTTTGTTGGGAGATTTTTGATTACAGCTTCAGTTTCCTTGCTGGTTATGGGTCTGTTTGTTTTCTGTTTCTTCTTGGTTTAGTTTTGGTAGTTTATACATCTCTAGGAATGCATCCATTTCTTCCAGATTGTATAATTTGTTGGCATATAGTTGCTCATAATATTTTCTTACAGTTGTATTTCTTCGGTGTTGGTTATGATCTTTCCTCTTTCATTCATGTTTTTATTTATTTGGGTCCTTTCTCTTCTCTTTTTGATAAGACTGGCCCAGGGGTTTATCAATCTTATTAATTCTTTCAGAGAACCAGCTCCTAGTTTCATTGACTTATTCCACTGTACTTTTGGTTTCTATTTCATTGATTTCTGCTCTAATCTTTTTTTTTTTTAATTTTTTTTCAAGATTTTATTTGTTTGACAGAGAGAGACATAATGAGAGAGGGAACACAAGGAGGGGAAACAGCAGAGGGAGAGGGAGAAGCAGGCTCCCTGCTGAGTAGGGAGCCTGATGTGCGGCTTGATCTCAGGACCCTGGGATCATGACCTGAGCCGAAGGCAGATGCTTAATGACTGAGCCACCCAGGCGCCCCTCTGCTCTAATCTTTATTATTTCTCTTCTCCTGCTGGGTTTAGGGTTTATCTGCTGTTCTTTCTCCAGCTCCTTTAGGTGCAAGGTTGGGTTGTGTATTTGAGACCTTTCTTGTTTCTTGAGAAAGGCTTGTATTGCTATATACTTCCCTTTTAGGATCTTTGCTGCACCCCAAAGATTTTGAACAGTTGTTTTCATTTTCATTTGTTTCCATGAATTTTTTAAATTCTTCTTTAATTTCCTGGTTGACCCCTTCATTCTTAGTAGGATGCTCTTTAGCCTCCATGTATTTGAGTTCTTTCCAACTTTCCTCCTGTGACTGAGTTCGAGTTTCAAAGCATTATGGTGCAAAAATATGCAGGGAATGATCCCAATCTTTTGGTACTGGTTGAGACATTATTTGTGACCCATCGCTATAACTTCTATAACTATGTTGAATAGATAGAATAGTAGACATCCTCATCTTGTTCCTGATCTTAGGGGAACAACTTTCAGTCTTTCACCATTGAGTATGATGGCAGTTTGGGTTTTTCATATGTGGCCTTCATCATATTTAGGAAGTTAGCTTCTATTCCTAGTTTATTGTTTTGTATTGTGAAGTAGTGTTGGATTTTGTCAAAAGCTTTCTCTTCATCAATTGAGTTTCGTGTGTATGACGTAAAGATTTTACTTACTTACGTTGTGAAATGTTTACTAGAGTAAGTTTTAGTAACATCTGTCACCTCATATACATAGAATAAAAAGAAATGGACAAAAAAAAGAAAAAATATTTTCTCATTATTTGTAATGGCAACCCTTAGAATTTACTATCTTACAACTTTCATATATATCATAGAGCAGCAGTAACTGTAGTCATCCATTGTACATTACCTTCCTGGTTTATTTATCTTATAACTGGAAGTTTGTACATTTGGTCCAACTTGCTCGAATTTCCCCAGCCCCCCATTTGGTAGCATTTTGTTGAGGATTTTTGCATGTATACTCATAAGGGATATTAACCTATAGTTTTCTTTTAGTGTCTGTGTCTGGTTGGCCTCACAGAATGTGTTCCTTCCTCTTTAATATTTTGAAAGAGTTTGAGAATTGATGTCAGTTTTTTCTTGAATACTTGGTAGAGTTCATCCATGAAGCCATCTATTTCTGGGCTTTTCATTGTTGAGAGGTTTTTGATTACTGATTCAGTCTCCTTACTTTTTACAGGTCTATTCAGATTTCCTATTTCTTCTTGCATCATTTTTAATCATGCATTTGTTTCTAAGAATTTGGCCATCTAGGTCATCCAGTTTGTTGGCATTCAGTTTTTCATAGTATTCTCTTATAATCCTGTTTATTTCTATAAAATAAATAGAATTGTCTCCACTTTTGTTTCTGATTTTAGTAATTTGGGTCCTCTCTCTCTTTCTTTTTCTCAGTCTAGGTAAAAACTTTGTCAGTTTTGTGGGTCTTTTCAAAAAAATCAACTTTCAATTTTGTTGATTTTTTTTCTATTGTTTTTCTATTCTCTGTTTATTTCCACTCTAATCTTAGTTCTTCCTTCCACCTGCTAGCTTTGAGTTTAGTTTACTCTTTTTCAAGTTCCTTTTAAAGCATACAGTTAAGTTATGATTTGAGATCTTTCTCCTTTTTTAATGTAGGTGTTTACTGGTATAAATTGCTTTCTTAGCAGTGCTTTCCCTGCATCCTGTAAATTTTGTTATATTGTATTTTCCATTTTCATTGGTCTCAAGGAATTTTTTTTTTTTTTTTTAAAGATTTTTTATTATTTGACAGAGCTACAACGAGAGAGGGAATACAAGCAGGGGGAGTGGGAAAGGGAGAAGCAGGCTTCCTGCCGAGCAGGGAGCCTGATACGGGGCTCGATCTCAGGACCCTGGGACCATGACCTGAGCTGAAGGCAGGTGCTTAACGACTGAGCCACCCAGGCGCCCCTCAAGGAATTTTCTAATTTGTGATATCTTCTTTGACCTCTTAAGTCAGTGTTCTGTTAAATTTCCATGCATTTGTGAATTTTTCACTTTTCCTTCTCTTACTGATTTCTAGTTTCATTTCATTGTGATTGGAGAAAGTACTTTGTAGGTTTCAAAATTTTAGAGACTTGTTTTGTGGCCTGGCATATGATCTTTCATGGAAATGTTCCATGTTCTCCTTAGAAGAATATGTATTCTTTTTTAAAAGATTTTATTTATTTATTTGAGAGAGAATGAGACAGAGAGAGAGCATGAGAGGGGGGAGGGTCAGAGGGAGAAGCAGTCTCCCTGCTGAGCAGGGAGCCCGATGCCAGACTTGATCCTGGGACTCCAAGATCATGACCTGAGCTGAAGGCAGTCGATTAACCAACTGAGCCACCCAGGTGCCCCAGAAGAATATGTATTCTTTTGGGTAGAGTGTTCTGCACATATATGTTAGGGTCATTTGATCTATAATTTTGTTCAAATCTTCTATTATTGCTCTTATTTCCAGTTGTTCAATCCTTTGTTGTAAGTAGAGTATTGACATCTCCAATTTTTATTGGAGGACTGTCTATTTTTCCTTTGGATTCTGTCAATTTTATCTTCATATATTTGGTGCTACGTTGTTAGGTGTGTATATGTTTATAACCGTTATATTTTCTTGATAGATTGAAATTTTTATCAATATAAAATATCGTTTGTCTCATATAACTTTTTTGACTTAATATATTTTATCTCATTATATAGCCCCTCCAGTTCTCTTTTGGTTACTATTTGCATGGAATTATCTTTTCCATCTTTTCACTTTCAATCTGTGTCCTAAGATCTAAAGTGAGTCTCTTGTTGACCACATATAGTTGGATCCTGGGTTTGTTGTTTTTGTTTTTTTTTTTTAACTTTTAAAAAATCCATTCTGCCAATCCATGCCTTCTGTAGGGTTTATAATAACTATTTATAGGGCGGGATTTACTTTTGCCATTTTTAAAATTTGTTTTCTCTATGTCTTACACCTTTGGGTCTCATTTCCTTCATTACTGCCTTCCTTTGTGTTTAGTTGATTTTTTTGTAGTAAAACATTTGATTCCCTTTTCACTTATTTTATTAATATTTTATAGATATATTCTTTGTGGTTACTGTGGATATTACATATAACATCCTAAGGTTATAATAATGTGTTTTGAATAGATTCCAACTTAACTTCAGTCACATGTGAAAACTATTTCTGTACAGCTCTGTCTTCATCTTTAAATTATTGATGTTACAAATTACATCTTTATACATTATGTACCTGTTAACATAGATTTATAATGATTTTTTATGCATTTCTCTTTATATCCTGTAGTAAATAAAAAGTGGAGTTGCAAACCATAATGACAGTAATACTGGTTTTTGTTTTTGCCCATGTTTACCTTTAGTGGAAATTATTTTTACCTTCATATGGCCTTGAGTTATTGTCTAGTGGCTGTTCATTTCAATCTGAAGAATTCTCCTTAGCATTTCTTGTAGAGCAGGTCTAATGATAAGGATCTCCTTCAGCTTTTATTTATCTGGAAATGTCTCCATTTCTTTCTCATTTTTGAAGGATAGTTGCTGGATATAGGATTCTCAGTGGATCGTTTTTTTCTCTCAGCACTTTAAATGTTTCAACTCACTGCCTTCCAGGTTTTAAGGTTTCTGCTGAGAAATCTGCTTATATTCTCCTTGAGGATCCCTTATATGTGATAAATTGCTTTTCTCTTGCTGCTTTCAAGATTCTCTCTTTGTCTCTCAGGTGTGATTATTATCTTGGTGTGGGTGTCCAGGTTTACTTTCCTTATAGTTAGTTGAGCTTTTTGGATTTGGAGAGTCATGTCTTTTGTCAAATTCTAGAACTTTTTGGCCGTTATTTCTTCTAATAATCTCTTTGCCACTTTCTTCCTTTTGAGACTCCCTTAATGTGTATATTGGTCTGTTTGATAATAACCCATATGTCCCCTGGGCTTAGTTCCCTTTTCTTCATTCTCTTCTCTTTCTTTTTCTTAGACTTTGGTAATTTCAAATGCCCAGTCTTCAGGTTCACTGATTGTTTCATCTGCTTTCTCAAATATGCTGTTGAGTCCCTGTGGTGACTTTTTCAATTTAGTTACTAAATTTTCCCACTCTAGAATTTGTTTGGTTCCTTTTTATAATTTCTGTCTCTTCCTTGATATTCTCATTTTGTTCATGCATTATTTTCTTTATATCCTTTAGTTCTTTTTGTGTTTCCCTTCATTGAGCATATTGAAGGCAGTTATGTTCAAGTCTTTGTTTAGTACACCTGATGCCTTTGTTTCTTTAGGGACAGTTTCTGGAGATGTATTTTGTTCTTTTGAAATGGGCTGTGTTTTCTTATTTATTGTATGCCTTTTGATTTTTGGTGAAATTTTTAATTTTTGATGGGCATTTGTGAAAACAGCTATTTTTCCCAGTCTTTGCAGGTTGATGAGGATTTCGGAATAAGGTAGGTATGCTCTGAGCTTTCTTATCAACCCAGACTGAAAGGTTATGGTCTTTCCTGTTTTTTCTGAGCATATAATGTTTCTTGGGCCTGTGGGATTTTCTTAATATCCTGTATATGTAGCTGCTTTTGAATATTTTAATTTACAAAGATTCTCCCTCTGCTTCTTTTTGCAATCTCAGGTTGTATGTTGTGTGGCTTTGCCCCTAATTTTCTGTGCCCGGTGTCTGCGGGTCTCTAGTCTCCCTGCAGTCTCCCTGCAGCTTTCATGATCAGTGCCAGTTAATTTCCTCCCACTGAAGTCTGCTTTAGGTGAGACACATACCATTTCTTTAGTCAGCCCCTAGACAAATCAGAATGTTGCAGATAAGGTCTAGTCTATTCTCTGTGGTTCAAGGAAGGGAATTGGGATCTGGGCTGCCACATTGCCCAGACCAAAACTGCTTCCCACTGGGGAAGGGGGTGGGGAAAGGCAAGTAAAAATGCCTTGAAATTTCCTGCTGTTTTGATTGTGACTTTTTCTTGGTTGGGTGTTTGCTTGGTTGATGTAGACCTTTGACTGTTTTCCAGAGCTCTTGTAGGTATTTTAGTTAGCTTCTGGTTGTTCTTGGATGTTTTATGGTTGGGAGGGTGGGGGGATAAGGGCTTCGAGCTTTTTAGTCTATAATTTTGCTTCTTATCATTGTTTTAAGGGAAGATTTTATTTTCCTTTGAGCATGGGAAATTTTTGAGCATGTTTGCAGTAAATGTACTGAGTGATTAATGGTTCAAGAGAAATGATAAAAGATCCTGGATGCGATGACATTAAAAACACAGAAAATGTAGCTTTGGAAAGTGTCAATGAAAAAGAGAAAGAGGCCAGGATGGATGAAGAATATTTGAGTTAGAGAAGTTAAAGATTTAAATTTTCACAGAAGTAAAATTAAGTTTATTCAGAAGTGGGAGAGATTAGAAGGTTTGGAAGTATTTGTGGAATATGTGTTTTGGGAAATGTGATATGGCCATCAGCAGTTTTATGATTTAATTTATGAGGCAATATGTGTGTTTTTGAGTATCTTTAGTGGGGCATACATATTTTAAGTGCATTGATATTTTGTTATGACTTATGATTTTGGTTTTACAATTTATAATTTGGTTTTATCTCTATAATACTATGTAATATTTATATTTAAATATATGTACTTATGATTTGGGTTTTTTCTATATAAGAAATGTATATAGCTTGGGGCCCTGGGTGGCTCAGTTGGTTAAGTGCTCAACTCTTGGTTTTGGCTCAGCTCATGATCTCATGGGGTCATGAGATTGAGCCCCACATCAGGCTCCATCAAAGCTCTGCACTCATCAGGGAGTCTGCTTTAAGGTTCTCTCTCTGCCCCTCCCCCCACCTGCAATCTCTCGCTCTTTCTCTCTAAATAAATCTTTTTAAAAAAAATGTATGTTGCTTTAAAACATCGTATATCTTCTTAAAACATAATGAAAAAGTATCAGGGTCTTACTCAGCTCCCATTTCCCATTCTCCAGAGGTAATTACTTTCAGTCTTTTGGCTGTTCTTTTCTTTTTTTTTTTTTTAATTGTTCTTTTCTTTTTATCCATATTTCCCATGTTATTTGCATATTCTATTTTCTTGACCTTTTTTCAGATGTTGTAGTATTTGTTAGCTCCCTGCCTATAGTTAAAGACTAGCATTTAAATCATTTACATGTCCTTCTTTCGGTCTCTGCTCCCCAAACTTTTTAATATTATTTGATTATAATTTTTGTTAAATCAGTGTTCATGTTTACATGTAATTCCATTTCCATTCTTGTATAGCTTTTCATTTGAAGTTAACTGCTTTTTATTTGTTTGTTGTGTAATGACATGTGGCTGTTCACTCATACATTTTGATTTTATTCTTAGAGATCTCTGTACTAGAGTTCTTCACAGGCTTGCTTTGATTTGGACTAGCTTCCATCTTGAAAAAAGGACAGCTATCTTCCTGGTATCTTCCTTTACCATTATACCACGTCTTTATCTCCTATTTATTCTCTGTTCGTTGGTTCCCATGGCATCTTCTTTTAGGTCTTACTCATTTTGTTGGGGTATATAGCCTTTAGTAACTTTCTGGGAAGGTGTGTAGGAGATATATTTTTTAAAATTTTGCATGTCTGAAAATATTTTTTATACTCTTTCTGTAACCAGACTGTGATAATTCTGTGTTTTAAGCAATTTTTCCTTCAGAAGTTTGAAGATATTATCTTGTTACTTTCTGTCTTGTATATTGCTTTTGCAAAAGCTGATGCCATTCTTGTTTCTGTGTATGTAACTTTTGTTTTTGTTTTTTTTTTTAGAAGCTCTAGGTTTCTGTCTTTATTCCCCATGATCTGAAATGCCACATTGATATACCTTGTTGTGTATCTTTTAAAATTTGTTTATTGGGTTCTTCCAGTGTAGAGATGCATGTCCTGCAGTTCTGGAAAATTTTTAATATTATTTCTTTAATAATTTCCTTCTCCTGTTATTCATCTCTTTCTTATAAGTTTTGAAGTGATTTCTTTTTATCTTTGGAATCGTGGATTTTTAAAAAATTTCTGTATATTTTAATTCCCACGAGCTCTGTGTTTTTGTTTTGTTGTTATTTTTTGAATGTCCCTTTGGTGTAGCATACTGTTCTTGTTTCATGAGTACAATACTGTTCTTTTAGGAATTAGTTTTTCTTTTAAAGTTTTCTTTATGCATTGCCTTTGTTTCCTCTGCGGTGCTTCTTATATTTTTTCCTCCCTCCCTCCCTTCCTTCCTCTTTGACATTAATAGTGAAGACTCTTCAAATATTTGGTGATCCTTGGCTAACCATTTATACTTAAGAGGCAAGTACTGTTAAGAAGCTGTGTGTATGGATTGAGTTTGATTATTAGGCTTTTATGTAGAGAGTTCAGGTGGCAAACTGATTTTGTTTCATTAAGGAATCTACAAATATCCGCCGTTTGGGGCTTAATCAGCATCCTACAAAAGAATTTTCTAGTCTTTATCTTAGTGTTTTGGGAATCAGGCTAGATGTTTCAGGACTGTTTTTAGTAAGACTTAGTAAGACTCTTCAAACTTTGATTCACATCTTTGTTTTAGCTCATGCTTTCATTCAGAAGTATTTCCAAGAGAATTCTTTCCAGGTCTGACAGCCCAGATTGACTTGCTGCAGCTTTCCCTTGCTGCAGTTAGGGTTCAGCATTTTCTGTTGAACAAAGTCAGTCATCACTTGTCCAGTTTCCAAAACTTGGTTGACATCACTTGTCATTTCTTTTCTCTTTTCCCATTAGCTTTGTCTTTTATGCCTTTGATAAAAATACTTAGTGTTGTTTTAATGAGGTATGGGGAAAAAGTAAATATGAAGTGCATGAATTCAATCTCTTGTTAAATCAGAAGTATAAACCTTGGAACTAGTTTAAGGAGAGATCCTGTACAGAGGTTTGTGAGCATTTCCACCAGGGGGCATGTCCTATTGAAACCGTTGAAAGAATACTGAAAAATTTCAGCACACAGAAGGTTGAGAATGGAGTGGTCACAAAGGATTCAGAAGAGAGTTGTCTTTATAGACTGGATCCTATTTAGTACATATGAGTATATGGCTAGGCAAGAAGACCGCTCTCATGAATGATGTTTGTAACTTTTATTGAGGCTTTGTAAATTTTATTACATCCATAACTTTGTTCCTTTCAAATATATGTAACTCCACAAGCTATAAACTAAATATTTCTAAATATTTGGTCCTACTTAGTGAATAGTGTATATCATTTATCTTAGATGAAAATGATTCTGCTCAAGTTTTTAAGAGCTTGTAGATTTTCTTTTCTAGTTTAAAGATGGTCTTTAGAATTTGCACTATTAGTTTGCTTTCAGTCTCCTTTTTCATAGTTGGTGCAAAGAATCTCAGCTAGTTCTGGACAAATTATATTATAGATTCTGAATTAGTGAAGATTTTAAAATACTAGGTTATACTTGGTGCAGAAATAACATGCAGCCTGGTTTTGTCAGCAGAACAAGTAATGACTGTATTGAATTCTTTACTTTTGAAAGCCTATAAAATTTGATTTCTGATTTTTAGTTAAAATTATCATTGTTTGAAAACAGTCTTTTGTTCTCCTTTCCTCCAAATTATTTTCTTTCTCAAATTTTAGTTGTTTTTATTTTTACCTTTTTTTGGTATATATGGAGTCACAGGTATCCCATTTTTTGAAAGTTTGTGTTAGTCACTTCACTTGTATGAGAGACTGATGTTAGTACCTTGTTTTTCCTAACTGAAAGAAATCTGAAGGGAATTTTCACTTTTATGAAGAAAGGTGAAAAGCAAAAATAGCATTTAAAAGTGCTTATTTTGCAGCAAGCCTTACAGGGCCAGCATGTACTCTAAACACCTTCAAGCACCTTCCCTGGAATGATACTCAGCATCAAGCCACCATAACTTTGAACTCTGTGGGCAGGCGTGCTTTATCTTGTTAGCAAGGTGTGTCCTAAGGTATCAGAAAAGCCTAATAGATTATTTTTTAGGTCTGTGAATACTCAAAAACTTTTCCTTATATGTTAATGGTAATTGCTTCTTCTCTTTATACCATTTTGGCTTACAAAAGTTTTCGTAGGAATGCTATGGTTTCAGATAGTGGGGGAATCCTGTACTTTCTTCTGTACTTTTCACAGATGTGTGTTTGATCCAACTGAACTTCAGTTTTCTTTTGCCCAGAACAATTGATTATTAGAATGTATGAGATTAAAACTAGTACAGATATTGTCCATATTAAAAAGTATATTTTCTGTTCTCTAAACAGGTTGTTATTCACTATGATTTCAGTGTGGTTTGAAATCTCGCTTAATAGATTTTAACTGGGTTATGTTTAGGATGTTGATTGAGTCTATTTACATGATTTGTTTTTAGTGACCTACGTCTGTTTCATCTCTTAACAAAAAAGTTTGGAGAATAGGGTACAGAAAGCTTTAGTGAAAAATGTAAAATCATGGTTAATAATGTTAAGTCTCAGAGTTAGAGAAAGAAACATAATTAAGTTATTCTGATTTTTTAAATATTATTCTTTTGAACTAACCTGTAGATAATGAATTTTATTTTGACTTGTTATTTATTTTGTGCAAAATCAGTATCAGCACTTATCCTGCTGTATTCTGAGCAACCAGCTTTTTGTTGCTATTTTTTTTTAGCACTGGTCCAGCTTTCTTTTTTCTTGTCTTAAAACTTCTATATAGTTATCTAATTCTTTGTTTCTAAACATAGAACTTACATGATGTTTTCATAGTATTATACTTAATAGTATCTGTGCCCATGTTTAATGTACATCACAGATAGAATGTACATCTTTGTATTAAATATATTCGTGATGATGATGGTGGTGGTGGTAATTGGAGTTATTTCTGGGATTCTGTTATAAAATACGTGATCTTGAGATCTGATTCTCTAACTTTGTGATAGTGGTTCATTATTAATGTATGGTTGAAAAGAGCTTTTCTCAATTTAAAGAGGGAAATATAAGTGTGTGATATATCTTTTGTTTTCCTAATTACCCTTTCTGTAAAACATTCTTTAGCTTCTTAAATGGAATAGTCACACAACTTTTTCTAACATGTATGACTTAGGACGAGTTTCCTTTAAAATCAACAACAGTTGATTGAAAGTTAAGTCCTATAATATATAAGGGCCTCAATGAACAATCTGTTCTCTCCACATTGACAAGCCAAGGCTTCCCGGGATACCTTCAGCTTAGTTGCACAGTATTTAGATGTGGATAGACTTTTAAAAATGTACTTAGCTTACCTACCTGCCATTTTTAATATTTTCCAGTCTTCTTGAAAAAAGTTATTGATTTGACCTCCTACCTAAAATCATGTTCTTTGGATCTAAAGCTGGTTAGACACATTATCTGACTGAGTTTACTGAAGCAAAAACATTCCATAACCTTAACCTTTTCCCTGACCCCCTGCTTTTAACAACTGCCGACACAGTTTTATGCTGTTCTGTGACCATGCTCGGATGAAACCTGTCAAACAGCTCCTTGAGTTATTAGGCTGTCTGAGTCTGACCTTTCTGCAATCAAAGATATATGACTTAAGGGCTCAGATTTGCCATGGCAACCGCTCCAATTTGCTGCCGTGAGAAAAGGTCTAATTGTTGCAGGAATTTAATGATCTACAGCGGCATCGGGGCTGCGAGGCTTTATGAACTGTTTACACCGTCATTTTCATTTGGTTAATGCAGTCTTTTCTTTGTAACCCATTCATGGCTAGAGCACAAGTGCTGGTGTTTCATTTAAACTAGCATTGCGTATCACGAAAGCTGTGTCAGAAAATGTGCCGCTGTTTGAAAAGCCCTTCACATGGGCTGATATTTCACTTTGAACACCCTGCCTTATTTTCATGCTTTTAAAAGATATTTTAACTGCTTAGACCTTTGCCAGACCTACATTCATCATTGGCAGAGAAGGGACTGTATACTTTTCTCCTCCATCCCCTCCTGAGCTGCTTACTGATTGAGTGCCTGTTGTCAAACAGTAGGAAATCACCCAGCATCCGGGGGAGGACGTATCAGATTACTCTCTATTATTCTTTATCAGTGCCTGTCCTTAAAAAATTCTATATTTGGAGATCATTCAGCTTACAATTATGATTAGAAATCCCCTGCATTTTGGATGGTGCTGTTGGCTGCATAACAGAGAGATTTCTACTTCAATCCGAGAAACATGAATTACTTGTTGCATTTGTCCAGTATTAGATAGAGAAATGTTTATGTCCATTCCCAAATTAAGTTTTTTCTTCAAATAAATTAATGGAGGGTGATATTTAGGAGAAATTGAAAGTGTATAGATTGTATTACTATGCAGTTATTAAAATTTAAAGTTGGAAAATGGATGATAATATGCCATAAAAATTTTATATTTTCAGTTGTTTAATTCAGGAATGTTTCTGTACTGAAGCAAAATAACAGATTTCAGTCTGTTCTATCCTTTTGTTATAAAGCTGGATAAAAATTATACAAACTATTGTGAAACACTGTGTTATGTGTGATAGTCCAAATAGGTGGTGGTTCTGGAGGAATTTGGTCGTACCGTGCACAGCTGTAATCGCATTCTGCATTCTGTAATGTAGAGAAAAATGTTAGTAGACAGACACCTTAGTAACAGAGTCACATACTATGTATATCACAAAAAACCCACAGTGTGACTATACTGTTAAGTCCATTGAAAATGAAAATAAAGATAAGGTAAGAGTCTTTTCTAAAGCATTATTAATTAGTCATTATATTTGCAGTATGATAGGAGTATAGTTAAAATGATACTGTAGGTCTTACATATGCCACGTTTTACATAATGGTTGTGTTGTTTATTTCAGATGTAAGAAAAACAATAGATGATTTAAAAAAAGTGATGAAAAATTTTGAATCCAGAGTTGAATTCACAGAAGATTTGCAGAAAATGAGTGATGTGAGTATTGGTTTTCAATCTTCTAGTTTTTTTAGAACAGTCTTTATGTTGAAAAAAAATCTTACAGCCCTGGAACAAATCCCTTGTTTCAGTTGCTTTCAGGCATTTTTCTAGGTTGTATGATTGCACTTATAAGAATTTTAATGTATTGAAGATTCAAATTGTTAATGGGCTTTTTTTGTTTAAAAAATTAGGCTGCAGGCGATATTGTTGACATAAGAGAAGAAATTAAAAGTGACTTTGAATTTAAAGGTAAGCAGTAAGATTGTTTTATGTCTGGGTATTTAAATATTTGCCATTTGTGTTGATTTTCAGGGACTCTTATGTGAGATATTTAGGATTATATGATACTGTTTCATTTATTCTTTATTATTATTATGTTTTTATAACTTTGGTATAAATCATATGTTTTAATGTATTTTAAAATATGAACATGAGAAGAGAAATAACTTTTTGATGAAAAACTTGATTCCTGGCTGATCTATTTTAAGTGGTGAGATGACATGGCTTTCTTCAAAGTTGTGATGATCCAAATATCTCAAATTCAGAAGATGTATATTCTGTACACTGGTCTGCTCCTAATTTGATCATTGACTTTGAGTCATAATATATCTTTTGCTAGTTCTTCTTCTTTTAAAAGTTTAGCTTTAGATGTTGGTTTTGGAAGAAAGAATGAAGACAATCTAAGCATTTCTCAGCCATTCATTTTGTGTTGCCTGCAGTGGCATTCCGGACACAGGGGCTTTCCCAGGCTCACCTGATAGCCTTCTCTTGCCAAGGATGGGTTTGTATGCTTGGGTTTACTTCAGTAAAGGCAGCAAGTGAGTGATTCCCCAGTCAGTTGTAATGTGTTACAGTAGTGAAATTTTTAAAAGTATTACATCAATGGTTTATAATTTTTTTTTTTTAAAGATTTTATTTATTGATTTTGAGAGAGAGAGAATGAGAGACAGAGAGTATGAGAGGGAGGAGGGTCAGAGGGAGAAGCAGACTTCCTGCCAAGCAGGGAGCTCGATACGGGACTCGATCCCAGGACTCCAGGATCATGACCTGAGCCGAAGGCAGTCGCTTAACCAACTGAGCCACCCAGGCGCCCCATAAATGGTTTATAATTTGCTGCTGTAGAAAACTGTTACTTTTAACATTATTTTGATTTTTTTTAAAGTCCATTTTTTTTAAGTAATTAACTCTGAAGAGAACTTACTGGTTGAAACAGACATAATTTTAGAAGCCATATTCTAGTCATACTCTCTCTACTAATAGGGCATCAAAATTAATATCAAGTGGCTTTAGAAGGTGAAATAAAGGAGACATATTTTAGTTAAAGAACAGAAAGACAAGTTACAATTTTTGTTTGTGATGACCAATGAAAGATTTTTGTGTTTTACAGGGCTAAAATATGAAACTTGCTAATAGTGCTTTATCAATGATAGTTACAGAGAATAATAGGCCATGAAACATAATTTTGGTATTTTCAGATTTAGGAGACAGTGTTCTACTTTTGAATATATGGTGGAGGTCATCTGTTAACCATATCTCGTAACAGCATTTTAGACTTCTTCCCCATTGCCTTCTTCAAAGCTATAATACGCTTTATAAAAAAGTCCATTTTTTTCAAATGAAAAGCAAATGGATTTGAGTTCAGATTTTCTTTATCTCCTGCCCTCACATGAGAATTACAAATAAGATAAAGCAATTTAAAATGTAGAAATGTTCATATATAAAATTATAGTCCAACTTTCTAGGGATTAGCCTCCATAGATTCCTCCGAGGGTATTCATGCCTGGCAGTGTCTTAGAGTTGAAAGTATCATGTGACAAGGCTTTGATGTGTTACTTTAGTAACTAAATTCTCTTGAGTAAGAATGGAAGATATGTATTATTTGTGTTGAATTTTTTGTTATAAGTAGGGTACCTTGTGACCATTTCTACTTACACATTTTTGAAGCTCTCAGGTAGCTCTTCACGGTCTTTAATGTGCATATGAATCCTCTTGGGCTCTTGTTAAAACACAAGGTTGTGATTTGGCAGATCTGGGGTGGCCCTGAGTGTCAATACTTCTGAAATGTTCTGCAAGGATACCAGTGGTGCTGGTCCTTGGACCACACTTTGAGTAGCAAGATTATGAGATAGATACATCTTGGAGTTGTCTTTGCTTACCTTTAAAACCATCCCTCTCTCTGTCTCAACATCCCCTCTCCCCTAAAGAAAGTCTCATTAAATCTACGTTTATGCCTTTTTAAAGTTGGCCATTAATAGCCATGTCTTTCCTTTTTTTTTTTTTAAATAGCAAAACACCGAATTGCGCATAAACCTCACTCCAAACCAAAAACTTCAGATATTTTTGAAGCAGATTTTGCAAATGATGTAAAATCCAAGGATTTGCTTGCTGATAAGGAACTGTGGGCTCGACTTGAAGAACTAGAGAGACAAGAAGAATTGCTGGGTGAACTTGATAGGTACCTAATGACAAATTATCTTTCCAAGAGAATTTGTTTCTAAACACATTTCCTTGTTAATCTCTTTCCTCATTAATAAAACAATACATGTTAATTGAAGAAAATATAGAAAGGTATAATATATTAAAATATCAATAATCCTACCACTCTAAAATAAATATTTACTTCTTTAGAATATTTTCTTTTAGGGCTGTACATTCATGTACATGCCCATGCGTATGTGTGTGTGTACAGAAATACTTAATATTCCTGTTTTTTTAATTATAAGATTTCAGCCGTATTTTATATAATGAAGTCCTAAGATATATCATATAGTCGACTTCCAATAATTATGGATGTTTTATATATTACATTTTAAATGAAATATTTTTATACTCTAGTCAGGATAATGCTGTATATTTGCATGACTTGTTAAAGAAAAACTTGCTCTGGATTTGTTACTGTAAAAGGTTTATTCTTGCTTTCCTTTGCAAACTTTTCTGTTTATTGAGCAGACAGTTTGTAATCTGGTCAGGTAGTTATATATATGAAAAACTTTTCCAAACTGCTGTTTGAAATACACATTAGCACTCACTTGGAATTGTCACAATGCTCAATGAAATCTGTTACTAGGGAAGTTCATATATTATTTTGCTTAATGATGTACCATATGCAGTAATTAGTTTCTGTGAAAAATAGGACATGAAGCACAAAGGATATATATTTTTTTCTACCGTTTCACTTATAAATTCTTAGGTCTTTTTGATTAACTGATACTCTTTCATTTTTTTAGATCAGTCTTGAATCTTGTTATTTTCTTGGTCATGATTCTCTTTCTATTTTTGCATGATGTTATTTCAGTTCTATTGCATTTTTGGTTTTGTTATTTTTGTAAGGTCTTCAAATCCTTCAGAAATGAAGCATGAAAAATGTACGTGTGTGTATAAATATAATTATATGCATGTGTGTACATGTGAATTCTTCTTTTTTTAAAATTACAATAATACATGCTTGTAAAATATTCCAAATATAGAAGTAGGAAATAAGAATGTGTTACATGTTCTGGGGCTTTAATTTCTGGTCTTTAAATAGAGAAACATATTCTCTGTGAATTTCTTAACAAATCTCTTGATTGTATTATTTATATTGTGTTGTGGGTGGCCATGTCCTCTTGCAAAGATAAAAAAAATCATCTATATTCTACTTAGTGTTTGAGTAACTACAACATACAGAATTAGCGTAGGGGTTTTTTGTTAATTTATTTCAAAACATTTTTATAGACTTAGAATTCTAGTTAAAAATATATCTTATTCAATCTTAATTTCTGCCCATTGAAATGAACTGAGAATTAGAATATGGAGAATTTTGATGTGTTTGTTAGATCTTGTTAATTTTCTTTTTCTTTACTAGTAAGCCTGATATTATGATTGCAAATGGAGAGGATACGACGTCTTCTGAAGAAGAAAAGGAAGATCAGAATATAAATGTGCATGTGATGCATCAAGTAACAGACTCTGTTACTTCGAACAGCTGTTATAAGGATGTTACACATTCAGAACTGTTCGGTGGTCAAATGAATGGCATTCATTCAATGAACAGTTCAAATTCTTACCACAGTAATGAGGAGGAGGAGGAGGAGGAGGATGATGATGATGTTGGTGGTGATAATGAAAATGAAAATGACCATGATGCTTTAGGGGTTGGAGATCATTCTGTACCAACAATATATTTTTCTCATACTGTCGAACCTAAGAGGGTTTGTATACTTTTAACTTTATTAATTTTGCATATAATTTAAATATTCAGTATCATCTATAATACTCTTTAAAAAAGAACAGTGTCAGCAGTGATTAATATTGTTGATAGTGCCAAACAAGAAAACCATCTTTTGCCTCTTATTCTGGCCAATTTTTCTTTTTTTTTTTTTTAAAGATTTTATTTATTTATGTGAGAGAGAGAGAATGAGAGACAGAGAGCATGAGAGGGAGGAGGGTCAGAGGGAGAAGCAGACTCCCTGCCGAGCAGGGAGCCTGATGCGGGACTCGATCCCGGGACTCCAGGATCATGACCTGAGCCGAAGGCAGTCGCTTAACCAACTGAGCCACCCAGGCGCCCCTCTGGCCAATTTTTCTAAAAAGAAAAAGGGTGGGGAGGGAGTCTAAAGTCTAGATAGTTGGTTTTGGTCCATTGTTCTCTGAAGCCACAATAGAATTTGAATTGTTTGGGGTCTGGAAAGGGATCAGATTTGAGCAGCAACCACTGTAACTCCACCTGTCCTTCATTCAGAGAGTTTTCTTATGAATTCGAGAGTTAATTATATTGTGGGTGTTTTGGTGTACTTAGGATGTTAAAGTGACTGCTTTGGTTACATTTTTAATTATGCCAGGTTTTTATTTTCTGTGTGGGCACAATATGAATAGGAGCACCATGAGCAAAGTGGAAAAATTTAGGAGGAAGTTAAAAGCAGCTCCTTTTCTGATAAAGTAAATATAAACATCTGTGGATAATCATGACTTTATTTTGGCATTTTAGACCTGAGGGTTACTGTAGATATCTTCTAATACAGGGTTTGTAAGCGTTTCTTTAGTATCAAAAGACTTTTTATTCCCTTCGTACTTATTGTAAAATCCCAGTATTTAAAATAGATCAAAACAGGTTGGTTCTGATTGGAGGAAGGATAGACTACCTTAAACCCATTCCCTTGCTCCGCAGTGCTGCTCTGAGGAGCAGCTGGGAATTTATCTTTCTAATTCATCTTTCTCAAGGAAACTTAAGGCCTAGAAGTCCATAGAGCTGGCTAGTAATAAAACAAAGTCCTTTGTGTCAGTGTAGTGCTCTTTGTACCACAAGGTACCTCTTCAGGGATTGCCTAGAGCAGAGTTAAGGGTCCGTGGTATCAGTCTTAAGTATCCGTGATTATTATTTAATGAAACATGTTTAAAACATATTTGATATTTCTTAGGTCCCTTAAGTTATCCCTGCTCTAATATGAAGTGAAATTATTTATTTGTTTATTTATTTATTTTTTAATACTTCAGGCTAAAGGGAGCATCTTGTGAATTCTTTGGAAAAAATTGATAACCAGAAAAAGAAGTTTATTTTATGATTCTTATTTCAGGCTTTAAACTTTTTCTTATTTGCATGTCGATAAAACAGGAAGAAAAAGTAGTATTTTTAGGAATGTTATGAGGAAGAGCAGTCATTCATGTGGAAAGTGCAGTATAAATGCCGAGTAGGAATAGAAGAAAAACATGATAATCCTGCAGGGTTTTTTTTTTTTTTCCCTTCAATTTCTAAAAACTAGAGATATTTAAAAAATTCTAAATAGTTAAATATTATCTAATATTGCTTTTATGACCTAAATTTTATATTCTTACCAAATACTTCTTTTGGTTAATTGTGCTCTTTGTTTTGAAATGCATGATTTAAGCCAAAAATTTACGTCAAAGTAATGGGGTGATGTGAAAGCTTATAATAAATCAGTCATTTAGTGTAAATGTAATTTGCTTTCAATACAATAATAAAGTCACTGAAGACCAGAATTGGTCATTAAAGATGATATAATTTAATGTAGTAGAAGTATGTTAAGGTAAGGACTTTTTTTAATCCCAATAATGCACATCATTTCATGAGTGTCAAAAAAATTTAAAGTGTCTCTCTTCTTTACTTACAGAGTTTGTTTTAGTTTTGGCTTTGATTTAATTTCTCAAAAGGGTTATTTTATGCTGTGAAATTTTTAGGTCCGAATAAATACTGGAAAAAATACCACTTTAAAATTCAGTGAAAAGAAAGAAGAAGCCAAACGTAAACGAAAGAACAGCTCTGGTGGTAGTCATTCTGCCCAAGAGCTGCCTACTATCAGGACTCCTGCTGACATTTATAGGTGAGTGGTATTCACAGGCAACAGAACAATCTGCTGTTCCCTTCCCTCTTTTTGTAACTGAACATTTATAGCAAAAGGTTGTCTGTAATACAGAAGGCTATATCTGTCACTGAAAAGTGAGGTATTCTGATAGAGTTGGCTTAGTATTTCAAAGACTCTGACAGGGTCTACTGAGCTACCATAGGTTCCCAGGTCAAAGCACTTGGAAAAGTGCATGATCTTTCCCTTTTCCCCCTCTTTGCCAGTGCTTTTAAAACATTCCCAATTGATCCAGTCAAAAAATGTTGTATGTTAACTTTAGAAATAAAAGTTTGTGTTTCTAGTGGGCTGGAGCAGTACTTTCTTGCCATAGCTGTGAAGATGCTTGGCATGTGGTTTACCTTTTCACAAAGCAGGAGTCAAGTATTGCTGTTCCAGTTTTTTGTTGTGTTGTTTGTTGAAAAAGTTACCATTTAAAAATACCTACTGTTTTCATGACCCATATTTGTAAAATAGTTAAAATTGCTAAACTGTCTTCTAAGTAGGCCTAAATTTATGTGGAATTTTGGCAAATCAGGTGTCACCCAGAACATGGGTATAAAAAAAGTACTCTATTAGGCCAAAAAAATCATGTTTTTAAGAATATAAAATACATCATTTGAAGCTAAAAATTATTTTGATTGTGAAAATTTTAGATGTAATTTTGAAAAAAGCATTTCAGATTAATTTCTAGAAAAGATTTTTTTTAAATCATTATAAATGTATCCTCTGGTATTGAGTTACCCAAAGTGGCTGTGTATGTTTTTGGGTATTGTAGAGTCTTCGTTGATGTTGTGAACGGGGAGTATGTGCCTCGCAAGTCGATCCTGAAGTCTCGCAGCAGAGAGAACAGTGTTTGCAGTGATACCAGTGAAAGCAGTGCTGCCGACTTGGACGACCGGCGGGGAGGCCTGAGGAGTGTCAGCTGCGAAGAGGCCACTTGCAGTGACACTAGTGAGAGTATTTTGGAAGAGGAACGAGAGGAAAACCATCACAAGAAACTTTTGTCCTTATCAGGAACGCCTGAGGTGTGTGTGTGTCTCTGCCTCTTCTATTTCATATAGTATCTTTCCTCAGTTTTTGTGAGATCAAAAAGGTGGTGGTAGCTCCATTTCAGAAGCGCCTATGATTCACTTTCCCGATTTCACATAGATAATTTTTGGAGTTGAAAAGACATTTCTTTAAAAGAGGCTCTCCTCTGCTTTTTTAAAAATTATAGGTGCTGTATCTCCCAGGTATGGTTTATAAATTATTAGTCTTCTACTCTTTAAATTACTTTGTCTTATATAGTTATTTATTGAAGTTAATCAACTGGTTAATGGAAGTGTTTATCTTATAGCTTCTTTATACATATATTTAATCTCAAAAATTATGAGACCTAATTCATTCTAGGCTTGTTCTTTTTCAATAATTAATAATTTGTAAAAAAATGAATAGTCACTACCAACATAAATGAGGGTCTTGTAAAGTTAACATAATTCAAGAAACTTTTGCAGGGGGAAAATATTACCAATCTTAAAGTTTTTTTTTTGTGAAGTAGGAATTTTAAAGTATCTCAGTTTGCATATGTGTTACATTTTTGGCTAGAAGATCATTTAGCAGCTTACTTTAAATAAATTACCACTAGACCAAACCATAGTCATTTTATAATAGTTCAAGTAGATGACTATACACTTTGGTGTGTGCCAGGGACATATTTATTCTTGGGGGTTATGGAACCGTTTTACAATTTAATGAAACCTGTAGATCCTCCCCTCAGAAAAATGAGTGCACACAGATACATTCTTATCTACCACATTGTACACACTTTTGTGTGTGGGGGGGAGGGGTAGTGGGCGATCCCAAAATAAGAATTCCTATCTTTGAAATAGTCATATGTTATGGTTGCCATTATTCCCAGGCACAATTTCTAAATTGTTTTGTTCTGTTTTGTGGGTATTTCAGATTTATAGTTTATAAGGTTCCCACTCACACCTGTATCAAAGTGATACACCCATTTGTGTATACGTCAAATACATCTAAAAATATATATGTTTATATATAAGCAAGCATATCTAAAACTATTGCTTGTACTAAATAGTAACGAAATGGTGATAATTGTATTAAATGTCACTGGGGATGGAAATCATTAGCATTTAGAGACAGTATATATGATCAGTATATTCTCCTCCCCTCTACCCAATACAGTGATCTCAGTTGCCCTGGAAAGTATCTCATTTAATAGTCTTCCATACTATTAGAAAAACAGGTAATGGATGTAGACTTTTGCTATTTTTAAGTTTTTGAAAATTAGGTTTTTATAAGGACTTAATGTATCATGGTATAGTTAGAGCTCAAGATTGGAACTTAGTTTTATTTCATTCTTACTAGCTTTGCATTTTGTATTGAACTGTTATCATTAGCATTCTAGATGCTGTACATTTTTTTTTTAACATCAAAACAAATTGTTTATGCATATGGTACGTATTTGAAAGATACCCTTTTCAGTGTCTTTAAATGCTGAAATAATGTCTTCTTTTTGCAGAAGCATTTTTTATATAAGGCTCAGTGCTCATCAGGATAAAATAGGAGTTTTGAGAAAGTAGACTTTGAGTTTCTTTTAAGAGCTTGGATTCCACCCAAGTTCTTGAAATACTGTGGGAAGGAAGGGGCATTCTTCTTTTGTTTCTTTGGTGGGGCAAGGTGGAGGGGCGTGGCTTTCTAAAGTATTCAGGTGATACATTGTCTTAACTAAATTTGTACTCTTGGTAGACAAAGGGAAGCAAAATATACATGAAAGTTTACATGTCAGTTTTTACTTTGTATGTAATGAGTTTTAAAAGATGAAAGGGGCAATCAAATACCAGAAACTTTAAGAATAAAATCCGTATCAACTCCTTGGTTTTTATAGATCTTATTTATTCATTCCTTCATTCCTTCATTTATATTTATTTATTTTAAAATATTTATTTGAGAGAGAGTGAGCGTGCGAGAGAGCACAGGTGTGGGGAGGGGCAGAGGGAGAGGGAGAAGCGGGCTCCCCGCTGAGCAGGGAGCCCGATGGATGCAGGGCTGGATCATGACCTGAGCTGAAGGCAGACACTTAACTGACTGAGCAACCCAGGGGCCCCTTTATATAAAAAGATATATAAAGATATATCTTTGGTTATATTTCCAGCATTTTGTACACATTACTTTTTTTTCAATTGAACACATAGTTGGCCAGATTAAGTCCAGCAGACATCCAGTTGAAATTAAAAGAATCATTTTTTTTTTGTGGAACATCTGATTTTCATTACTGAATTATGATAAATTTTGAGACAGATGCTTGTCCCCACTAGTATCAGCACTTAATTTTTCAGTTTACACTGATCTCTTAAATAAAATTGAGGCAAGATTCAATAAAATTCTCAAGTAATTGCATAAATGAACACCACCTAAGAAATGTCACTACTGCTGAAAGTAAGCTATTGGCTAGCGGGCAGCATGGCCTCCATAGGGTAGCTCATTCATCAGCTCATGTTTGACACCCTAATAGCATGTTTTAGTTCAATACATTATTTTTCACAGCATGGTCTGGACATAAATGGAATGTGTGAAAGTTGAGGATATTTTATGTACCCATTTTTGTTTGATACCAGATGAAACATTCATTTTATATTTTGCTTTCTTATAAAAATCTACTTATATTTGGTGGTGTAATTAAGATATATTTTAATAGTACTTGATTTCTCTGAACAATTTGTATTTTGTGTATTTATCCAAAAATCTTAAGAATTAACAAAAAGAAATGTCTCATTGGCAAATACAGGATAAAGATTTTGTGGGCATCTTACTTATGTTTTGTTACCATAATCTGACTTTTGTCTTCTAGGCTTTTTCTGGAACTGTAATAGAAAAAGAATTTCTATCGCCCTCCTTAACACCACACCCAACCCTGGTTCATCCTGTGCTACCCACCATTCCAGAACGAAAAGAAGTTCTGTCAGAAGTATCAGAAGAAACTACAAAGAGGGTTTCAAAGTTCAAAGCTGCCAGATTGCAGCAGAAAAACTAGGGCCTGCCTAGGCAATGGGAGTTTACATCCTGGAACCTAGTTTTGCATTTCTTTAGAATCTATATCACAAAATATGTTACGTGTAGTTTGAAATAGGCATCCAGAATTCATTTGGCAGCAAGATCTCTTACTGTTATCAGTGGTATTAAAAATCAAAGTAAATGTTTGAATACTTCAATATTCAGCTTGTTTTGTTAATTCTCTGAATACTGTCAGTACTGTTGTCTAAGTTTTCTTATGATGCACTGGCAGTATTTAGAATTACTTTTCAAAGAATACTGTTTATGTGCATTGTTTTTGTGTTTTGAACTAAATACAGGCAGTTTTGTACCAGCTGTGAAGTTGTGCATACCATATGGACCATTTTAAGGAAACTTAAAAAATTTCAAATAGATTGAACAATTATGTTACTTGCTTTAGCATTTTAAAGGCACTTTAAAAAAATCTACTTCTGGTAGGTTTTGCAGCTAGGTGGCTATTTAAAAAAACTCTCCCCTTTGATGGTCATTATATCATCTCTGAGGCAGAAAGCTACATTTGGGAAAGTTTCTTTGATTAGAAGAATGGTATTTTGTAAAACGTTTTTTTTTTTTTCAAGTAAAAATTTTATGAAACTTGGTCTCTAAAATGTTGTGAAGTTTATGATTCAGAATTGAATACAGAAATGTCTTTGATTCATGTATATGCTACCTGCACCACACAGTGGTTCCTTGAATTCGTATAATTCCATAGGCAATTCTTCTCCCTTGGTGTGTTCACTTTTAACTGGAATTATATTTTGGGAGAGAAGGAAAGGTTGTGTAGATGCTTAAAAAAAAAAAATCCGAGATTTTTTATATAAGGAATTTTATGTTTTAATTTTCCAACATTTTCATTCTCTAAGGCTACTTTCCTACTAGTAAATAATTGAAATAACATATTGACTGTTAGCAAAAATCCTTAAAGAGAAATTTATTCTAACATTGAAAATTACACTGCAAGTGTTAATCATTAGCTTGATGCATGTTGAAATGTAGCTTTTAAAAAGCATTCTGCATTAGTACTAAAATAAGCCATCAATGCCAGTCCACCCTCTATTCATGGCTAAATATTTAAAAGTTATTTATAGCTTCTTTAATGAATTCTTGCTTAAACAAAGTGAAATTATGTCCTAGAAAAGTAGAAGCTATTTGTAACTAGAACAGCACAACTGTAAAAGTTTTATGAATATGTATTTTAATAATACGGGGGTGAGCCTGAATCTCCACAAGTTAATGGATAAGTCAGAACAGAGGAATGATTTTGAAAGATAGCCTAAAAATGTAGAAGATTTGTTCTTTAGTAAATTTTAATCAACTGTGCATATATTTTTAGTTAAAACTGTTTTCTCTCAGCCCATTCCCCCACAAAAATCAAACCAAACCAAGAGTACCATCACATACACACAGAAGAGTCCTGACTCCCAATTGCTATTCAAGTGAGCCCTGTTAGATATTCCCCCAGAAACAAACTTTATTGTGGGACTATTGTGATACTCTTTATGGGCATGTAATTTCAAGAGTACTGTCATTAAATAATTTTTCATAATTTGAGCCTGTTGTTTATGTAGTTTATGTCACTTCTTGCAAATAAGATGTTCCCTCATAGAATAAGATGGTGGTAGAAGCAAAGAAAAAGTGTTCGGTAACATTTTCTTATGTTCTGCTGAAAACCAAATGAAGTGGTGTGGCCCCATTTCATGGCTTCAGTCTTAAAACAAAGTTTTGATTGTAATTTTACATTATAGCTTTATTTTTCATATTAAATTCATGTTTCAGTGGGATAAAATGAAGCTGGTCATAAGTGTTCTCTTTTAAACCCTTGTAAAACAGAATAGAAGTTTTTTTGTATGTTGAACAAATTTTAGACTTACAGAAAAATTGCAAAAATAGTATAGTTCCATATACCTCTTCATTCAGCTTCCCCTAATATTATAATATTTTGTATAACCCTAATGCAATGATTAAAACCGGAAAATTTATGTTGGTGCAGTACTATTAACTGATCTACAGATCTTACTTGAATTTCACCAACTTTTTCACTAAGTGTTGTTTTTCTGTTCTAGGATCCTATTTTGCATTTATTGTAACTATCCTTAGTTTCCTCCGGTCTGATAGTTTGTTTTCTTTTATGACTTTGACATTTTGAAGAGTACTGGTCAGATATTTTGTAGGATGCTCCTCAATTTGAGTTTGTTTGATGTACTCATAATTAGAATGAGGTTTTGCATTTTTGGCAAGAATGCCACAGAAACGCATCATATCAAGAGGTTCATATCAGAGATGCATTCTAGTGTGTCATTTCAAGAGGTCCAAAATTTCAGTGTTAACCTTGTTAAGGTGGTGTCTGCTAGGTTTCTCCACTATAAAGTTACTATCTTCTCCTTTGTAGTTAATAAATACTCAAGGGGATACTTTGAGATTATGCTTTTTTTCCTCCTCCAACTTAAGCCCACTAATTTTTGCATTCATTGGCAGATCTTGTTGGCAACAGTTATTACTGTGTTATTTGCCTAATGGTGATTTTCTTGTTTTGGCTATTTCTACCTACCTACCTAACACTCTGCTCTGCCTCCCCTTCCCCCTTTTTCCCTCCCCTCCCCTCCCCTGTCCCCCTTCCTTCCTCCTTTTTCTCCCCTAATGTAATCTAATGTGATAGAGGGGCTCCTGTGAAGCTATCTCAGTGCTCCTGTCAAGAATTAATTAGCTTTATTAGCATCAAGATGTCTGGGTACTTTATTTTTTTTACATTTATCTCTTAGAATTCTTTTGTAATGAAAAGCTGTGCCATTCCCCTTCCTGCTGTTTATTAATTTATTATTTATATCAGTATAAACTTGGATATTTATTTTATTCTGTGGGTTAAGATCCAGTTACCATTGTTTTGTTTGCTCAAATTGTTCTGTATTTGACCATTAGGAACTTCTCTGAGTTGGTTCCTGAATTCTTTCACAGATCTCCATGTTTTTGTTTGAACATTTTGACTCCACAAAATGTTACAGGCTTATCTTGTATTTTTCCTGCTCCAGTCTTCAAATCATCAGCCACTTCTCCAGGGAGCCCTTACTCCTTTTATTGGAGAAAGGTGTTTAAAAACCAACATTGCTCATATGGGTGTGTGTATTGCCATTGTGGTGCCAATTGCTAGAAGCCTTTCCTCGTAGATAGAGCTAGGAAATTATGTATACTAACCAAAGCATGTGTTTACATTTACATATTTGTCTGTTTATATATATTAAAAAACATACAAGTTTATACTCACACTTCTGATTTTAATCAAACACCACAGGATTTGTTCCAGTTTTTCCTTATTTGTGACTTCTTTCTCTAACAGTGAGAAACCTGGCTCTTATTACCTACAATGTATTTGCCTGCTTTTTTTAATTTTTAAATCTACTAGACACATAAAAGTAGTTCAGAGTGCTAATCCTTACCCCCAGGAGAAACACATTTATTAACTATAGTGCACTATTTATGTTCTTTTTTTTTTTTTTTAGCTAAGTATGAGTCAAACTTTTCCAAAGTTGCTTAGGTTAGTGTTTTTTCTTTTCCCATTCCTTTCATTGTGTTGTGTATTTCAGTTAGGTTCACTTGTTACTATTTGTGTTCCATTTTGGGTTGTCCACATCCTTGCTGGTGTGCATGGTGTAATTTAGTGGTATGTGCAGGGTGTGTGAACATCAGTGTGCTTCTAACAGTTAAAACTCTGCAAAAAGGTAAAAACGGAGAAGTGGCACACCCCCTTCTTTCCTGGTACTCCTTTTCCTGTCCCATCTTCTATCACTTCCCCACCTATCTGCTGTGTATAACCAATTCCTATTTTCTCATCTCATTTTTTTTGTTTGTTTCTTTAGCACAAATACATCCATGTGTATTTTCTTATTCCTTTCTTTCTGGCATGAGGATGACAGGTGTAACTTCTCCACCGCACTTTTTTTTTTTTTTTTTCCCAGTTAATAGTATGCCCTGGTAATCACCATATGTCAGTTTATAGAGATCTTCCCTTTTTTGTATTCTCTTGTGTAGATGTAACATGGTTTATTTGGCACTTCCCTATGTATGGGCACTGTTTCTGGTATTTCGCATTTACAAGTAATGATGCAATGAGTAACTTCAGTGTATCTATATCTTCAAGGGAAGAGTCCTAGAAGTAGGATTGATGGGCCATTGGCACAATTACTCAGTGATTTCTTTTAAACACAGGATAAGGTCTGTTTTTTTTTTTTATTCTTATGTTAATCCCCATACATTACATCATTAGTTTTAGATAAAGTGTTCCATGATTCATTGTTTGTGCATAACACCCAGTGCTCCATGCAGAATGTGCCCTCCTCAATACCCACCACCAGGCTC
>NC_138384.1:33699828-33741757 GCF_054177405.1 Leptonychotes weddellii
AAATACCCAGTAGTGCAATTGCTGGATCGTATGGTAGCTCTATTTTCAACTTTTTGAGGAACCTCCATACAGTTTTCCAGAGTGGCTGCACCAGCTTGCATTCCCACCAACAGTGTAGGAGGGTTCCCCTTTCTCCGCATCCCCAGGATAAGGTCTGTTTTGAATGTTACTTGTTCTCTTATTGAAGACATAGTTTTAATACGTTTGCGTATTTACATTTCATTGATGATTCTTTGATAATATCTTTGGGACACTGTAGTGTCCTAAAGGAATTTCATAATCATTAAGGAATATTAAGTATATATAGTGATCATGTTCATTTTCCGTATTTTTTATTTCTTTTACTTTTTTGGGGAAATTGGTCTTGCATATAATTTATAATAAGTTTCTATTCATTGGAGTATTTCCAAATTTCAGAAGTACAGATATCTCATTGTATTTGATTTGTTTTTCTCTTCTGAGGAACAGCTTTTCAAGGATACTAATCTTTATCTGTGTGTTCTTTCGGTGAGTAGCATATAGACTTTCAGTTGAATGCCTGTTAAATGAAATCTTCAACTACAGCAGATACTTATGGTTTATATGCTTAATCCGTTGGTCAGTATTGTCGAGTTTTTACATTTTACAGTGTTTTCTCAGTTTAAATTTCATTTCATAGGAACATCATTAGGATATGAAGTTTTTGTAGTTCCCTTACCTGATGAATTGTAAAGAATTAAATAATATTTTTGAGCACTTAACTATGTATCAAGCATTTTCCATATACTTTATATGGACTATTTCATGTAATGCTCATAGCAGCCCAGTGAGGTAGGTACTGTGGTCTTTTATGTTTTTTTTTCGTTTTTTTTAATCACCTCTATTTTAGAGATGAGGAGACTAACTCAGAGAGTAAGCAACATTTGAAGTCACACAGCTGTTAAAAGTGGTGGAATTGGGGTTTAAAGCCAGGCAGCTTTGCTCCATAATCAGCACTCTGAACACCCTTCTCTGACATGTAAATTGTTTGCCCTCTAAACAAGTGCACGTAACTCATAAGGAAATAACGTGATCTGTAGAATATCCGAATACTCGCTTACTAATTGTGAGGTCACCTTTTTAAAAACCCAAATTGGAAACCTGCTCTGTTTCTTAAACTTCACACATTAAGAGAGTTCATTTTGACTTGCTGGAATGGAGGTGGTTTCAACTATATTATTTGGCCATATGCGTAAAAGAAAGGAATGTGTAGATAGAGAATAGGAAAAGTGTGAAGAGAAGTAATCAGTGTAACAGTATTTCATTGAGAGACTTCATTTTTTTTTTTTTTAAGATTTTATTTATTTGAGAGAGAGAGACTGAGAGAGAGAGAGCACATGAGAGGGGGGAGGGTTGGGAGGGTCAGAGGGAGAAGCAGACTCCCTGCCGAGCAGGGAGCCCGATGTGGGACTCGATCCAGGGACTCCAGGATCATGACCTAAGCCGAAGGCAGTCGCTTAACCAACTGAGCCATCCAGGCGCCCGAGAGACTTCATTTTTTAAATACGAATTTAGGCATTATGTGCATGGAAGTACAGAATTAGTATATTCATAATCCAGTGGCTTCATAGTGACTCTCCTTGTCCTTAATGACAATTTTTTTGCCTTAAAGTATTTCATATAACATTGATATAGCTAAATATTTTTCTAGTATAATCGTTTCCATTTTGTGTATGTGTGTGTGATATTTTTGTGTTTTGTCTTTTTGTGTATACATAGATGCCCATAGTAGTGGTGTTAGAATGTTAGTGTAAACAGTTTTTAGCCTACTCTGACAATGTTTTATAACTGTCAGGTTTAGTTTAGGGTTATTGTAATTACTCTTATTGGGACTTACTCTACTATTTTGGGCATTCAATTTACTCTGATTATTTATCACCTCCCTACAGCGCCCTTTACTACTATTCAGATGAAGTGCTTTTTGTTTTCCTGTTCTCTCTACTGATTTGGAAATTATATACTTGCTGTATTTTAATTGTTTGGCACTTTCCTATAAAAATGTGCACTTTTATTATAGCTCTGCTCTTCCCAGACAGTATGATCACTTTAGCATTTGTAGTACTTTGGTTCCATTTTTTTCCTAACAGCTTTATTAAGGTATAATTTATATACCATAACATCCATTTTTTAAGTGTGCAGTTTGGTGGTTTTAAATTTCAAGTCATGCTACTATTGCTACAACCCAGTTTTAGAACATTTCCATCGTGCTAAAAAGATCCTTTGTACCCATTTACAGTCAGTCCCTATTTATTTATTTTTATTTTATTTTTATTTTTAAAGATTTTATTTATTTGACAGAGAGAGATACAGCGAGAGAGGGAACACAGCAGCGGGAGTGGGAGAGGGAGAAACAGGCTTCCCGCGGAGCGGGGAGCCCGATGCGGGGCTCGATCCCAGGACCTGGAATCATGACCTGAGCCAAAGGCAGACGCTTAACGACTGAGCCACCCAGGCACCCCGTCAGTCCCTATTTAGATCCTCAGTCTCGGGCAACCACTAATTTGCTTTCTCTGTACGGATTTCCATTTTCTGGACAGTTAATATAAATGGAATCACACAATATTTAGTCTTTTGCATCTGTCTTCCAGTTGGCATCAGGTTTTTGAGGTTCATCCATGTTGTATTAATGCATCAGTAGTTCCTTCTTATTGCTGCATAGTAGTCCATTGTATGGATATACCACATTTTGTTGATTCATTCACTAGTGGTGAACACTTGAATTGTTCACTTTTCTGGGTATTGTGAATAATGTTACTGTCAGCATTCACATTGCAAGTTTTTGTGTAGACGTATGTTCTTTATTTCTCTTGAATAGATACCTAGGAGTGGTGTTGCTAGATTGGATGATGAATTTAGGTTTAGCTTTTTAAGAGATTGCAGTTTTTCAAAGTGGCTGTATAATTTTACATACCATCAGTGTATGTTTCCGGTTTGTACATATCCTTGGTAACACCGTTTGGTCTTTTTCACTTTAGCCATTCTAATGGCTATAAAGCTTTCTTATTTATTTATTTATTTATTTATTTATTTATTTATTTATATTTGCATTTCTGTAGTGACTAATGATGTTGAAAACTTTCATGTACTGTTAGCCATTGTTTAGTACTTTCATGTTTAGTACTTTCACATAGTACTTTCATGTACTGTTAGACTCTGAAGTGTCTATTCAAATTTGTTGCTCACTTTTAAATTGGGTTCTTATTATTGAGTTGTAAGAGTTTTTTACGTGTTCTAAATACAAGTTTAATATCAGATATGATTTGCAAATATTTCTCAAGCCTGGCTTGTCTTTGATTTTTTTTTTTTTTAATGGTGTTTTTGAAGCACAAAAGTCTTCGGTTTTGAAGAAGTCCAGTTGATAAATCTTTTCTTTTATGGATTTTTCTTCCCTTTTTTCCTCTTTTTCTTTCTTTCCTCCCTTCCATCCTTCCTTTCTTTTTTCTTTTTCTTTTTTTTTTTCTTTTGGTGTCTTATTGAAGAACTCTGCCTAACCCAGAGTCACAATGATTTTTCTCCTGTGTTTTCTTCTAATACAGTTTTAGCTCTTAAAGTAAGGGCTATGATCATTTTGAGTTAATTTTTGTCTATGATGTGAGACAAGGGTTTAAATTCAGTTGGATACCCACCCAGTTGTCCCAGAACCTCTTATTGAAAAGATTGTCCTTTTTACAAGGAATTATTTTGGCTTTCTTTTTGAAAATCAGTTGAGGGCGCCTGGGTGGCTCAGTTGGTTAAGCGACTGCCTTCGGCTCAGGTCATGATCCTGGAGTCCCGGGATCGAGTCCCGCGTCGGGCTCCCTGCTCAGCAGGGAGTCTGCTTCTCCCTCTGACCCTCCCCCCTCTCATGTGCTCTCTCTCTCTCAAATAAATAAAATCTTTAAAAAAAAAATCAGTTGATTGTAAGTATGAAGCTGTTTCTTTGTGTACTCCCAATTATGTTTCATCTATTTGTCTATCCTTATGTCAGTACCAAATGGTCTTTATTTACTGTGGCTTTCGTAATTTTTCACATAGGGAAATGTTAAGTTCTCCAATGTTGTTCTTTTTCAAAATGTTTTTGGCTATTCTGAGTCCTTTGTGTTTCGATGTAAATTTTAGGATCATCTTACCCACTACTGCAGAAAAGCCTGCTGAGATTTTTACTGGGATTATATTAAATCTACAGATGAATTTGGGGAGAATTACCAAGTTACTATTGAGTCTTCTTAATCGAGGAACATGGACTGTATTCTTCATATATTTGGATCCTCATTAATTCAGTAATGTTAAGTAGTTTTCAGTGTACAACTCTTATACTCTTACTAAATTTATTCCTAAGTATTTCATTATTTGTGATGCTATTATGAGTGGAATTGTTTCCTTATGACATTTTTAAATTGTTCATTTCTAGTATGTAGAAATGTGGTTGACTTTTGTATATTGTTTTTGTATCCTGCAACTTTCCTGAACTCAGTTATTAGTTTTTGTCACAAGGATGTGTGTGTGTGTGTGTGTGTGTGTGTGTATTCCTTAGGATTTGCTACATAAAAGATCATTTTATCTGTGAATAAGAAGTTTACTTCCTTTTTTTCCCATCTGAATTCCTTTTGTTTTTCTTAACTGATTGCACTGGCTAGAACCTCTGGTACAATATTGAATAGAAGTGGTAAGAATGGACATCTTTTCCTTATTTCTGATATTAGCGAGAAGGTGTTCAATATTTCACCATTAAGTGTGATGTTTGCTGTAAGTCTTTCATAGATACCTTTTATTAGGTTAAGGAAATTTCCTTTTATTCTTGGTTTGTTGGAGTTTTCTCTCATGAATGGGGCTGGATTTTGTCATTTTTTTCCTGTATCGAGATAATTGTGATTTTTCTCTTTATTAATACAGTATATTATATCAATTGATTTTTCTGATGTTAAGCCAACCCTGCATTCCTGGGATAAATCCCACTTTGTATAATCTTTTTTAGATGTTATTATATAATCCTTTTGTTGTATAATTCTATGTTGTGTATAGTCCTTTTTATGTGTTCTTGAATTTGGTTTGCAGATACGTTGTAGGGGATATTCATGAGAAATACCAGTCTGTAGTGCTCTATTCTTGTGATGTCTTTGTTTGGCTTTTGTATCAGGATAACACTAGTCTCGTAGAACAAGATGGGAAGTTTTTCTTACTCCTCTGAATATGTTTATGAGGAATTGGTATTATTTTTATCTGTGTTTGATAGAATTTGCCAGTGAAAACATCTGGGCATAGGCTTTTCTTTTTGGGGATATTTGTAATTACTACTCAGTTTCTTTACTTGTTATATTTGAATTTTGTATTTCTTCTTGAGCCCTTTATGGTAATTTTGGCTTTCTAAGAATTTGTCCGTTTCATGTAAGTTGTCTGATTTGTTGGCCTAAAGTTGTTAATAGTAGTTCCTTATAATCCATTTAGTTTCTGTAAGATTAGTAATGATTTCATTTCTGATTTTGCTGATTTTTGTCTTCTCTCATTTTTTGGTCAGTCTAGCCAGAGCTCTGTCAATTTTCTTGATCTTTTCAAAGAAACATTTTTGTATTTCATTGATTTTTTTTTTCCCTCTTGTTTTCTATTTTATTGATTTCCACTCCAATCTTTATTATTTCCTTCTTTCTCCTTGCTTTGGGCTTAGTTTGGCCTTCCTTTTTAGTTTTTTTAATGTGCTAACTTAAGGTATTGATCTGAGATTATACCTTTCTCATATAGGCACTTAAAGATATAAATTAACCTCTAAGCACTGCTTTAACCACATCCAGTGAATTTTGATCTGTTGTATTTTCATTTTCCTTTAGTTCAAAATATTCTATGATCTCTTGAGATGTCTTGTTTGATCCATGGATTATTTAAATATGTATTGTTTAATTTCCAAATATTTGAGAATTTCCCAAGTATCTGTCTGTTATTGATTCCTATTTTAATTCTGTTGTCCGGAGAACATACTTACTATGTCCTTAGTCTTTTAAAATTCATGAAGACTTTTTTTTATGAGTAATGGATACTCTCTCCTGTGTTTTTGGAAGAATCTGTATTCTCTTGCTCTTAGAGTATCATGGCATGTTCATCGATATCACTGTCTTCTGTATTCTTGCTGGTTTTCTGTCTACTTGCTCTGTCCATTATTGAGAGTGGGTTATTGAGGTCTTAAATTTCTATTGTTGAGTTGTCATAGCTTTTCATTTTTGGTAATTTTAGCTCCATTTGTTTTTTGACTCTGTTGTTAGGTGCATATATGTTTGTCATTGTTATAGCATCTTGATGAATTAATACTGTTTTTATTACAAAATGCCCCTCTTTTTCCTTAGTAATATTTTTATCTTAAAGTCTATGTTCATGACCACTTTGGCTCTATTATGATTACATTTATGTAGTGCTCCTTTTAGGTCCAACCCATTTGTGTCTTTGAATTTAGCATTCATGTTGTGTAGATAGCATATAGTTGAATCTTGCTTTTTAAAAATCTATTCTGGTAGTCTCCCTTTTGATTACATGAATTAATAATTATAGATCATTTACATCTGCCATTTTGCTGTTTGTTTTTTATATGTCTTATGTCTTTTTTTTCTTCTGTTTCTCCTTGATTTTCTTCTTGGTGTTAAGTAAATATTTCTTTTAGTATATCCTTTTAATTTCTTTGTTTTCTCAACTATTTCTTAGTATTTACTGCTTCCCCCCCCACCCAAGGGTATAGGCCATACTTTCCTTTTTAAAACTGGACATTTTAAATAATGCATTTTAACAACTCTGGATTCTGATCTCCTTTTGCCTGGAATAATTGTGTGGAATTTGTTTCTTCCACAATGTGTGGCCCCTGATGTCTCTTCATTTTTTTTTTTCTTTAATTCTTGTTTTTATTTTTAAGCCCAGCTTCTTTTGGCATTCTTGGATCAGTATATCTTAGTGGCCAACCAGTGATTGGTCAGAGGTTATAGTTAAATATCTTGAGCCATTAAGGCTCCCATCATTTGTCAGTGCACCTGTGTGTGGTTTGGAGCATGCATTCAAAATTCATGCAGTTTACAAGACTTCCCCAGTTTTTATTTTTACTTCATTCCAGCTTTCCTGTGCCTCCTCTGTGTGTATCTGTGCATGTGTGTGTGTGCATGATAACGTGCAAGGCCTCAGAGGTTCTATAAACAGCTAGAGCCTTCTCAGGTACCTCATGAGCATGTATGTATATACCCTAACATGCCCCCAGTCTTTCAAAATGTCAGCTTATCAAGGCCTGTGGGTGTCTCACTCCCTAGATCTTCCTGTGAAATTTCCAGCCAGACTGCTGGTCTCTTGGTTGCATCAACTAGTGTTGCAACCTCAGGTCAGCTGTGATGTGAGCCTTTCCCATTTGTTTTGACAAAGTTTCTGGTCATTGGGATTTCCCACATTGTTCCAGACCTAGTCATTCCCAGCCCAAGTAAATGCTTCAGTTTTCACGAACTGTCCTGCCCTACTAGAACCAGTGTTCAGAAGGAGCTGGGTGAAGGAAGGTGGCTAACGTGTCACAGACTACGTCATTCTTACCCAGTGCTCGGTTTCTTGTTTTATGCCTTTGGTCAGTTTTCAGAGTTCTGAAATAGTTGTTTTTGACAGTTTTGTCCAATTTTACCCTTGCTCTTTGGGGAAAGTATTAACAAAGGCCCTCACTTTGCCCTTCCTTTCAATTGTCTGTTAAAAATTTTTTTAAAAAAAGATTTACTTATTTATTTGAGAGAGCACCAGTGGAGCAGGGAGGGGCAGAGAGAGGGAGAAGCAGACTCCCCGCTGAGCAGGGAGCCTGACTCAGGGCTCAATCCCAGGGTCCTGAGCAGAAGGCAGTCGCTTAACTGACTGAGCCACCCAGGCGCGCCCCACCCTCCAATTTTTAATGTATGAAAATCTTTAATGTCTGTTCCTGAATTTACCATTTCTCGTCTTTTCATTATTTTCTGTACATTCAGGTTTCCACCTGATTTTTTTTCCTCCAGCCTACAGAATGTCCCTTAACAGTTCTTTTAGTGTGACAGATCAATTAACCGTTCTGTCAATTTTTATCTGACCAAGTGTTATTTGGTCTTCATTTTTGAAAGGTATTTTTGCTGGGTAGAGAATCCTTTTGATAGGTTATTTTCCTTTAGCACTTTGAAGATATTTTTCTATAGGCTTGAATTTTGTGGTTTTCGCTATCTTTGTTGCTCTGTATGTGATGTTTATCTTTTTTCTGTGGCAATTTAATAATGATGTGCTTAGGAATGATTTCCTTTGTGCTTAGTCTTGTTGGGGTTTGTTGAGCATCTTGGATCTGTGGATTTAGAGTTTTGTTTTCTCAAATTTGGAAATATTTTGGCCATCATTTCTTTAAATATTGTTTGCCCCCCCACACACACTCATTTTGTAATACCAATCACATTTATGTTATACAGCATTTATTGTCCCCGGAGGTCATTGAGGCTTGTTCAGTTTTGTTCAGCCCTTCTCTCTGTTTTCATTCTGGGTAGGTTTTACTGATAGGTTTTTAAGTTCACTGATTTTTTTTTTCCTGCAGTATCTTTTTATTTGCTCTTGATTACATCCAGTAAATTTTTTGTTTCAGATATCATATATATTTTTTTACCTCCAGAATTTCCATTTGGTTCTTTATTTTTTTAAAGATTTTTATTTATTTATTGAGAGAGATAGTGATAGAGAAAGCATGAGAGGGGGAGAGTCAGAGGGAGAAGCAGACTCCCCGCTGAGCAGGGAGCCTGATGCGGGACTCGATCCCGGGACTCTAGGATCATGACCTGAGCCGAAGGCAGTCGCTTAAACAACTGAGCCACCCAGGCGCCCTGGTTCTTGTTTTTTTAATATAAAAATCTTTTGGGGCGCCTGGGTGGCTGTCAGGCGTCTTCCTTCGGCTCAGGTCATGATCCTAGGGTCCTGGGATCAAGCCCCACATCGGGCTCCCTGCTCAGCAGGGAGTCTGCTTCTTCTCCCCCCTTGCTCGTGCTCTATCTCCCTCTCTCTCTCTCAGGTAAAATCTTTGAAAAACAAATATAAATCTTTCATTTCTCTCTTTATTATCTTAATGATTTCCTTTAAATTGAGCATATTTGAATAGCTGTTTTAAAGTTCTTTTCTGCTAATTGTGTCATTTCTAGCATTTTTACATCATGTCTACAGCTCTGCTGACTGGTTTTCCCCCTGATCATGGGTCCCAGTTTGCTGCTTATTCTCATGTTTAGTAATTTTTTATTTGATGCCAGAATTCTTTTTTTATTTTGGATAAATCTAGATTTACAGAAAAGTTTCAAAGATAACTCAGAGGGCTGTCATACATCCCTTGCCCAATTTGTTTCCCCTTAATGGTACCATATTACATTACCAAGGTACACTTGTCAAAACTAAGAAGTTAGCACAACACAGTATTAACTAAACTCAGACTTCATTTGTATTTTACCACTTCTTCCACCAATGCCATTTTTCTTTCCAGAATCCATGGCAGGATGCCACGTTGTGCTTAGTTGTCATGTCTTTGGTCTCATCCTATTTGTGACAATTTTTCAGTCTCTTGTTTTTTCATGACCTTAATAGTTTTGAAGGATATTGGCCAGGTAATTTTATAGGATGTTCCTTGGTTTGGGTTTGTCCATTGTCTTCTTATGCTTAGCCTGGAGTTAAGAGTCTGGGGAAGAGTATCATAGAGATGAGGTGCCTTGCTCTTCGCATCACATCAGCATGTTGATCTGGATCACTTCATGAAGTTGTTGGCTTCTCTCTCATAAGCTCAGTCTTATTTGCTTGGATTCCTCCTCATGCTGTGGTCCAGAAAAATGTCTCTTGAGAAAAACGGGGATTATAGGACTCACCTCTTTGTTTCCTTTTGTTTGGGGATCTCAGTCTTGTACTACCCGTTGCTCTAGTGTCTGAAAACACTTGTGTCATGGATTTTGTGCAGTTTCCCAGCTGTTTATGGCAGAAGGACAGATTCGTACCAGTTTATTTCAAGACTAGAATCAAAAGTCCTTGGCAGGACCTCTTTCTGTTGCGTCCATCGATCAGGTGTCTCAGTTCGTTTCATTGCCTGTGGCTCCTCAGAACCCCATCGGGAGGAGGGCTAGCTTAGGGTTACACACTCCCAGGGGGACTCCAGCGCAAGCCACCCCGCCTAGAGCTCAGGCAGATAGGAACAAGTTTCTTTGGTGTGTCCTTTTGGTAGTGGGGAAATTTCTCCCCGTCTGTCCTTTTACTTGGCTCCAGCTCTTCATGGGTCCTGTCTTAGTTCTGACTGACTCCCTCACTGACCTCAAGGACTTGCCTCCGGTTTCCTGAGATTTTAAAACCTAAACCTTTTGGTTGGCTTCCAGAACAGCTCTAACCTGATGATAATGGTTTTAGCTTTTTTTGTTTTGTTTTTTTTAATCTTTACTTTTTTTAAAGCCACTGGTGATTTGTTACTTTCTTTCTTACTTGCTCTTGATTACATCTACATTTGAGAAGATGTTTGGCTTATTTTATCCAGCATTTCTAGAGATTTTGTAGCAGGAAAGCTGACAGAATATTTGTTTATAGTATCCTTGAGCATTTTCTCTGTGTAAAGTACCATTCTAAGCCCTAAAGAAGTGATCCATTGCTTTCAGGTGGTCTATCTTACTTGGGAAGGCAGGTCAGCGTCTGGGTCAAAGAAGAATACCAAGACGGCTCTAGGAGATCCACAGTGAGGATTCAAACTTAGAGTCCTGTGTCCTCTTTGAGATAAGGAAATTGGCAACTGCTTCATGTCAGAGGAGGTACTCTCTAGGTGGGATAGTGCTCAGTGGGATTTACAGGATGGAAATAATCCTGATATTCTTACTGGGGACAGAGCTAGTAAAATTAGAACCTACCCAGGGGTTTTATTTACACTATGTTCAAGTTATAAGACCCTGAGCCTTTTAATCAGTAAACATATAGTTTTGGAGATTGTTCTCTTGGGATCCAGCGTTGTTTTTGTTTTTGTTTTTTTTTAACCATTGTACATTTGGGGTTTGGAAGCTAAACTGGAAAATGAGAGTGGAATGCCAGTGATGATTTGGTGAATCCTGTTTGCAAGGAGGGAATGGTTCAATTTGGTGGAAATGACAATGAAAACAAAATATTTGTGCTTTAGAGCAGGCTTTGAGATTCTAAGATAGCAGTATATAGGCTAGATCCATTTGTGGCCACAAAGGCTAAAATAGTAAGTTTAATTTTTTCTATAAGGAGTAGCAGGCAGACCTTCAGAAAAGTGAAGTTTGTAAATACTTGTTGAAATGTAACTGTATTTAAAAATGGAGGGCCTAGTATGATCTCTGTAGGGTTTTTGCAGGGCCCAGCTCTGTGTTCTGCATTCTGGTGTTTCTATCCTAAACGACTCATGTGTGTCTTACGCACGGCTGTTGCATCTCTAGTGGGTCCTTTACTGAGAGCAGCTCCCCAAGGCCATGTCAGTGTTGGAACTGCAACATGTCTGAATTAGGGAACTTTTTGGAAATTTGTTGATTCCTGAAAAGCAAAGAATTAAGTCGTCAGGAACCATACCTAAAATTGATGATTGGGAAGAAAACATAAAAAAATATATCTGTTGATTTTAAAACTGTACAGTATTTGTGGAAAATTACTTTTTATGTTGCAGTGCAGTCAGCTAATTAGGGCCCGGGGTGGGAAGTTCCATGATGTGTGGTATCCGATGCACTAGGGAACATTCCCTGCTGACGGTGAATCTGTCAGGAACACTGCAGCATCCGAGGGTTCTGAGGGTTGAGCCTGGACTGACTGCACCGTGGTCGAGCTGTGTGCCTCACCGTTCTCGCTTTCACACACCCTCCACCTTGGTGATATTTAATCTAGCTTCAGCAACCTCTGCGGTGATTTGTCTTTCTTCTTCTGAACTCTTGAACTGAAAGAACTCTCGACTTTGAAATGCATTGACCAGACAGAAGGACTGAGTCCCGGGGCTGAAAGCGTGGCGGCTGCGTGCTGGGACTGGTTGGCGTCAGCGGAAATACCCACCCTCGGGGGTCCGATTGGGGCGGAGGGCGCCGTTGGTCACTTGACGCCTTCTCAGTCACCAGTGTTTGGCTCATCACCATGCCCGCATTCTCTTGCTTTGGAAATTGAAAATGGCAGATTTCGGTGTCCTAAGAGTGGTGAATGCAGCTATTTTTGTTGTTCATTTTAGGGAAGCAACGACTTCTGTGAAAAGATGAACCAGGGTTAAAAGAAATCAGATGTGTGTATTTGGTATGCAATATTTTTGTATTACAAATAGCTACATTCTAACCCACATTAACCCCATGATATGTGAATTTTGCCAACTCCTGCTGTGTCTTTTAAATCAAATCCAGTAAATCACTATGAACGTTCTAATTTCTAAACAAACTAGTCTTCCAGTAGAGGTGCTTTAACACTGTACTGCAAATTAGACAACCTAAGATAAATGGACCATCTTTGTTAATTATGTAGTTTAATTGATCAAAACTACCAGATAGGATTTTATTTATAGCAGTTTTGCTTAGTATCAAATTCCATACTATTAAATAGCTTGTGAGTCGTACATCTGGGGTCATTAAGATATATGCTTTTATTTAGCTTCCGTTAACCTTATTAAGTACCTTTTTTTGGTCTCGCTCATGTCACAATATGAAATTGCTTTTAATTGAGATGACCAGCTTCCATTAGATTGTTCAACCCCCATTGTATACACGAACACAAAGCACTTTTCATTTTTGCTCTATTGATCGAGCAGCAATTTGCTTGAACTATATTCAGAAACTGGTGGAGGAAGATGGGAGAAGGTTTCTCTAAAGGTTCTCTCTGGTGGTGGTTCGCTCTGTGGCAAACCCCACTGTTCGCATGTAAATCATTTTGCCAGTAGGTAGCAGTGGTGAGCAGAGGCACCGACAGAAAGCTGCCAGTCAGCGGTTATAAATTATTATTCATTTCTGTTATAGGTGGGGTGTGCAGTCAGTTACAGTAATAATTACCAGGACTAGAGGGTTTCCTAGGCAACCAATTTCCCCCCTCATTCATGCTGTTGCTGAGAGAGTGCCCGTAAAGCATGACATTGCTGTATTCTGAGGTTTGTTGGCCCCCTGCTGCTCCAGGTTTGAGGTTAGTTACAGCATCATAAGGTGCTCTCAAGCATAGAGAGCTCAGGCTGGGCTGGAAAGCACGCTGGCGAGGGGGCCGCCTCCACCGTTTCACTTTTAAAGAGCAGGGCTCTGAAAAGGCAAATTCCACATTCTGCTTGATAACATTGCTAAGATCTCTAGAGTTGTAGAACATTTTATTCTCTCTTTATTTTGGAAATAGTGGGTCATTTCAGTTTTAAGTTTTATTATTTAACAAAAATGTGCAGAGACAGACCTGGAACCAGATCTCTGCTTAGGACTCGAGTCAAATAAATCAATGGGAACCTGTCATAGCTAATCATGGATGTGTTCGTTGTTTCTTCAGTTTTATGAAAATGGCTCATAAAGAGGAAGGTAACACATTCTTCCTGCAGGAGCAGGATTAGTTCTTTATGTGGTAGGAAAATAATAGAAACCACATCTGTTATCAGGGATCTATACATAAATCATATCCTACATTTTGGGGCTCTCTAAAATCTTTCATTTTAATGAACTTACATCAAGTGCTTTGCAGTGATAAAAAGTATTTGTTTGTGTCTGCCATGAAAAAGATAGGGGATTCATGTTTCAGTCTTACATGGAGATGTGAAATGTTTATCCATTTACAAGGCAGAAGTCACAAACCCAGACATGATGCATCCAGATCTCATTCTCTGCTAGATGATTACAAAGGGGTTCGGGACCCCACATTGGACCTGTGTATTTGTTACCATGTGTCCTTGGTGAGATGTAAGCTGTCTTCTACTGAGTGTGCGTGGCGGAGGGCATGCGGTTTGTGGGGGCGGGGGGACACCAGAGCTGCTTGGGACATTATTTCATTGTATGTGGACCACGGCCAGGCTCCTGTGTTTGTGGGGCTTCTTACACTCCATGCAGGCTCCTCCTTTCTGAGAAAGAGAACGTGAAGGAATCTTCTCTGTCCCCATTACAGCCCTCCCCTGCTCTCAGCTATGACTCCACCTCTAGCAACTGGCACACCCGTGTCCCACTTCCCCTTAGAGGAGTCTAAGCACCGCCTGCCCTGCCCCACACTCCTGTGCAGGGTAGTGAGCCTCCAGTCAGGCCCAGAAGCAGTGAGTGTGGACGTGGGCTGGCTGGGTCCTGCCAGAGGCCGGAGCGAACAGCCCTATGACTCACTTAGCCTTCCCTGTGTCTGGGGAAGACTGCCTTCCACTGACCCAGCTCTGTCCCGCGGCTCCAGGATATGGGCCCTAAGGCTCACCTGCACTGGACCGTGAGAGCATGAATTTCCCACTTCCCACAGGAGGGAATCCTGAGGTCCAGTTTCCTGAGAGCACTTCAACTGTGCTAAACACAAATGTTTAGTCGTTCTGTTGGAGGTGGCCTTATGGAGGGATTCATAAAAATATATGTGGACTATGTTTTTGATAGTATAGATACTATAAAATGTAATTGGCTATACAAATCTATCAGGATGGGTTCATCTGAAGTTTAGGTGTGCTTTAAATAGTTTAATCTTTTAAAAAGTATTTATAAGCCCAAACTATGAGGCTAGCACCTGCTCGCCCAAAGAGTTTTATGAAGAAATCTGTTTTCCTCTGAATGGTTTAACAGCCTCAATGGAAGGGGGTGAATTTCCTGAAATGTAGTGATCTGATATACTTCAGGCGAGGACTTCTGCCCGACTAAGCAAAGGAAATCATTCTTTATTTCATATTGCATATTCTGTAGTGTAAACTATCTAAACTCAAGTGCGTAGCTAATGTTATAGATTAGATAATGAACTGATAACATGTTACACAGTGAGTTAAAGACATACAGCGAAGTCATTATTTACTGAGAGACAACTATTTTGCAATAGGGAGTCAGAAAAAGGGGGTGATCTCAAGTGAGTCCATTCTGAACTCTAGATTTAAAAGAATCCCTTTTTAAAAATGACATCTTCTGCATCTCTGGTTTCTGGAGAAAGAAGGAATACCTTAATCTTTAGAAAGAGGCCAGTCTCGTGTTTATAAAATAATAAAATAGAAAAAGTTGACACCTCCTTGATTATAAGCTTGTTATTCTGTTTTGTTTTGTTTTGTTTTTAAATAATTGAACTGTTTTCAGGAAACATTGTTAAAATCTTAAGGTTAAAACATTCTTTTTTTTTTTTTTTTTGTCTAAAGATCACTCTGCACCCCAGACAAAGGAAATATTTAAACTGTTAAATTTGAACAAAGATACAGTCTGCATATGACTTCTCTGAAGCCCTATAAAAATTCTTTAAAATTGCCTATTCACTCAAATTTACTGAGTGTAGCAAAAATGTCAAAGGCATAAAGTCAGAGAAGATTGAATAAAATAATGCAGAAAGACAGATTAGTCATGCACAGACCCACACAGCCTTTCAGAGCACACAATACCACTTTTTATTACCGCTCTATCTTTACAAAGACTACGTTCAATACATAGAAGATGATACATGGTCAGCCATGTCATCTGCCTTTGATTCCAGGACTCATTTATCTGGGCCCTTTTCACAATGACATTGATGAGAAATCTCAGTGTTTTCAGAGCATTGTTTTATTTATCATATATAATGGCTGGTAAAAAACAAAAACAAAACAGGATTATGTCACCAATGGCACATAAAAGAGTTGCATAGAAAATTCTGTGACAAAGTTTGGTAAAACAGAACAAGGAGGCTCACGTGACTGTTCTTTCCACTGCCTTCTCCCCCCATTCTAATCCCCCGAAGATCTGCACACTGATAAATGTTAAAAATATTAAGAAAATGTTGTGTTAAGCCAAATAGAGGTTACCCCTAGTCGTTGTAAAACTCTTTGGCAATTACATTTTTGTTTAAATTTAGAACATTTTAATTACTCTAGAGTTGCTGACCAATATTTATGCATTTGCAAAGGGAAAAGAGACTATTTGTCAGTCAGTTTTGTATCTTGCAAATTTAATAAAGCGCAGCCCTTAAGATAGAATTTCTTAGGCTGCCACAATTGACAAAAGCCAGCTAATGCTGAAATGTCAACAGCAGACCTCATCAGCAGGCTGCACTGCTGTGCAATCAAGAGCGAGCCGTAGCTCCGTATAAACAAGGGTATGTACCGTGCATGTGTGGGGCTGAGGGGCCCGGGGTCCCAGCGCCGAGGGGACCCAACGGCACGAGCTTGCGGTGCGAACATGTTGAGAATTCCTCCAGAAAACAGCTTCCCTCTACCACTTCTAAATTTTAAGGGAATCAGTACTGTGTATATATTACTCAGAGCAAGTCCCTGGGTGAAGGGACCGAGGTGGTGACTGACAGCCGCCTTAGAAAAGGTTATCTGGCTTATGTTCTTTGGGGGGAACTTCATTTCCATGCCCATGGGGGAACGTCTTTATCTTTCTGTGCCTTTGGTGTTGTCAGCGAGAATGCTTGAGAACTATTTAGGGGAGTTTCACTTTTTTGGATTGCTGAACGCGAAGGTCCTCGACAGCGTGCACCTGCGGGGTGGAGGCAGGCCTGGGGGGCCGGGGAGCCCAGTCTCACCGCCCCCCTGGCCGTGCCCATCTAGCGGGTGGGCCCTTGGGCAGGTTGCCGGACTTCCGAGTCACGTCCTTGCAGACGTCAAGGTAGCACACGTGGAAGGCTGTGTGGCTGGGGAGGCAGGGGTTTGTGTGTGGTGCTCACGGGGAAGATGGGGAGGGTCAACCTGCTCTGGCTTCTGTTGCCCTTTGAAGACTTGCTTTGGTCCTATTTCCTTGATCCAGTGAGCTTGCCTTCTCTGTCCCATCACCACGTCCTGTGGACTGGCGCCGGGGATTCACAAGGCCTTCAAGTGAACGGAGGCCCGGAGACTTGGAGCGGGAAGAGCTTTCCGCAAGGCCCCAGTGTTCAGTCTGTAGACCTTCCTTTAGCGCTCGAGGTCGGACGGGGAGGGGAGCTGCAGGTTGCCTGGTTAGAAGGGAGGATTCCGTGGAAGGAGAGGCTCAGAATGTCTAGCTGTGTGCCCCGCTCGCCCACAGCGCTCATGCACCCCCCTTTCTCCCGGTCTGTCTAAACCGAAATCTAGCCCAGTGCTGCCCACTGACTGCCGGAGTGAGTCTAGGGCCTGCAGCCTCTGTCCGTGCCCACCGCTGGCTGCCCCGGCCCGGAGCCACCCCAGCTAACCCCTGCCGTCTGCAGCCCATTGGCCCCTGGGAGGCACGGAGAGAGGGACACACCTGTGCTAGTTTGGGGGGGGCTGTGGGTCTCGTTCAACCAGAACATGCGTTTAGCCTCCACCCTCTCCTTCTGGTTGCGGGGCAGTGCCCCGCGTGCCCTGATGTTCTCCCCTTCCCCCGTCAAGGCTCCTGCGGGCAGCAGTCTGGGCGTGTATGGAGAGGGGCGCCAGTGTTGCAGGTACCCGCCTGTGTGGCTGTCCTGCCCTAGGAGGAGGCTGCTTCTCTGCGCTTGGGTCCCTGACATTTGTTTAGTCAAAAGTCTTTCTTGAGCCCCTATATGCCGTGGGTGCCGGGCATAGAACAGTGAGCAAGATGGGCCTGGGCACTGCCTTCATGGAACTTTGAGTCTAGTGAGAAAGCCAAGCGCATCAATGTAAATGGGCCGGGAGAGGAACCGGGTGGGGGCCGGGGGTCAGGAAAGGCCACGGGATGGGGCGGCAGCCCCAAGATCTGAAGGATGAGTAGGAGGGAGCCTTGGGGAGTAGCCAGGAGGAGGGAACAGCCAGTGCCAAGGCCCTGAGGCAGGCACGCCTGGCTGGGGGGCTAGGGCGTGGGGTGGAGAGAGGCCACGGGTGCGTCTGGAGGGTCACCAGGCTCTTGCTTGCTGAGGACGGGGCTTATGCTCGGGGCAGTGGGAAGGTTCTGAGGGTTCTGAGCAGGACAGTGACTGGGTCTGACTCCCATTTAAAGAAAATCACTGGGTCTGCTCCCTTCGGATTGAGGGAGGCTGGGCGTGGAAGCGGGGAGACCAGGAGACTGTTGTCACAGGCAGACTGTGTAGACGCTACAACAGTGGAGACAGAGGGAACAAATTTAATATATATATTGTGGTCGGAATTGGGGGGTGCTCACCGACAGACGCCTATTGGGAGAGCCAGAGTAGCTTAGTCCTCAGCGGCTGGCTGGGGCACAGGGTGAGGTCGCCGCAAGGTGAAGGAGATGCAGGAGCCTGGGAAGAGGAGGGTGCTCAGCATCACCCCACATTCTGGAAAAGAACAGGCCACACGAGGCCCTCAGGAAATACACTGCGCCGTGGAGAACCCAGCAGGGCACCCGGGCTCTTGCTTCTATGTCAAGACTCAAGTCAGCCCTCTCCCACCTCTCCTGGGAGCCCCCTCGCCGGTCCCGACCATCCTGGACTCCACTCACGTGGCGTTCGCATGCTGGTGGGTGATCCACGGGCATGGAGGGACACCGGCCAGAAAGGGGAGCCGTGGCCCTTCGCTGTGCTTGGGGGGCTGGAGGAGACGGTAAGCCATGGAGGCCCGAGGGAGGACAGAGGCCGGGGAAACTCCAGAAGGGAGGTCATGGTGGAGGTGAGGCTCCAGGGGGAGACAGGGGCTGAGGGGTGCTGGAGAGGGGGCCAGGCACACCTGCTCCACAGGGGCGAGCCCAGGGGGCCAGCCTGGTCACAGCCAAGCGGCCAGAAAGGCGCCCCCAAATGACAGGTCACCCTGCTGCCACTGGAGAGGTGAAGCTCCTGCCCACGGGGGTCAAACCAGGTCTAGAACTCGAACCCTGGGCCCTGACTACCCATCCAGTGTCTCTTCACTAAGTCTCTCAAAACTAGCTTGATCAGAGATGTAAAGATTATAACCCCAGCCCCGGTAGTTGCAACATTACATACAACAGTGAAATATTGGCAAAATCCAAGTGTCTGATAATCAGGATCTAGTTAAGAATGAAATATAAAAATATGTGTGGCTATTAAAATAGCTTTTAGAGACTTTAAACAGTGTTGGCTAATGCTTGTGATGTATTCCATGTTGTATGAAAGCCCTATTTTGTAAAAAAGGACCTAAATGCAAATATATTAGTCAAGGTTCTCTAGAGAAACAGAACCAATAGGATGTATGTACACACGTGTGTGTGTGTGTGTGTTTGTGGAGAATGAGGGGAGGGTTTATTTTAAGGAACTGGCTCATGCAATTGTTGGGGCTGGCAAGCCCCAAATCTGGAGACCCAGGGAAAAGTTGACGTTGCATCTTGAATATGAGGCTTGTCAGGAGGCAGAATTCCCTCCTCCTTGGGGACCTCGGGATTTTTCTCTTAAGGCCTTCAACTGATTGGATGAGGCTCACCCACACTATGGAGAGTAATCTGCTTTACTCAAAATCTACTGATTTAAATGTTAAGCTAAAAAGTACCTTCAAAACAACACCTAGACTGGCATCTGACCAATAACTGGGCACCATGGCCTAGCAAGCTGATACATAAAATGAACTTAGAGTAATGACTGAAAAGACTAAAAGGAAGAAAGTCCATGTTAGAGGGATTCTGGGGCATTTATTTATACTTTTCTCTCTCTTCCCCAAATATCTACAACAAACATAGCTTTTAAATTTTAAAATATAAAATATAAACCATTAAAATGATAAATAAACATGTCCCCTTGGCCGGTATGAGGCAATAACGCTTTCGATATCTGCACAAGAGGCCTCTACCTGCACCAGCTGTGGTAACGTTTCTTTTATTATCTCTTACATTTTAGAATCACCTCAAAAGTCACCTGTAATCTCACCACGCTATATCAGGGTTGTAGTGGTGCTCCCACAGGACATTTTAGTTTTATTCCCCTACGGTGAATGTGTGCACAACGTCTCACCTCACTTCTCAAAATTTCTTTAGCATCCCCTCGTATGATGGCACTTTATGATTATTCAGTCAATCCCCTATTGTTGGACATTAATGTTCTTTGCAGTTTTCTGCTATTAGAAACAATCTGGTCCTGAACAGCTTTGGACACAGCTCTGCGCACACACACCTGATTCTTTTCTGTTGGGTCAATGCCTGCATGAGGAATTGCTAGACCAAAGCATATACATTTCTGCAAAACTGGCCCTGCATACCTAGAATGGATCTGTCACAATCCTTGGTTCCTACACACTCATCCTTGGACCCATACGTGGTGTCATTATTTAAGTGATATTTTAAATAACATGGCCCCCCCCATCCAAAACACAAACTAGAACCTTGACAATAATCTAAGATTCCCCCTATATCCCCACCTCCCTCACCCAATGTAACCATCTTCTCAATATTCTGTTCATTCCTTTGCTGGAATTCCTATATTGCACTCGTAAAATGAAATATTTTTATTTTGTTGTTTTGAACTTTCAGAGGGTGCCATCCTAAACGTCACGTGTGGTGACTTAGTTTTTGCAATTAATAGTCAATCGCTGAGATTCTCCCACATTGTTGCATCTCAACATGGTTCACTCATGTCTAGTGTTCCACCGAGTGAAAATACACACCAGGCATCTACTCTCCTGCTGATGAGCATTTGGGTTGTTTCCAGAGTCTCGACATGGTGAACAGCGCTGCTACTAACATTCTTCGTGTGTCTCCTTTTGTACATGTGCAGGACTTTCTCTTCGGGATACACACCTAGGAGTAGAAGTACCGTGAATATTCAACATTAGGGGATGATTACAAGCTGTTTTCCTAAAGGGGTTGCCTCTCCAACAATGTACAAGAGCTTCTATGGATCCACATCCTCTCCAACACTCGGTGTTATTAAACTGTTAATTCTTTGTCAGTCAAATAAGTATAATATTGTGTCTCATTATGGTCTGGATTGCATGTCCCCGATCACCATTGATGTCAATCTGTCTTTTCTTGGGCAGGGGGGCTTAAACAACAGACGTTTATTTCTCACAGTGCTGGAGGCTGGGGAGTCCCAGACTACGGTGCTGGTGGATCTGGCCCCTGGCGGATCTGGATCCTAGCGAGGGCCTTCTTCCTAGTTTGCAGAAGGCTGCCTTCTTGCTGTGTGAATCCTCACTGTGGTGGAGAGAGAGAGGTCATCTCTCCCCTGTGTCTTCTCATAAGGGCACCATCCCCTTCACATGGGCCCCCACCCTCGTGACCTCATCAACTCCCAAGGGCCCCACCTCCAAATACCATCACGTGGGGCATTAGGTTACAATGTGCGCAATTTGGAGGGGCGCAAACATTCAGTCTATGGCATCCTCTCTTAATATAAACATATTGGCCATATTTATTTACTTTTCTGTGAAATGCCTATTTATGTCTCTTGCCTATTTTCCATTGGGTTGCTTATGCTCTTCTTGTTGATAATGTAGTTCAATACATTGGTGATACTAAGTTTTTGTCAGTTATGTCTTTTGACTTTCAAAGTTATTTTTTGATAAATATAAAATTTTTAATTTTTTAAAAATTCTTAATTTTAATATGGTCAAATGTATTAATCTTTTTCTCTCTAGTCACTGATGTTTGTTAAAGGAAATCTGTTCCTACAGTGAGCTCTAAGTGACATTTAGACATATTTTCTACTAAGATGCTTAAAGTTCTGTTTTTAACATTTAGGTCTTTAATCCATCTGGACTTGCTTTTCCAACATGGCGTGAGAAGATACCATTTCTGCTGTTTCCAGACGGCTAATCACTTTTTTCCGCAACTTCATCTATTTGACAGTTCCTTTCGCTCTCTGCTGTTCTGACATGATTTTTGTCATGCACCCAATACCATGTCCCTAAGTGTGAGGTTCTGTTTCTGGGCTCCCTGTTTCTCTGGTGGGTTTGTTTCTCCGTGCACTATTATCACACTGTTTGAATTACTATAGCTTCACACTGAGTGCCGACGTAAAGTGGGACGGTCCTTCCTCTCTACTCTTCCTCTACAGAGGTATCTTGGCTATTTCTGGCTTCTTATTCTTCCATATCACTTAACAAGTTTCCTTTAAAGTCCCTGTTAGGACTTGGAATGGAATAATAGTGAGTCAGCTGATGGGAAGAAGTGACATCTATGCAATGTTATACTTTCTTATCCATGAGTATGGTACATTTCTCTATTTAATTGAGACATCTAAGAGCTCACAGTCAAGTCCTGTAATTTTTCCTGCAGAGGTTATAAACATATTTTGTGAGATTTCTTCCCAATCACTTGATCTTCTTTATCCATGGATCTTTTTGCCATGTAACTCCCCAAGCTGGTTCTGTTTATTCCCCTTGTCCCTCAGCAGAGTATGAGAAAGAGCCTGTTGAGAGCTTGCCTGAGAGGCTGTTTCAGAATGGAAAGTCTGGCCCATTTGCTGATGCTTGAGTGAGCTAGTGAGGAGCTCTGCTTTGGGTCCGTTTGGGAAGACAGCATCTGCTCTTCTTGGAAGGGGAGCCGTGGGTGCCCTGCTGATCCAAGGAGGATCTGTTAGGGGAGCAGCACCCAGCCAGGAGGGGCCCCGTGGGAGGAAGAAAGGGTTCCTGAGGTGCAGGCTTGGGTTCTGGCTCTGCAGCTACTGGCAGCCTTCCTTGTAAGTAAAAAAAAAAAAAAAAAAAAAAGGCTAACTTCTTCGCTCTTTATCAGCAAAGGGGCTCAAAGGCGACACTCACTAGAGGAAAGACCTGCATGGAGTTTAGAACTATCTGAGAGATTTTCTTCTTGTCTGCTTACCGGCTGAGAAGGGGGAGCTAGGCCTACATCGTCAGAGTGTCTGTGACCAGCGTTCAGCCATGGCGGCAAAGCTGGGCTATAGATCATTGTGGAGCAGGGGTTTCCACCCCCTGCAGTTGTGGCTTTGTGGGCTTCGAAGTGGCAAGCGTCCTCCAGGGAGCACGCGTCAAGGGGATGGACAGCAATGCCACGTCTGGGGCTTCGAGTGACAATGGAATGCGTGCTGCATGTTCCCTCTAGGACACAAGGCTCATGAGAAGAGAGTGGTCCCTGCAGAGCTAATGGAAACCCCTGGGGGACCACACGTGGGGAATCCATTCCCCAGCTTCATTTTAGGGCGGCCCCAGGGGGCCCTGCCCCAGCCCACATCCCTGGGCTGTCCCCCTTTAACACATTCTTAGCCTTGTCATCGGTTTTCTCACATAGTCCAACAACTGGGGACTCTTGCCTAATGACGCCGGGCAGTGTTCTGAGCTCCCCTAGGGCCCCCGGCAGCCTTCCCCGGAGCGCTCGGGTGGGCACTGCCTCTTAGAGTGGCTTGCAATGCCTTAGGGCACCGTGGGCCAGCTTTTCTGGCCTTCCTTGGGGATTCCCTGGATGCCCTTCTTTGAAGCAGAAGGTTTCAGGCAGGACCCAAGACTCTGTGGCAGAAGCTTCCCCGCCAGGAGCCAAAAAGGCTCCGTCCTTACCGGATTCATGTCCACCCGAAAGGAGCCTGCACGAGGCCGATAAGTCATAATCCAGAGAGGTGATGACAGTCGTCTCCATGTCCATTGATTAATGAAAACAGGGCTAGTTGGACACAGAGTAGATGGTTATAAATGGTGCTGTCAGGGAAAAATAATTATTGTATTAATAAGGAAACGGTTCAAAAACAGGCTCTAAAAAAGAGAACTGGCAACTTAGCATCTCCGTGGGCTGGTGCGGCGGACTCGTGGAGATGCGGGGGGCACTTGGGCCACCCCTTTGCTCTCCAGACCCCAGCCTCCGCCCCGCCGTGCCCGAGCCCACGCCCCCGGGTGTCCGCGCCTGGGTGTGTGTGTGGACGCGGTCGGCCTGACCCGGCTCTCGCGGGATGCCGCGGTCCGCTGGGGTTGTTTGCAGGCATCCGGGACCACTTCCAGCAGGAACGGGGAAAAACGAGCATATCTTATTGTACCTGAAACACTCTATGATATGTACTAAATATTATGACTACTCGGGGCTTTGCAATAATTGATTCACCCACACAGCCATTTAGTCTGCGAGCTGTTCGTTTTACAAATTCTACAATCTTTTAGAAATTCTTTCAGTGCGGAAGATTGCTGCCTGGCCTCAGATTCATTATGGTGATTGAATCCTCTTCAATAGAGAACGGTTTAAAGAGAGCACATGCCCGTGTGTCTCACTCAGAGTGAAGGCACATAGGTTAAAAGCTTGTCTGGGTGGCATAATTCACTGCTGCTATGCCAAACAATCACGTCTTATTGTGACCTTCATAAGATACAAAAAGGCAACAGGATGGAGCTCGGCTTTTTTTTAAACCCACTCACAGATTTAGCTTCCCAACATCTGAAGCTTGGAGAATTCCTAATTAAATAACCAATTAATAATGTAGAATAGAAAAAGCTATTTTTTTTCTGAAATGCAAAATCATAATTAATCAGAGTACAAAAAGCTGCCTGTCTTTATATCAGAAAAATATAGACTAGGTATTTAAATATTCCACCACACCTGAACCCTGGCCATCCGTCATTGTTATGACTTAAAACATCTCAGACTAAATTAGGTTTTGTTTGTACAGAGCAGTGAAAGTCAGATGGCTTGAATGACAAAATTAGAACATGCTCAAATCACTGAGACAAAACCGCATAAAGAGAAAGATGTGCAGGAAAAGGCTACCAGTGTGGAGCAGAAATCTTCCACTGATTTTTTTTTTTTTTAAACGTATTCTTTCCCACTCACCCCAACCAATCGGTGTAAGTATAAATTCCTGGCCCCCAAGCAGACATTCCAGGAAAAAAAAATTTTATCCCTGCCCCCTTGTTAATTGTCCCAACTAGCAAGCCAGGCTGTTGGAGGAGGCGCCTCCTCCCCTCCACTCCCCGCCGAGCTCCCTGCCTCCGGCTGGCCCGGGTGCCATTTACCCCCGCGGCACCGGCCCGCCCACCGCTCCGCCGCCCAGCCCGCGGCCGGCTCCCCGCCCACCAATTATTGTCAGCAAGACAGGCAGGAGCCACTAATGATCTAAGGTCCCCCCACCCCTCCGCACTCTGCACCTCTGGCACATTTATATTTTAAAAGAAAAGCTTGCTTTTATACTTTGTGCCACCTCCACAATTTATACTTTGCCCGTGAAATACCCAGAACCGGGGAGTAAATTTTCCAAGGGAGAAATGTACAAAACCACTTTCATTGATTGACTAGATCAGCAGACGGCCGCCCCCAGCCGGGAAGTTGAGGCTCACGTCGGTGCCGTGGGCCCAGGGTCGCCCCGGGGTCCCCCAGTCACGTGCTGGAATGCACCAGGCGCGTGCCGTCACCTTGTTTTCTGAACGTGGCACTCATTTTCTTGCCTTCAAGCCTTTGCTCCTGCTGATGGAGGTGAACATAGGAACCCAGCTGATCATCAAGAGGTGGCCCAGTTGTCACTCTCTGAGGACATCTTCCTGGCCCACCTGGTCAAAACTGACGTCTCTGGCTTTGGGGTGCCGGCACCCCATCACCTTCTCCCTTGTGTTCCTGGGTGCGAACACTGCCCCGGCTCTCGCTGGCCACCAGCTTGTGCTCCTGGGAGGTGAGGCTCTGAGCCCCTGCTGAGGAGGATATGGTCAGGTGACTGTGGGACAAGGCCTGCCAAGGCTTGTTTCAGAGGGACCCTCACCTTGGCCCCAGAAGCCACCAATCTCTGTCTCTGGCGTTCTGTCCAAACCCACCATCACAGATCTCCTTCAATATATAATTTGCTGTTATCGTGCAATAAATAATTTTTGGTGATAGTTTTACTGTAAGACTTCGTGCGGTGTTTTTTTATTGACAAAACCACTATGAATCAACATACATGAACACGATAAAAATGTGAGAAATATCTGCATTACGGCAGGGGTTTTGTCAATAGGGCAGTTCATTGATCTCTGCTCCTCTTTGGGGCTCTGTGAGCAGAGCGGGTTTCAGAACTGTGCTGCTCTGGAAGAGCACCCAGGTGCCACTCCCTGCCGCGCTCCCTGGTCCTTCCCTGATGACCCGCCCTGGGGGCAGAGGTTGCAGAGTGGAGGGGGTGCTGGTACAGAGCTCACTTAATCCAATCCTTCCTGCCTGCCTGCCTGCATCCCTCCCTCCTTCCAACAGTCAACCAAGCAAAGAGTCTGCCAGGTGATGAACCAGGTGCTGTGTCCTGGGAACAGAGGAGGGCCAGACTCCAGCCAGCTCACCGAGTGCTCCCCTCCTGGTGGAGGGGACACACCTGTCTCACTTGCCCCTCACGCTCCCTAACTGAATGCCTCAACAGGCCAGTTCTGGGCTGTGTCCAGGGACCCACCTCAGCTCCTGCTTTCCAAGTCTTCATGGTCCTGCAGGGTGGACGGCAGAGGTTGCACACATAAATAGTAAGGAGTCTGAGGGATCCACCCCCCCCAACTCCTTGGAATGGCCAGAAGGGGGTCTGACCTCACTCTGAGCAAAGGCTTTCTGCAGAAGCATCTGAGCCAGGGGCAAAGGGCAGGGAGTTGGCCAGGCCAGGAGCTGAAAGGCATCCTGGCAGGGAGAGCAGCCTGGGAGGGAGCCCAGCGCATTCGAGGAGCTGAGAGGAAGCCCAAGTGGCCGGGAGGAGGCTGGGGTGAGGGGTGGCAGAGTAGGGCCTGGAAGCTTCCCAGAAAAGACACTGGGGGGCTGGGAGGGTGCTGGGAGCTATCATGATGTGATCCTCGGTAACTGTGCCACCACCCCCCCCAACTGCAACTGCAGTGGTCATGGCCATGTCACCTCTAGAATCCCTCAGGTCTTACCCCTCCACTTTCCCCACCTGCTCCCTCAGCTCCCAAGTGCCCTCCGGCCCTCGGTGGGGGCCCAGCAGGACTGGCTCTGCCCACTCAGGCCTCCACACTCCTTACCTGTGTCTCCTGAGTCGCAGGCCTGCCCAGCGCTCACCCACCCAGCCGGCAGGGACCCCACCACACAGTCCCTGCACTGGCCTTGCCTCTTTCCCGCCACCCCCATCTAAGTCCTGCCATCCTCTGTGGAGGCCCAACAGAGCTGACCTCCAGCAAGCCCTCCTGGATTGTGCCGCACTGGTGTCTCTGGACTCCATGCTCTGTCTTGCCCCCTGGCTCAGGGGAGAGGGGGCCTCGCTCAGCCCAGGTTTCTCGGTAAGATTTGGGGTTCCTGGTTGTGGGTTCCAAGCTTGGCTCCACCTCTCGGAGAGAAAGGATGGGACTGAGCAGTCACAGAATTGCGGGCTTCGGAGCCAGGCCTGTGAAGAGTTCGGTCCGGGAGGGCGTGGGGAGGCCTGTGGCCAGCAGCGTGGATCCCTGCCCGCCTAGGGCCGCCAGACGGCCCCCCCCCCCCCCGCTTCTTGTGTCTCTTTGAGTGACTCTGCTTGCCGAAGCAAAGGCATCCGGGGGCTGCCCATTAATGGCTCCGTGTCGAGAGGGACACAGGGCCACCTAGGCCTGGAGGTCTCAGCGAGGAGCCAGTTGCAAGGCAGGGAGAGCCCAGTGTCCCCCTACTCTGGTCCCCTCCAAGTGCCAGCCGACCGAGGGCACCCCCCCTCCCAGAAGCCCTGCCAGGCCCCTGTGTCATCCAGCCCCTGGCCCTCCCCGGCTCCCTCCCACACCATCCTGTCCTTCCTCTCTGGCAGGGATCACTGTCCAGCTCAGTGGTTTACTTGTTTGAGGGCCGTGTTCCTCCAAGCCCACTCAGAGCTCCAGGGAGCAGGGTCCAGGGACCTTCCTGGCGGGGGGAGCGGGAGGGGGGCAGTGTGTTAGCTCGTCAGAAGGCAGAGGACAAAGTGGCACGTGCATGGCAAATGGAGAGAGTCGGTTGTGCCTGGGCAGGGAGGGGTGCTGTTGGATGGCGGGTGGGCTCCGGTCCCTCCAGCCTGTCCTGTCTGACTCAGCAGTGTTGCACTGACGCCGAGGGCTGCCCTGGCCCAGGTGCCAGCCGGCCTCACCGAAGGGGGGGGCACTCTTTCCAGAACCTGCCAGTCACCGCACATGCCGAGGGTAGCCGGCCCTTTCCTGGTCCCCGGCACCTTGGCCGGGGTCCGCTGACACCCTGGAGCTGGCCAGACAAGCGGGGTTTCCCTTTAAGGGTGCCGCCTGCAGCCTCCACGGCTGCCCTGCCCCGCCCCTGCCAGCATGGCACCTGCCACGTGGCACCTGCCCAGGGCGCCGGCTGTGCTCCCGCCGTCCTCCTGACGTCAGCCGAGGGGACGGTCGCCATCCCCTCCACCACACATTGCTCACAAAGTGTAGGCCAAAGGCAGGTGTCCAGTTGCTGCGGGTGAGGAAGAGAAATAATTTGGTTTCTAAATCAGGACTCAGCACCCAGGGACGGATCCCTGAAGGGCTATGGAGTGGCTGCTCCTGCAAATGGGGGGGTGGCCTAGGCCCCCGCCCCCAGGGGACTTTAGGGGCTCCCCTCAGCTCTGGCCCCTGGTACTGAAAGCCCTGAGAACAAGCCATCTGAAAATTAGGATTCTGCGTTGGCCTGTCAGTCCCCAGAAGCACACAGCCTTTCATTAAAATCCGCCTGACATTTCTGTTATGCTCAGAAATCCCGAAGATATGCCAAGCGCCTGCTATTTGCCATCACATCCGCCTGGGAAGCTGCAGGGCCGCCAAGCCCATTGTGCTGAGCTCCCCCCAGGAGGTGGGCGGCCGGCTGTGCAGGGCCCTGGCAGGGGCGCGGGCCGGGCCGCTCGCGGGGGGCAGCGGGGGTGCCCGAGAGATGGCGGGGGGGCTCCCGGGCCTCGGGGTCGTGCCCTCCGGGGGCCGCATTCCACGAGGGGCTCCGAGGACAGGAAAGTTGCTGCAGAAATGACGAGGGCCTGCTGCTGCATGGGGCGGGCCTGCAGGGAGCCCCCCAACCCCAGCCCCGTGCCAGGGCCTTGGGGGCTGAGGGGCCGCGGGGGGTGGGACGCGGGAGATGGGTGACAGGGCGGCCTGGCGCTGAGGAGGAGGAGGCGGGCAGGCGCTGTCGATATTGGGCATTGACCCGGGTGTCTCTGAGGGAGGGCCTGTCATTTGGCCAGCGTGCCAGGAGTAAATGTGCCCGAAAGGTCGCAGAGATCATAGAATGTGTGATCTGAAAATGCAGCCATCCCGAGAAGGCAGGGCAAGCCCTGGGACGAGAGGGAAGGAGCACACTGTCGAGCCGGGGAGATGGCCACCTCTCGGCTCTGGCGCCGAGGGCCACGAGGGTTCGGGGAACAAATCACACTCCTGCACGGAAGTGCGCGCCTACCCCGGATAAGTATGGGGTAGCAGGAGGAGGGGGAGGGGAGAGGGCAGTGTCGGGGTTGAGGTGGCCAGCCAGACTTCCTGTGGGACTGGCTATTGCACTCGGGATCAAAGAAAGCAATGGCCATTTGGGAGGGCCCAGATCCCAGAGGACGGGAGTGATGCTGGCCCTGGGATCTGTTATGGTTCCAGGAGTCTGGCTGCAAGTGACACAAACCCAACTTTGGGCCTTCACCAAAAAGGGGACTATATTGGTTCATGCTGCCTTCAGGCATGGCTGGATCAAGGCTCCTGAACAGTGAAACTAAGGTTCTGTTTTTCCTGAACATTCTTAGCTCTGCTTTCCTCTGTGAGAATGGCTTCATTCTCACCAGCAGCAGATCCTATCACCTTAGCAACCCAAGGACAATTGCTCCGGTAAAAGTCACATGGGTCCTTCCCTGAGCCAGTCACCGGCCAGGGTGATGTGGTGCTCTGATTGGTTAATCCTGGGTCATGGAACCTCCCACCCACAGAGCATGAACTGTTACCTGAAGAAGAGGAATGATGGAGGGTTGGGGGTTGGAGGTGGGGAGGGGGCTTCCCCAAAGCAGGTCACACATTTGTCATGCCTGAGTTTTTACACTTGTCCTGGAAATCTTACTCTTCCCAAGGCCCTCCAGCCTCATGCAATCAGTCCTAATGAAGCCATAATTATTGCACATCCTCCTGAGCCAGGCTGGGCCTGGGGGATAGAAATGAAGAAGCAGGTGGAGCCAGCCACTGGGCTTTCACCCAGGGACACCACTTAGTAGCGCTAGGACGGAGAGATAGCTAAGAGGAGGTGATGGGGCCACGTTAGCTGACATCTGCAGCAGTCAGGACAGGCTTCCGGGAGGAGCTAAGGGGTGGGAGCACCAGCTAGGCCCTGGTAGGTGGACAGAGTTAGGCGGAGAGTCCCATTTTCAATCTTTCCAAACATTTCCTCTTGCACAACCTGGGCTCCTGGCTGAGACCTTCACCTGGAGCCCAGGTGCAGCCACGTGGCTGATAGGAAGACTCAGAGAAGCACTGTGGAGCTTGGAGTTAGATGACAGTCAGCTTTCCCACCAAGGGCGATGGTGGGTTTTTACAAGGATGGCTACCAACAGAGCCGCTGTGCACCCACAGGATGTTGGGTCCCGCTCTGCACCGCACCCTCCCACTCTTTGCAGGATGAGCCAGGAGATAGCATTTTGTCTGTTTTAGATGGGTAGCAAACAGCAGCTCAGGGACCTCAGAAGCAGGCCTCACGGGCTGGAGCAACCACCCTGGGTGTCCTGCAGGCCATCCACTTTCCACCAGGCCTTGGGAGAAGAGAGATTTCCAAGAGGGGAGGAGCATGGGGTGCTAGTGTCCCCCAGGATGGCAGGATGGCGGTGAATAAGATATGGAAGGGTGTAGGGAGCAAAGATAGTGGATCCAACGTGGTGGAGCAGAGGAATCCTGGAGGACAAGAGGGGAGGACAGGCTGTGGAATGGCCAGACTTGGAATGCTGGGTGAAGGTACAGGCTGCATTCTATTGCTCACAGAGCAAAGGAGTGAAAAGATAAAGCAAGAAGAGGAGTCTGGCTGAGTTTACTGACTTCCTCCCTCCCCCTCCCCACCCACCCATCCATGCCTCCATCCCTCCATCCACTATCCATCCATCCACCCACCCATCCACCCCTCCATCCCTTCATCCACTATCCATCCATCCATCCATCCATCCACCCATCCACCCCTCCATCCCTTCATCCACTATCCATCCATCCATCCATCCACCCATCCACCCCTCCATCCCTTCATCCACTATCCATCCATCCATCCATCCACCCATCCACCCCTCCATCCCTTCATCCACTATCCATCCATCCATCCACCCATCCATCCATCTATCCCTCCACCCACTGCTCCCAAGAGTTCACACACTGGGATATGACCTTCGGAGGGTCTTGGTGAATGGGTGCCAGAGGCTGAGGGACAGCCAAGAGTGTTTTGCAGTTTTGTTACCACTCTCTGGCCAGGAGAATGGACACATACGAGTTGTGTTGTGTGGCAAGCAAACCCCTCCATCTCACCAGCTGCCAGGAAAGAGAGGCTGTCACACGTCAGCTGGCTGATGAGATGTGTCCAGCTGGAAAAAAGGACCCCAAACCCGACCAAGCTGAATGGGTAGGGCAGGGGGCCTGGGTTCCCAGTCATGTCCCACTCGACACGTTCTCGTGACTGTGCAGGAGGGTGAGTGCCCTGAGAGTGGACAACTTGAGTTCTCCACCTTCCTCCATTTGATAGACACGTAGTAGGGCGTCCTCAGTGCCAGACCCCAGAGATAGTGTGGCGGGCCAGTGAGACCCAGCCCTGGCCCCTGGGAACCTGCGGTTCAGTGAGGGGAGAAACAGAGATAACCATCACCCACCTGCGTCTAGGTCTGCCCTGCCCCAGGCCTCACTCACTGGCAGATACTCAGGGAGGAGTGAATGAAGCCAGGCTCCCCAAAGGATAAGCCAGATAAGGCAAACTTCCCTGCCCCCTGTGTGTTGTGGGTTGGATTATGTCTCCACCCCAAATCAAAGTCCTAACGCCCAGTACCCCAGACGGTGACCTTATTTGGAACAGGGGTTATTGCAGGTGTGATTAGTTAAGATGAGGCCCCCCCGGTGCAGGGTGAGGCCTTAATCCAGTGTGACTGGTGGTCATATAGAAGGGGGAAATCTGGACACAGATATGAAAGGCGGGAAGACGAAGCCTGGAACAAGCCATCCTAAGGACAAGCTGGGCCGACACCTTGATCTTGGACCTCCAGGTCCGTGAGACGATACATGTCCGTTGTTCAAGCCACGTAGCCTGTGGTGTTTTGCTCCTGCATCCTCAGGAAATTGGTGCAGCATGCCAGTTGGGGACCCTCAGGGGTGTCCATAGCCAGGTCCTTGTGGGTTGGGATTGTCCAGAGGCTGGCTGCACCCCAAGTCACACAGGATCTCCCCTCCCCACTCAATGGCCCCCAAGGACTCTAGCTACTTTTCCTTTGGGGGCTGCCCAGGGGCAGGCCAGAGCTCACGGCAGCCCACCTGGGCGTCTCTGGTGGGAGGTAGGTATGGTTGGATGGGAGCAGTCTTGGGAAGTGACACTGGCCTCTCCCTTAATAAACTGTCCTACTTGCTGTCCTACTGTTTTCTAAAACACACCACCTACTTTGCAACTCTGGGCTTTGTCCCCTGGCCTGAGGTTCTTTCCTGGGGCCATTGTATCACCAGCTCGGCCTAAACATCACCTCCTCCAAGAAGGCACCCCTGACCACCAAGCAAACAGGACCGGTCCTCCGGTTTTCTCCAGTAGCGTGCGCAGAGGGTTCATCCCGTGGCGGGTGTGCTGGGGTCAAGCATTTTGGTTGTCGTGGCGGCTACTATGTCCTCTGTGTTCAGAGTGATGTCTTAAATGTAGCCAATGTTCAATAGATATTTGGGGAGGATGGATGGACTGACGGGTGGAGGGATGGGCTTAGATCCCAGGGTGGAGCAGAGAGATCATGTGGCTGTTGGGTTTTTGTTTGTTTGTTTTTAGCAGGGCTGTTCTCTGTGAGGCCCAGGGCAGGGCAAGAGGGCTGTGGGAAGGGGAGCAGACACACAGGGCCCAGTGTCCCGACGTGGCTCCGGCCAAGGCCTGCCGACCTCGCCCAGTGGCCACGGCACCTGCATGGAGCCCCACTCCATTCCTGCAGTCTTCTGGCTCTTTGGCTCCTCTGAGGGTTGGCTGCTCTGGGGGGAGGTAAGGGAGGATGGTCCCCTAGAGGCTTCAGAGGGAGCGTGGTCCTGGGCATGCCTCCTCCCAGCCCAGGGCCCTCGGCCTGCCCCCGGGGAACCTCTGGGACTCGCCTCCCTCAGCGGTGCCCATGGCCCCACGTGGCCGTGACTGCAGCTCGGTGGGCACAGAGGTGGCTCTGGGGCTGTGTCTGGCTCTGTGGAGAGTGAGGGGTTCCCGGGGTCTGTCCTGCTGAGGGGTATGGTTCCAGCCCCCACTGGGGCCCCAGCGCCTCAGCTGGGCCCTCCCGGGCTCCACTGCCACCAAACGCTCCAGTCCCCCAATCTTGGGGGGCACAGCCCGCCAGGCCACTGCGGTGGGGGGGGGGGGACAAGTCCGCTGGTGGCCCGCGCTCACGCCACGGGTCAGGCAGGGAGGGCCTGGGCTCGCTGCCCACTTGGGTTCTGAGTGTGAGTGTCCCCCAGGGGCAGCCCCGGGCAGACAGCCCGGTGGCCAGGAGCGGGCTGGGGGTGGGGGGTGGTTCAGGTGGCCCCAGGCTCCCGCATGGAGCTGCCACCGCCCAGCCCAGGGGCGCCCCTCCCCGGAGGGCTTCAGGCAGTTGGGACAGGCCCTGCAGGCCAGCTCAGAAGGCAGCACACCGCCCCCCATCAGGTAAGGGCCGCTGCCCATCCGCTCCTCCCCAGTCCAGCCTCCACAGCTGCAGGAAAAGCCAGCTCTGGGCTTTGTTTATTTTTGGAGTTTTAACTGGCTGGGTGAGGAAGTGAGCCTTGTTAAAGGGGATTTAACTGTGGGTCACTGTGAGTTTGAGGGGCTTAGGAAGAAAGAAAGAAAGGGCTTTCCCCTTCATCCTCCCCAGAGCAGGGGCCCCTTGCTCACAAAGACGCAGGCCCCTGAGCCCGGACCTCAATGCCAGCCCAGCTGGAGGGAGCCTGTTAATGGGGAAGAGCTTAAGTCATTTATGGGAACCAGAGAGGGATTTCTTAGCACCAAAAAGAAAGGCCTCCCCAGGCCCGGAGCCGGGAGGGCCGAGGGCTGGGCCTGGGGGATTTCCTGGGCTTTCTCCATGGGCCCCTCAAGGGGAGGGTTGTGCCTCTGCCCTCTGGAACCCAAAGCCAGCGCTGGTCTCATGGGCCTGGGGTGCACTGGAGACCTATGCCCCTTGACCCCCCTAACCACTGGGACCTGAGCCAGGCAGGCCTCAGAGGAGAGTAGGGTCCCAGCTGGCCCCCTAGTTGACTATGGAGACCCTCCTGGGTCTTTGCTCTGAGCACAGTGCTGTGAAGGAGAGGGGTAGGAGCTCCGGGCCTGGCCTGGGGTGCGCTGTTCCGGGCACCCCCTCCCCCTCCCTTGTGGCTGAGGGCGGGCCTCCTCTGTCTGTCTGTGCTTGGGGTCCCAGAATGTAGGACCCCCTCGCTGAGGGGGAGAGGTGCCTTTGGGCTCCCCGCTGCAGAGGGGGCAGGGGCAGGGCTCTGTGGCCCTCTCGCCCCCACCCCCTCCCCGGGAGCTGGTACATCCCCCCACTTTGTCACTCTTACTGTTTCCTCCAACCTCCCACTTCTGGGCCCAAGTCCCAAGACAGCCCTTCGTCAGGGCGGGAGGGCTTCTTGCAGTCAGATCTCACCCTGGCCTCTGGAGGGTTTTATTATTATGGGAAACAGCCAAAGTGGTGGGGAGGGGGGCCCATCATCTTCTGCAACCAGATAAAATAGAAACAACTAAATAAAGCACCCTTGCTGCTCAAGGGAAAAATTCTGCTTGTCAATTATGATTTATGAGCGATTGCCAAATGGGGAGCTGGCCTGCCTGTCTCGGAGGCCTGCTTCTGCCTCCCCCCAACTTGGTGGGCGGTGGGCGAGGCTGGGGGTGGCAGGGCTTTTCTGGGAGAAGGTGGGTCCTTCCACAGCGCTGCCTGTTAACCCCTTGTTGCCTGCATACCCAGTACCCAGCTGCTGGAGGGAAGGGAGGGGACCTCGTGCCCCCGGTTTGGCACAGAGGAGGGGAGGGCATATGGACGGCGGCCACTGGCGACGTGCCCACGCCAGGCCTTGGCTTCGGTCCCAGTGTGAGCTTGGGACGGTGGCGGGTAAGCTCTCTATCCCTCTCTGCCCTATAAAGTCCCTGGCAGAGCCTCTCCTGCACCCTCCCGTGCTCCCCGTGGAGGGGCACCAATTTGTCCTGGCTTGCGACTGCTCAGGCCAGATGGTGGGTGTTTCCAGGCCACAAAGTCCTCTGACCTTTGAACAGTTGTCGCCGGATTTCAGTAATGAAAGGGCCTCTTTTGAATATGTACAAATGAGACGTTATATTTCCATACATTTTATTTCCAGCCTCATCTGCGAATCTAATATTGACCCGGAGTTATCTGTGTTGGGGAAGTTATTAATTCTGACAGATATAAGGGAGAAGCTAATATTCGCCTTTTACAAACACCTAATATTAATCTCGGCGCTGTAAACGAGTGCCGGCATGGGGGAGATGACACTAGCTCGGAATTTGATAATGAAAAATGGGGAAGTTTAATTTCAGGGAATGGATAAAAATGTTGGCCCGCTGTGAGGTAGGCAGCAGGGGAGGGTCCGGGCAGGGCTCCCAGAGGAGAGGGCAGAGGTCTGGCGGTGCCCTGCCTGCCCCAGGGCCCGGGTCCCAGGGGCCCTGAGCGCCCTAGTGCTGTACCCACCCCCACCCCACCCCGGAGGCAGAGACCCAGCCTCGGAGTTGGCCCCGGGGGGAACCTGCGGGCTCAGAGCTCCTGGGGGTGCACGCAAGCTGGGTCCCCCGGCAGACCGGGCAAGCGGGCAACAGAAGGGAGGAGAAGCCAGAGTGGGGCAGAGAGTTCGGGGTCCCAGCTCCTACAGTAGAAACCGGCTCCAGCGTGCCCTTTGCCCTCGGGGCCCTGCCTGCTCTGCCGACCCCTCATTGCACCCCCAGGACCCCCCGTGTTTTTACGGGCTTCTTTCACTTTTCTGGCCTGCCTCTTCTCTCTGCTTCTACTGCTTCTGGCTTCTGCCCTGCAGGGCCCAGTTCCGAGCCCCTTCCTGAGGGAGGCCATCCCGGCGCCTCACCGAGTCGAGCCCCCTTCCATAGACCCCTGTAGGGCTAAGGGCTGACTTGTGTCCAAATTCCTATGTCGGAGTCCTACCCCCCAGCACCCCAGAATGTGGAAACGTTTGGAAACAGGCTTGGTTCAGAGGTCACGTGGGAGCCAGGAAGCCTCTGATTCAGTATGACTGGTGTCCTCATACAAAGGGGACGTGTGGGCCCCAGAGAACGCCCTGTGAAGACGAAGACAGACACTGGGTGACGTCCACTGAGCCAAGACGCACCGAAGTTTGCCGGCAAAGCCCCAGAAGCCAAGGCAGAGGCGCTCAGAGGCACAGCGGCCCGCACCCCGTGCACTTCTCTGTCGCGGAGCCCCTCGCTCGGTGGCCTTCGCCACGGCAGCCGGGCCGTGCTCACACTCCCAGCGCGGCTGAGTCACCAGGAGTGCAGATGACACCCCGTGCGCTCCCCCCGGGGGACGGTCCTGTACTCCGAGCATGCACCTGCGTGTTCCCAGCGCCGGGCACGCTGCCGGGCACATTGGTGGTGCCCTAAGAGGAGGTGGTGGGTAAGTGGCTGAGGACTGTGGTTGTCTCTGCCGGAAATACAGCAGTAAGCATTCATTAGGCTCCTTCTGTTTGCCCAGAATGGTGCCAAGGGCTGGGCTATGTACACGGGACATACCCTAACCCCCGGCCCCCAACCTGTCCTGGGGGAATGTTGTCTGGTATTTCTTGTGGGGCCTACCTGTGCTGGCAGTCCGGTCAGCTGAGGGCTCTGCACTCCAGCTGGGGGCAGGAGCCCTGAGCGCAGCGCTCAGCTCGGGCAGAGGAGGTGGCTTCGGAGGACCCAGGGGCAGCTGGAAGCTTGGGGTCCCTCCTGGGGATGAGCAGGCCTCGGCAGTGCGCGCCTCCTTGGCGCACCCTCACTGTGGGCCTTTGGGGCGGCAACCGAGAAGCCGCGCGGGGGGTTCGCACAGGGCTTTCCACTTGACCCCTGCAGCACGGCATCTCTGTGATGTCACAGCCGAGCCTCACTGTCTGGTGCCTTGCACTCTCTGGTGGGTGGAGCTTATGTCATGGGGCGGATTGGGTGCCTTAAAAATCTCCAGCTGCTAGAACCGGGAAGAACCTCAGCTATCACTGAGTCTACTCTACCAAGGTGGCAGGTGAGGAAACAGAGCCCAGAGACGGGGAGTGACTTATCCAAAGCCACACAGCAGGTCAGGGTCTGAGCGCGAGAGGACACAGCCCCTGGGGTTGGGGCTCAGACACTCACTCTCCCAGGAAGAAGGGGCTGAGAAAGCATCAGCTTTGATAGGAAGAATGCAGGAGAGGGAGGTCAAGATTTTCCTTTCTGCTTTTTTCCTTCCCCTCCATTAAATCGTGAGTCTTAAGTGTTTGCTCTGCAGAGAAGCATTTGAAAGAATCCGAGGAGCTGCCTGCTCCCCAGGCCAGCTCATGTGCTTCCCTTGCTCACTCTGTTCTCCCTCACACACCCTCAGCCCACACCTGCTCGCCCTCACACCCTGCGCATGCGGCTGGACGAGCACATGAGTTACACACACACGCACACACGCACATGCACACACACCTACGTGCAGAGCAGACCCTGAGGACAAGGGTCGGGTGCCCGGGAATCCTGGGCTACGTGTGGCTCTGATAGCAGAAGAAAGGTGGGATCCCGACTGCTTCTCACGGTTGCGCATCACAAAAGCCCTCTGAGGATCTAGGAAGCCCGCGGGGTTGTGAGTGTGAGTGCGTGTGAGTGCGTGTGCGTGTGAGTGCGCGAGTGTGCGCACGCACAGAGCAGGGAAGTCCAAGCAGCCATGGTCCCCTTTCTCCTCCCAGGCACTCCTGGTCATGGTGTCACCTGGCCCGTGTCCGCGCACTCTCCCGTGTGATCATCAGTGGTGCAGGTGATGTTGCGGGGAGGACAGAGGTCCTTCGGTGCCTCCTCCGCACTCCCGGGCAGGTCTCGGTCCCTCCCGGGTGCTGGCGATGCCCGGCTGGGCTGGGCTTTGGCAGGACTTTCCAACAGGTCCCGCTCAGGCGAGCCTGGCCCGTCCGGCTTCCCCATGGGCCGGACCCAGCTGCTGTGGCTCCCCGTGCGCCTCTCGGCTGGCTCCTCCCCAGGGGGCCCGGCTCCAGGCGCGAGCCCCGCGTGGCCATGGGTGGCCTCTCGCCCGACCTTTGTGAGCTGAGGCTGTGTTTATTGTTAGAAAGATGACTAAGAAATCCTCGACATATCGTATCATCAGCATTATGATCGGGGAAACAACACCTACAAAATCTATTATTCATTAAGTGTAACCAATATATAATTTAAAACAGTGGGTTTTGTCAAATAATGTTAGGTCAGCATAATTTTCTGCCTATTACTAATATCTATAACATCTTTGCCTTAGTCAGCTCTATTTAAATATGCAATCATTTACAGCTTTTGAGAATATTTCTGTGCACTCCCAATTTCCAATATTCAACTACGACAAATTTTATGCTGACATCAATAGCAAACTATTAAAGACAGTATTTCATTATTGGTTTTTCATCCCAAAAGTTATTTACAATTATATACTAAGCACTCATATTAAAGGAAACCATTTAAATGAGGTGCTATCTACTTTAACAATATGTCTGTCACAGAATGAGATTGTGTTTAAAGATTTTATCAAGAAATGGTTGTTTGCTGAGGTTATGTTTTGTCCATGAAATATGCATTTCATATCTCTTTCATTTCATTAACATAATTTAATTTGTGCTTTGCATTTTGTGCATAATACATATTTGATTTACAAAACAAATATTTCCATTAGAAAATGAATTTCATGCAGGCAAAAAAGCAGAACCAAATGATGTATTGAAGGAAAATAAGAAGAAATGAAATGCATTTTCTCAGTCTATTAAAAAAATCTATGGCATTGACAGAAAGTGCACTTAGTGCTACATTTAAAAAATAGCACATATGTCAATGTATTAACAAATAGAATTGGAAATACAAATATTTCCCTATATCAAGCCAAGAATCTCTTTATTTTAATTGAGTTGATTTAAAAGCCCAACTACAATTTAATTTTTATTTCATGATGTGGTGCTGGGGCTGGTGCCGTTGGAGCTGTGTGGGGTTGGTGGTTGATGGAAGAAGATAGTTGACCTTAAAAATGGCTTTTATTGACAATGGAGAGACATGGTTGAATAGGAAGCGAATGGGAAGCAGGCCCTTTGTGATCCGGGAGCAGGGAGGGGAGGGTGAGGAGGGCAGGCTTCTGAGCAGCTCTCGCTCACTGCTCCTCGCCGCCCCTCCCATGCCCTTCTCTCCTGCGCCCAGTGCACCCTCTCTCCCCTGTAGGGCTTGCTGGGGTCCCGGAAAGTGGGGAACTGGAGTCTTTGTTGGCCCATGCATGAGATGGAGGCTGGGGGATAGGGAGCTGTGGATCTCCAAGCTAGGACTCCTTAGGCCCTTGCTCCCCTTCCCGCCACAGAGGACCCTCCTCCTGGCCAGGGCCATGGCCCAGGCTGTGGTCGGGGCAGGCACACCCCTGTCAGTGCTCGCGTGCAGCCTTGGGCCCACCGTGACAGTCAGTGATGGAAGACACGGGAAGACATGAATGAGACCTCCCCGTCGGTCACTGAGAGACACTGGGCAGCAGGTGGGCCCTCAACCCAACAACCCCGGCTTCTCTCCAACCCCGTGGGAACAGAGGGGTGCTGACCCTTCAGGAGAGCTGCAGGACGGGAGCCTGAGGGACAGACCACTGCAGTGCAGCTCCTCAGGAGAGGACAACTTTGCACAGTGAGTCTGTGGCCGAGCTGGCCACCACACTGGGTTCCTAGTCTCTGACTGAAAGGTTTTTCCTGCAGCCCACAGATCCATACCCCAGGCCCACTCATACCCATCCTGCCTTGGCCTCCCACAGAACAAGGAAGCAACCCCTGGCCTGACAGCCCTCAGGACAGGTGAAACAGGGTCAGAGGGATCTCAAGTATCAGGTTGAGGCTGTTTGGAACATCCCCAGAGCCTCTTTAGAAGAGAACAAGGGCTAGTCTTGGTGCTGTAATTATTGAGGAGGGTTGCCTGGAGCTCACGAGACCCTCCCGTTTATATATGCAAAGGGCAGTGATGACATTGGGGGCCCTGAGTGGGACTGTAGTGTACAGCTGCATAGATTGTGCACTGAACCAGAGTAGAGATGCCATTCATGTCGGTGAACATGAGAAATGTGCCCCCTAGGAGTTGTGCAGTATGGCTGCCCTGGAGAAGGCCACATCCCACCATCAGTGATCATGGAACATCACTGGTAAGGATGGGAATGCTCCCACATGCTCCTACTCACGCATGCTCCCATAGATTTACACACACACTCTCTGACACACTCATACATGCTCCCACAACTCCCAATACTCCCGTTCTCTCTCTGTCTCTCTCTCTCACACACATACACACACACACACACACACACACACACACACACTCTGGAGACCCTGAAGACCATCCAGCTTATTTATGCCCACCTAGGTCTGTGCCCTCAGGGCTCCTCATCCCCTTCCTGTCACAACATAGCCCCTCTGAGGCTGGGACAGCCCTCCTTGGACAGTCCCCACCATGTCAGAGAGAGGTCTGTGTACACCTGGGCCCAAGAAGGATGGGTCACCTTGCATGTGGGAAATGCCCAGAGGCCTTTGGGACACAGGTGCCTGGGCAGGGGGCTAAGAGGTACTGAAGGGGGACTTTCTCCATGATCTGAGTGGGACCAGCAGTGAAAGCCCTGGGCCAGCCTGGTGTCCCTGCTCCTAACTCTGCCCCCTCTCCTTCAAGCCCCTGCCCCTCCTTGGCCTATCCAGGGCCCTTGGAGAACATGGACTGTAATTAGAAAAATCCCTTTTGTTTCGATACCAAACATCACAAAAAAATGGTCAAGTTGGTTGGAGAGGGAGGAAACCAGCAGAGGGTCCAGGAAGCTGAATGGCACTTAGCAGGGGCCAAAGGCAGAGAAGAGGGGTCGCCTGCGGTCGGGGACGTCTTTGTCATCCACCGTGTGTCAGGAGCTCCCAGGCACCGCAGGCCAGTCTGGTCACCCACACCCCCGAGTACCTGGCCCCCAGCCTGGGTCCCTGGCCACGCTGCCTGAAGGAAGCAGGGAGTCAAGGTCTACGCGTGGTCTCTGTTGTACCACGGAAGCTGAGGCCACTGAGCCAGGAGGGAAGGCTGCAGTGCGGTAGAGACATGGACAACACTCATCCGTGATTGAAGAAGGTACTTCCTTCCTCTGAGCACGGCTCCATGGCCCGCAGGTGAGGATGCTGGTGTCCGCCTCATGGAAGAAGAAAGAACAGGTGTGCATGGAGGTGGATGGCTGGGCCACATGGGCTCTGCTGGTGAAGAGGTGGGAATGTGCCAACACAGGAAGTCAGCTTGCTTTCTGGCTGGGGTGTTGAAAGAAAATCCATCTCTGGGGGAGGAAAAACCCTCCTCATATTAGCTGTATGGATTTCTGGCTCCAGCTGAGCCAGAGTCCCTCCTCCCTGGAGGGAAGGGTGGCGCGCAAGGGCCTCAGGAAGCTTCCAGCCGTCCTACCTTCTTGTGGCTCCTCAGGAAGGGAGGTCTTCAGAGAGCCTGAAGCCGCAGGGGCCAGATTGCTCTGCACCTTGGCGGGCGGGAAGCTTGTTCAGGGGAGGGTGCCAAGGAGTGTCTGAGCCAGGGGCAGGTCCTGGGGCTGTGTTCTTCCTGGGTCTCCCGAGCCCTTTCGCCTCTCTGGCCAGCGAGGGACCCGTCTCCTGAGGACCTGGGACATCGGCATCAGAGACAACCAGCCTTGAAACGATACTTAATTTTGCTCCCAGGATGACACATTTCTTTTTTTTTTTTTATTCTTATGTTAATCCCCATACATTACATCACTAGTTTTAGATGTAGTGTTCCATGATTCATTGTTTGTGCATAACACCCAGTGCTCCATGCAGAATGTGCCCTCCTCAATACCCACCACCAGGCTCCCC
>NC_138384.1:33742257-33769636 GCF_054177405.1 Leptonychotes weddellii
AGATCATATGATACATATCTTTCTCTGTTTGACTTATTTCACTCAACATAATACCCTCCAGTTCCATCCACGTCGTTGCAAATGGCAAGATCTCATTCCTTTTGATGGCTGCATAATATTCCATTGTATATATATAACACATCTTTACAGGATGACACATTTCAAGCCCAGGGTGCTCTGTTTGGCTCCATGCAAGGTCCTGGGGAAACAGAGGCGTGGGACTCTGTCCCTGACACCGTGAGGTACACACCGGAAGAGAATTTATCCTTAAATGGTCTTAACGGATAATTCTATTAAATACAACTTCCTTTTAGGCATTGAATTTGTATATAGCTAACATAGGTGCATAATTTTAAGCATGAGTTGGCTTCTAGTGATAAGCACTTTCTCTTAGAGAGCCCAGCATTCTCCATGCTGCCCCTCCCTACCCTCACCCTGGCTCCTCAGGGTGGCCACTGCCCACTCTTTTAGCTGTTCTAATTGCATTTGGTTTTGTTTGCTTCTGTTTTTGCTGGCTGTTTAAGAAATATATATATACCATTATGAATTTATGCTCAGATTTCCCACCAGAACCGTAACCTCGTATTGCAACCACAGTACTGTGTCGTATCGGGCCGTCCAACATTCCCACTTCATCTTCCTTGAGGACGTCGTTCTCACACAGTGTTTGGCTCCGCTGGAGGCTCTTCAGGAGGAGGCTCAGCGGCTCTCCTGGTGTCTCCCCTCCACATCAGCCTGGGGACCGACTGGCTCCTCTTGCTTCCCGCAGCTACGTCCTCCCATTTCTCGGTTTATTCCTTCATTTTGCCGGTACACACCCTCCAGCAACTTTCTGAAAAAAGGTGGCTGGAGAATCCTTTTCTTTTGGACTTTGCATGTTTGAAATGTGCCTCTTGACTGGCCGTTTGGCTGGATCTGCACTCCGAGGTTGGAGTCCTTTCCCTGCCAGTGTTGAAGGCGCCGTCCCAGCGTCTCTGGGACCCAGTATGGCTGCTGACAAGCCCCATGCCTTTCCAACGTGGCCCGTTGCCCCCTGATAGCATTAAGATCCTGTGTCTATCCCCTCGGTTCTGAGATCCCACATGGCTGGGCTCGCTCCGTCTGGAAATGCCTGTCCTTCACGGCCAGGATGTTTCTTTGAGTCACTACCTTCAGAGACGTCTGCCCTGGTCTTCCTCAGCCCCACGTCTCTGGAAGTCTCGTCAGCCTGTCTCACCACTTCGTCCCCCTGCCTTAGCTGGTCTCTCCCATTTCCATCTTGTTTTTTCTGTTCTGCTTCTGAAGAATGTCCCTCACTTTAACTTCCAACTGCTGATTTGCTAAAATCCTGTTCTCTTATTTCTCATTTTAAAAAGCTCTTTTTCTTCTTCTTCCTTCTTCTTCTTTTTTTTTTTTAGTGAATGTTCCTTTTGTCCATCTCCAGTTCCTGTCTCAGGGAGTCCATGCCTTTTTCTTATCTCTCTGAAGCATTAATGATAACCTCGTGGGCATTTCCTGCTAAAAAAGCATGGCAAAAACGCATTACATGAAACCTATTCCCTTTAACAAAATTTCGAGTGTTTTACGCGAAGCGAAGGAAGCCAATCATAAACAGGCAAATACCACCTGATTCCACTTTTATGAGGTATCTAAATTAGTCCAGTGCAGAAGCTGGGAGCACAATGGTGGTTGTCAGGGGCTGAGGGAGGGGAAACAGGAGTTGCTTGCTGTTCACTGGATGTGGAGGTTCAGTCGGGCTAGAGATCTGTGGGCATTTCCTCTCTCGCTCCTGCATTGCCTTCATGTCTCCCAGGTCCCTCTGTTGGCCTCTGTCTCACGTTTTGGAGACGCTGCTCAGATGTATCTCAGAGCGAAGGGCCAGAGGCACCCCTGGAAGGTTTGTGGCCTGGCTGTGGGCCACTGGGGGGTGACCTGCCCACTTCCTGTGAACAGCCACGTGTGGGATCCCTTGGTGTCTCTCTTGGGCCAGTCTTGCCCGTGAGAGCCCCTCCGATCTCCCGTGGGCCTGGGGGCTGTGTGGATGAGCACACTGTCAGTTCTGGGGCCCGGGGGCTTGGGGCTCGCTATTCCCTCTGGGGCTTCTTTGTGCCCCGCGTTGTCATCATGGCACCTGCTGCCTCTGCCCACCTTCTCTATAGAACCGGTCCCACTGTCTGCTGGGGGCAGGAGGTTGGGGGGTGACCCATGACGCTTTTAGCTCTGTTCACACCCGGTGCTCAGACACACCTTGTGGCTCCAGTCCTTGAGCAGCCACCACTGCCGCCCCTCACGCCGACCCCCCTGCGCCCCTCACGCCGGCCCCCCTGCGCCCCTCACGCCGACCCCCCTGCGCCCCTCACGCCGGCCCCCCTGCGCCCCTCACGCCGACCCCCCTGCGCCCCTCATGCCAGCCCCCCTGCACCCCTCACGCCAGCCCCCCTGCACCCCTCACGCCGGTCCCCCTGCGCCGCTCACTCACTACTGTTCCACCCGCTCTCCATCTCTCAAACTTGTGTCAAAATCCTTCTTCGCCGCGGCTGCTCGGCCCATTCTCTCTGTTTTGTGGACTCGCGCCTTCTCATTCTCCTACCGTCTGCTCGTGAGGTCGGGCATGAGAGCAGAGAGACACGCACGTGCTGAATCTTCCACGGGTACCCAGAAAGACACAAGCGTGGGGGGCCCTCTGGGCCAGTCCTTCCCGTCCTTTGGACTCCGTTTCCTCATGTGAGGACGAGGCAAGTGGTGGGTGACCTGACCTCCCAAGCCCTGGCCAGCTCTGGTGGTGTTTCTGGGTTCTGTTGAGTTCTGAAAAAACCTGCACAGGCCCCACAGAAGGAAGCTGGGCTGGAGGAGCATAGTGGTGTTGCTCTTCTGTCCAGAACGGCCACGGGCGGAGCTGAGACCCCTCTTCCTCCCAGTCACAACCAACTCTACCAGGCCCTGCCCCCAGGAGTCCACTCCATCCTCCGCATACTCAGCCACCGCAGGCCGGGATCCCAGCTCCCGGGCCTGAGGCCGGGAAGGGACGTGCGTGTGACAGAAGTGGGAGAGGTGGGGGCCGTGGCACTCACGCAGCTCGTGCTCCATCAAAACACACACACAAGTTTTTAGTATAAATACCCACATCTGCCGGCTGTACGCCCTGCTTTAAAATATAGTGTATTAATACAAAACACGAGGTACAATAAGGGCCGCAGGGGGGACCATCAGCGTGGGTGGGGGCAGAGGGAGGGAGGGCAAAGTGTGGGCAAGAGCCTCTACGGTGTTCCGGCTGGAAGGGACGGGTGTGGCAGGGTACGCAGGTTAGGATTGGCAAGTGAGGATAATCTCCGCAGGCGCTGGGACGTGGGCCTGTCTCTGGACACACGGCTCCTGGCCCTGGGGGGACGTGGGCAGGGGGGTAGCGGCCTGGAGTGGCAGCGTCCCACTGCACACCGGGAGAGGGGGTGAGGGTGGTGCGGCCCTGGGTTGGTTGGTTGGCATGGCTGTTCCGTATTCTGGGGACTAGCTAGCCCTGGGAGGGGTCAGAGCATCAGAAGCACGGAGAGCAGAGGACGGAGTTAACAACTGGCCCTGCCCAGCTGCGTGCAAGAGGCCTCTGCTGGGGGATGAGAGGTGCAGGAAGGGTAGATGTGGGCATACTGGGGAGGTTCCCCGGGCGCCTCTGGGCTAGTGGGGAGAGCACCCTGAGTGAGGACCGCACAGAGGGGATGGGCTGAGGCACTGGAGCGGCTGCGCGGGCAGCTGGGGGTGCTGCCTGGGGGGGTCTGTGGAGCAGCTTGAAGGATAAAAGTGTGGGCACTGTGGGAAGTTCCCCCTCTCCTGACTCCCTCCCCTGCCCCCCCACCCCAGAGCATCGGCCAATCAGCCCGGGCCCAGTTATGTGTGTGAACAGGCCACTAAGACGTACCCAGCGGCACCCCCTCCCCCCAGCGCCCTGGCACAGTGCGTCCCAGCAGGGGAGCCCCCTGGGGACTCTGGGTGCAGAGCAGGTGCTGGGGGAGGGGGACTGGAGACACAGGGGCCTTGGGCTGCCCCGGTCTGCTCATCCTGGTGAAGTGGGCGGGTGGGGGCCCGGCCCCACGGTTCCTACCCGCTGCAGGTCAGGGCGCCCTCTCGGGGCCTTGCTCAGGGGAGGGGCCTCCTCAAGTGCCACCGGATGGCGGGAAAATAAAAGCCGTGATTTAGAGGCCGCCTCCACTCGACGGGCTTCCTTAGCCGAAGACGCTCAGCTAATGAACCTCAAGCAGATTCATGGCTGCATGTGAAGTCGACGGGGTCCTCACTCCGCAGAGACGAGCAGCATAAATCTTTGTTTTTAATGTCTAATGATATGTAAAATATTTAAATTTGCAACTCAGAATTATTAAGCTGCCAAGGTTTTTTGCCTATTAAAGTGTATTCTCGTCTGAGAATTTATGGGGCGCCCTGTGCCCGCCGCCAGCCCCCATTAGGGGACAGGAGGTATAGATTTGTGGTCTCCTACTGTAAAAAACTTCAGGATCGTCTGACCCTGTAAACTGAAAATTCATGTCTCTCCCCCGGGGACAAATGCATTCTTTGTAAAGGCGGCCCATGGCCAGCCTTGGGCTCATGTTAGTTTATTGTCACTGGTTGATAACGTTTAATGGAAAAGATACAAGAGTGCCAAAGAATTTTAATTATTTTTGTGATAAAGTTATATGTTCGGCCTTGAAAAAGTAGAGATAATGCAGGGATTCATTATTATTCCCACTGTGTTTAAACAGACGACACAGAATGCAAACAAAAGCAGATGAAATTTGAAAAGTATTATCAATATTGCAGATAGCAGATGCCCTTTCGAATCAGAACAAGCATATCTTCTATAGCAACTTTATGGTTGAGTAGTTTATTCATTTCTATTAGAAGGTTGTACGTTTCTAAAATATGTAGATGGTATCTAGAAAAACCAACCAACCAGACGGGTCATTCTGCTTGTTTTCCTAAATTTATTATTTCACTTCTGCAGGCCCGATCTGAGGGGCATTAACATGGGAGTGGAGTCTCATTGTGTCAAATTCTATCTTGCACATGACCTTTGGCAGGCTTGGCGCTGCCGTGGAAAGGAAATCGGAACGAGGTGTCTGGACCATGGCAGAGTTTACATTTGGCTTTATCTGGGTTGTGGTTGTGAGGCTGGAGTCAGGGTCTGCCTGTCTGTTGGTAAACTTTCCATATTCTCTGGGCTTCTTTTGGCACCCGACGGAGGGAGACGGGTCCAGAAGCAAATGGCGATTGTCCCTCACCACCCGCCCCCCTCCCAAGCCCTCCCCCGCAAGACTGCAAGGGGTCACTCCAAGGTGTTCGAGGGGATTTTGGCTTCACCTTGACACATAAAAATGGATCTGACTTCTTTCTAGGGCTGTGATCTACCTGGGCTCCTTGTCTCTGGGGGTGCAGCTGGGGCTGTTCAGATTCTGTCCAGGTGTTTTCTTAGAGGCTGGAAACAGGCCCCGGATAACCGCTTGCTCCCGAGGCCCCACTCTGGGGCCGAGAGCTTTTGCCTTCCTATTCTGATTCTTTTTTCTGAGAAATGGATCAATTCTTGTTCTCATGTTCGCGCAAAGGATAGCCTAGAGCTTCAGCTTTGTAGCCAGGGCCTTGGGCTCCTTGGGAGCCCCTGTTTTCTCAGCCGTAACATGGGTTCGGGTACTGTTGGGGTTGTTAGCATTACACGAGGTAATAGAGTCATGTAAGCTCCAGCCCCTTGTCTGGCAGTGAGTAAGTGAAGTGCTCAGTAAGAGTGAGCTGCCGTTATCATCAGGACTGTTGTTTTTCTCCATTGATGGTTCCTGGATGCATAGCAGATCATTCTCCCTGTCCCAGTGGTCAGCTGAATGGGGGTCCTTCTGGGGCTCCTTCCGGGGCTGATGTTTCTTTGAGGCAGCCCCAGGACTGTGACCGCCACTGGCTGGGTCTCTGAGGATGCCTGTGAGCCATGGAGGTGGAGAGCAGGGAACCCTCATCCCCGAGCGCCCGGAGCTGGAGGGTCTTGGCCATGGGGAGGCTGTGAGGGCAAGCCCAGACTCTGGGGAGCTCATCAAGCCTGGCTGGGGAGCTGAGGACCGGTTTGGACAGGGGTGCCATGAACCAACGGGTGCTTTCGTGGAGCTCTACCTGGCAGCAAACAGCTTCTTAGGAGAAGGGACTTGCTCAGAGACAGGACATTTACAGAAATAAACCATGTGATGAGCCATAAGAGACATCTCCATATGTTCCAAAGGACCGATAAGATACCTACTGAGTGCTCCAGCCAAAATGGAATAATCCTAGATGTGAAAAACTAAGGGATAGCTGCAAATTCCTGGGCATTTGGAAGCTAAATAACATTCGAAACAGAAATAATAAATTAGGAAAACCTGGAATGGAAGGATCCTGAAGATGCTACATGTCACAAGGTGTGGGTCACAGAGAAAGCCATTAAGTACACAGAGGGAAATTTATGCCTTTTAGACATATTTATCAGGAAGCAAGAAGGGTCGACAACCAATGAGCTTAGTGTTCAACTGTAGAGACTTGGAAAAAGAGCAAACCCAAAGAAATGAGAAAGAAAGTAGTAAGGATAAGGGCAGACACTTACCACATAGAGCAGACTCAAAAAGACACAGCTCCTTGCAAAGACTACTAAGGCAGAGCAAGGGGCAAGGGGCGGTACAGGCAGGAGGCAGACCCAGGAGGCCTCTGGTGGTGGTGGGGGGCCGGGTGTGGGCGTAGGCCAAGGGGACCTGAGTGTCCCAAGCGCCTGCCAGGACCGGTTTCCCTGGACAGTCCTGCTTTATGCCTGTCGTCCCCTCGTAATTATTAATGACACCTCCTTTCATCTTCGAGTGTCCTGGTTTGGAAGGTAACACCCACCTGTGTGCCACCCACCAGAAGCCACCTGTGGCTCCTGAGACCTAGAAATGTGGCGCGTCCGCAATGGGGTGCACTGTTGGTGTGAGCTCACACCAGCTTTTGAGGATGGAGTACGAGAAACAGAATGTAAAATATCTCAGTATTTTTTTTTACATTGATTACATAATAATCTTTTGGACATATTGGGCACATTATTAAAAGTAATTTCACCTGATTCTTGTATGTGGCTACTGGAGAACTAATGGCTGGCATTCTCTTTCTGTTTTTCTTTCTCTCTCTTTTTTTTTTTAGAGAGAGGAAGGGAGTACGTGCGCTTCGAGCGTGGGGGTCGGGGGGTTGGGGCAGAGGAAGAGAGAGAATCTCAAACGGTCTCCACGCCCAGTGCGGAGCCCGACACGGGGCTTGATCCCACGACCCTGAGATCATGACCTGCGCCATAATCAAGAGTCAGACGCTCAACCGACTGAGCCCCCCGGGCGCCCCTGGCATTCTATTTCTGCTTTACAGGTCAGCCTGGCTGTGAGCGGGCTCTGGGTTAGGAGCCTGCTTAAGGGCAAAGGCTCACAGTTCAAATCCAGGCCCCAACACTAACTTGTCTCGGTCAAATTACACCGTTGCTCTCCGTTTCGATTGTCCTTCTCTGCAATGGGAACAGTACCTGTCTGACGAGATCAGGGGGTGGGGTGTTGGGGGCGGGGGAGTGAAACTGAGATAATTCATATAAAGTACTCAGCACTATGCACTTAGCATTCATTAGGTACTAGTTGCCAGTCATAAAACCCAGCATAATGACGATATGCTTCCTCCCCACAGTCCTGTGACGCCGTTTTATCGCTTAGGAAGTGACAGCGCATGGAAAGCTTTAGTGGCTTGCCCGTGGTCTCAGGAGTGCTAAAGTGGCCTGCCCATCCCGCCACACAGTGCACCTGGGACCCGTCACCTGCACTCCCGTGCCGACATGAGCTGGCTTCTCTGCGTCTAAGCGGTCCTTCCTTCTTCCAGCTTGTTCACTCCTGCCTCCTGCTGCCCACCAGCCCCTGGTTGTCTCCTGGCCCTGAGCCAGATGAGGATGTTCTCCGAGTTTCCCTCTCTCCATGACCTCCCTTCGTCCTCCTAGCGCCGAGCATGCGGCCTGGCCCCCAGCACAGATTGGCCAGGAGTTTGATGGATGCTTTCTTGGTTCCTCAAACTCTCCAGCTTGAGCTAAATGCCGTTCTTTCAGATCTTTGGGCAGGATGGGCCTTAGCCACAGTAATCGGAGATGTGGTGAGCAGAACTTTTGTGAAGATTAAATAAATCTTAATAAATAATAATAATAATAATCTTAATAAATAATAAACCCCGGTCTGTGCAGGGCTGCGAGAGCTGGTCTCCCCAGCTGGACATGCTGACTTGGGGACCTACCTGGGCCTCAGGTACAGCCCCTGGTTTCATGGATGACACCACGATCTCTATTTCGGTCAGGACTAGCCCCATTGGCCAGATTCCTGTCCTGAGACCCCCTCCCTTGCCGTTCCAGCGGCAGACCCCCTGAAGACCCGGGACCTGACCCAGCGAGAAGGAGATGAGCCCAGGCAAGAAGCAACACCCCGTCATGGAGTCCTGCTCAGTTCCGGGGAATTTGGGGACATTTGCCGGCAACATCCATCTACTGGCTTCCCACAAACGACACTGTAGCCTGTCAGGGGAGTGAGGAAGCATGAAGACCAAGAGCTCATGTTCCTACAGGTCTTCAGCATTGACAAAGTACTTGGTGTTCTTTTATTTAATCTTCACAAAAGTTCTGCTGAGAGGTATTATGATTCCCGTCTTACAGCTGGGGAAGCCCACACAAAGTAGGTCCCTCCCAGCTGGTTCCAGGAAGAGCCAGGACTTGGGAAGGACCTGCCTGGTCCTGGGGGAGGGGGGGATGGGGTGTCACCAGGTGAGGGCCAGGTAGCCTGCTGCCTCAGGGTGTATCCTGGGCGCCTCAGGGTGGCAGGTGACAGGGAGGAGGCAGTAGAGAGGGTGGCAAGAGCTTGAGATCAGGGATCGGTAGGTCGTGTTCAAATCCTGTCCCAGTGTGGCTGCCTGCCCGAGCCATGTGGCAGTCCAGGGCCAGAGCCCACCATGGTGGCACTGGTCCGCCCTGAACTAACTGCAAGCTGAAGGAGCAGAGCACACGAGCCTGCTCAGGCTTAGCCATGCAAGAGATGGGGGCACGGCTAGCCTGACCGAGCTGATGCCCACAGCAGGCTTCCCAGCGGCGTGCCTGGGGGAGCCCCACACCACCTCCTCTCAGGGACCGGAATGCCAGGTGGCCACCTACATCCCACAGCCCTTCCTGCGGCCAGTGTCCCTGGGGAAGGAAGGTGTCTCCCTGCCTGGCTGTTCGCCGCGGGTGAGCACCTCAGGGCTCTCCGTGGGGACGCGCTGGGGGCACTTTCTATAAAGCACCAGCCGGAGTGAGTGTGCTTCTATTTTATAAGCTCTGCTCTTCTTTGAAAATGGAGCTTCTTAAAATCATCCTCTTTGGGAAAATTGGCCTTGACTCTTCTACCATTACGCACAGGGATAACATTAAAAGGCAAAATTGTGTATGCAGGTCCGAGGCAGTTATAATTAGAATAATTGTCCCGTGTTTCAGGTGCCCCTCTTTCTGGGAAGCTCAAAGCACTCTGTGAGCATTATTCAATTAATTCTGGAAATAGCCAGTGAGAGAGGTGGGGACAGGTCTGTCACGCGCCATTTATGCCTCAGAGGTTAAGTGACTTGCCTAAGGTCCCACGGAGTCAGGAACTGAGCCCTATTCAGTGCGCAATGGATCGGGGTCCTCACAAAAAGCATTTGTGATGCAGCTGCAACTCCAAATGGCAGGTAAAAAGGCCCAGTTTTCATACAAGTGCCAGAAATTTCCTGCTGAGCTCCCAGGTCACAGTTTCCCCCGGAACCCAGAGGAATAGCGCCCTCACCGTGTCCCCTTGGTGGACCGGAGAGCCTCCCTCCCTCGGGGCTGCGCATCCTGCGGACTGAGCTCTGAAGGTAGTGAAGTCATTCATACAGGTTCCCGAAGATGACACACAGTGGTGACCCAGAGAACTAACCGAGCCAGATGCAGTTTACGGGTTACAGAACCAATTCACTATAAAGAAGAACCTCTCTTTTTGAGAAACAGTCAACAGAGTCATGATTTGTTAAGCAGCTCTCTTGATGGTGTGGTTTTAGGAGCTAGCCTCAGCGGAATTACAAACACCCCAACCCCTTGGCAGACAAGCAGTGGGAACCCCGGAAGGGGCTTGGACCCCAGGTGTGCCATGAAGGGAACACGGGTGGGAGAGGATGTGGTGCCCGGCTGGTGGCTTGTGGACAGCACCGGGCAGGATGAGGTCCCAGGTGTGTATGGACAAGGGCTTTGCTGGAAAGTTCTCTCCACCTGAGGGCAGAGCACGAGGAGGATTGTGGGAAGGATGGAGACACAGGTCTTCAAGCGAGCTTCTGGGCATGGCTTCCACAGGAGAGCCTGAGAGTGGGCGTTCCCTCAGGGAATGCTGTCACCGACCAGGAGGAGGAGAGAGCTGTATCCAAATTCACTCACTCATCAAAAACTCTGGGTATCAGGCTCTGGGGAGACACCAGTGAGCCAGAGTGGAATAACAAAACCAACCACACAGAAGCCCGGGGCCCTGCCCTCCTAGGGCATTGCTGTCTCAGGGGATCCAGACATGAATTTTTAAGAACCACACAGATAAATGTAATATTTATGTGTTGAATTCAAGAGAAGAGTAGCCTGAGAAAACGCGAATAAATAGTGGGGGTGGGGACCAGTAGGGGCTGGTGACAGAGGAAGACTCCATGAGGAACGGCCGTCAGTGGAGACCCAAGGGTGTTACCTGTGAAGGTGTGTGTGTAGAAGGAGGGGAGGTGTCTGGGGCACAAGGAACAGGCAGAAGTAATGAATAAAGGGGTGAGGGGTCTTGGTGATGTATGAAGAGGAACCCAATCTCCAATGTACCTTTTTTCTTGTCTATTTGAATCACTGCCTTAGTCTGCTCAGGCTGCCATAGCAATTACCAGAGACCGGGGGTCGGGGGTGGTTTAAACAACACACATGTATTTCTCACAGTTCTGGAGTCCGAAGTCCAAGATCGAGGTGCCCACAGATTTGGAGTCTGGTGACCACCCACTTCCTGGTCTGCGGATGGACCCACATGGGGACGAGAGAGATTCCACCTTTGTGACCTAATCACCTCCCAAAGGCCCCACCTCCAAACACCACCACACTGGGGGTTAAGCTTCAATGTAGGGACTTGGGGGGGACAAAGATTCAGTCCACAGCAATCATCAAAATTCAAGTCCAGTTAAATGTCACTTACGGGGATGTGTGGAGGAGAGCGTGAAGAACTGCATGAGGACAAGCTTAGGAGACAGTGAAACCCAGGTGGGACAGCCATCCTCACTGGTCCCTGATGGCCACAGCTGCGCCCTGGGTTAGAGCCCATGGGACTGGCAGGGTCCTGCCCTGGGAACCGTGGAGCTCCCCCGGCTCCAGAGCTTGCTTCTCCTTGCCTGAGGCCCCGAGTCCAAGGGAGAGCACGGTGGACTGGCGGGGAGGAAGCCCCTGTCCACGTGAGCTCACCTCCATTCCCTCACAGGCTCCGAGAGCCACTCTTCCAGCTGGGGTTGTAGCCACTGGTTGGGGTTCTCTGGCTATTTGCCCCTGGCCTGTCCCAGCCCTAGAGAGGAAGAGAGAAGCCCCAGGAGGGCTGTTAGGGCCCCCCTAAGTATGGCTCCTGGGGAGTCAGTGGGTGGGCTGTGGGGGCCCCATGCATGTGTCCTATGATGGTGTGGTAGGGAGTCCCTGCTCTCTTGTACGCACGCACGTGCGAGCGCGCACGCGCACACACACACACATCCTACTACAGGGAAGTTCACCTGCTTGGGTCACTTATTTCCTGGTCGCCCCAACCAACACCGTGAGGCTGAGAGTTTGCCTTGTTCAAGCCTCCCTTCCCCTGTTATCAGGGGCTCCCCTCAGTGTCCCCATCTTCAAGAGGGGGTACCCGGGACTCAGCCAGCTCCGTCTCCCCTGGAGGAGGCCTGGGTGCCCGGCGAAGCCCCAGGAGCCAGGAGCTTCAGGAAGGGAAACAGCTATTCAAACAGCCCTCGGGGGCCGCCTTCCCATCCTGGAGAAATGGGTGGCCGGGCTCCTCCCTCCTGCCCTGTGATTATACAATAGATTTAAAGTCTCTGATATCCACAAATCTACATCAAAATATATTCTCTAGCCATAGGGAATGTCTCAGAATTGTTAACCTTCTCCCCAGGTATTAGAGGTAGCACACTGTGAGATTAGATGTATATTTTCTTCAAGATACACCACCCATTGAGGGGTTCATATTTACATCTTTTGTTGATATTTTTTATAGATTAAAAGCGCCTCTTTGCTAGGTGATAATTCTGCTAAGTACTGTAATTTGCTGCCATTAATATTTGTCTGAGTCCTAGTTTGCAAAATATATTTGAAACCATGTTAGAAAGTCGCATAATTGCTTCTTTGCGAGCTGGGAAATGAGTAGTTTCTTTACCCAGCCTTTATCCTGTTAACCTTGGAGGGGAGGGGTGTTCACCAGAGTCCTGGGGATTGCTGAGCACCGGTGGCCATTGAATTCCAGTGCCTCCTGGGGGCAAGGATGCAGCCTGGCTGGACCAGCTCCCTGTGGTTTCTGGGTCCTGTTGAGGGCTGCAGATCTGGCCCTGCTTCCCCCCGGGACCCCGGTGGGAGGTGAGTTCCACTGAGGATGCCTACCCCTGCCTGGGCCCAAGGCCTGGGGCTTGCAGAGAGCTGCCTACCCCATGGGACCCAAGGCAAGGTATCTACTTTTCCTGGGCCTCCTCTCAGTGCCTTCTCTGGAAAATGGGGGCGTTGCTCTCCCAAACTGACTTTCCCAATAGCGTACACGAAAGGCTCCTGCTATAGGATCAGGGGCTCTGTGCCTGCCACGTAGCAGGTGCTCAACGAATATTCCGGAAATGTGTGAATGACTCAGCTGGTGGTCCGCACGGCCAGGCTGGTTCTCCTGGAAAGCAACACTTGAGGGGCCGAGTAGCCAGGCCGCACAGGGCTGGGTGAGAGGAGCTAGGCAGGGGCTCTGCTTTGCCAGCACCAGAAACAGGGGACCCCATGGTGCAGGGCAGGGAGCCCGGGGTGACCTCAGCCTCTGCCTTCCAAGGCAGCTAGGGACCCCAGCTCTCTCCTGTGCTCCCCACACCACACCCACCCACTCTCTAGGCCTCTTGCCACTGGAACAGAGGCAGCCCGGGCCTTGGACCAGGCGGGCGTCATGTCTGGGGTCTGGCCACAGCCCGGTCCTGGTGAGTGGCTCTGTGCTCACCGCCTGCATGCACCTGACTGCATGTCTGTGTGCACAGGGGTGGCCCGTGTCTGTCTGTGCTCCATGCTGACCCTGCCGCTCTCCCCAGGATGCCCAGCGATGTGGCCTCCTAACTGCTTCATCTCCCCCTGGTCTGCTCCCTGATCTGATCTTGTCACCCTCCTGCCTTCAGCCCTTTAGCGCCATCCCCCCCAGCTCCTTGTCCAGCCCGCCCATGGCCGGCCCCTCCTGACCTCTCCGCCTCGGCCACGGCCAGCGCCCCTCACTGTCACTCCGGCCGCCTGCGGATCAGGCCTTTGCCCGCTCTCTCCTTCTCAGCTCGGCGAACTCCCACTCGGGCACTGCTCCCCATGATGTCCCCTCCTCCCGTCCCGCCTTCACGTCCCAGGCTCGCCCACGTCCCCGACCCTGCAGCCCACCTTCTAGCTGCCTGCTCACTTGTCCGGCCATAGGGACAAGCTGGGGGATCAGGAGCCGTCTCGATGGTGTGCGCTCCCCAACTCCCACTCCAGGCTGTGTCCTCTGTGGTCCACACCACGACCCTGTTCTCTCTGGCCACAGGGGGTCTTGGACCCTCCACTCCTTTGCCGAGGTCGGGGAGACCACATAGGCCACCCCAGGTCACCGGGGCCCTTCCATGCTCCAGCACAGCGTGGTCGGGCTCTGGAAAGCGTAGCAGTGAGTGAGTGACTTCAGTTCATCCCCTGCCTCTGGCCTGCTGGGCCGCCAGGTTCAGGCTAGGCTGGAGCGGGTGTCCAGGGCCAGAGAGGCCCCTGCAGCCTGGGCTGGTACCCGAGCACAGCTGAGCTGGGCCAATGGCGCAGGGTCCGGCCCTCTGAGCGGGGAGCGCAGTGGCCGCTAAGATGCTTCGCTTTGTCCCCATCCTGCCTGTCACCAGTCTCCTCTCTAGCCCTGTACCTTCTGCCCTGCTGAGGCTGCCCTCCTCAGGCTTGACCCCCAGCTCCTCCTGTCTCCTTGCACACTGGGCGTCAATGCACAAGGGCGCCCCCTTGGCTGAAAAAGAATCGTAGGCTTGGAGAGGAGGAACACGTGCCCCCGAGCCACAGGGTTCATTGGCGTAGGTCAAGTCCAGTTGATGCTCATCGCTGGGAACATGCACCACACAGGGTGGTACAGCAACCCAGTGTCCCTGAACTGGGCAGTGATGTGGGGTTTGTCCTCTAGGCTCTACATGGCAAATCCTAACACCGATGGATGGATCCTAACATGCTTCTGTGCACACCTGCTGTGTGCCATGGCCACAGACAACCCTATAGAAACCCTTCCTGAATCTCATGGGCGTCAGGGGACTGGGGCCGCCACTCGGAGAGAGGGGTCCTGGAGGCAAATCCCTCACCATGAGCTGAATGAGCTGGGGCTCCAGCCTGGGTGCATGCGTGGCCGCTGCCCGCGCCACTGTTGGCCTGGGCGGGGGGTGCTTTGGTACCGAGTCCGGTCCGGTTCTAGCACCTGCATCACAGGGGTGTGGCGGGCACGGGCAGATGAGGGGCGTGCGAAGTGCTGTCTTGTCTGAGGAGGGATGTGAGCGCAAGTAGCTTATTTGGGAGTTAGCACAGGGAGGGAGGGGAAGGGGTGTCCCGGAGCAGCTCACTGGGGGCAGCTGGGGACAGGTCTGCCCAGATGATTCTCCACAGGCCAGCACGGTCCGGGCCCAGGGTTGCAGGTGCTGGTGGGATGAAGCGCGGGCACTGGGGGGCACAGTGCTGGGGGAGGGTGGTGGGCTGCGCATCGACAGTCTAGAATGAAATATGCCTGGCCACACTTACTACTGCAAATCGGAAGGGCCTCTGGGAATCGTCATGTCTGACTTGCTTCTTCACAGAGGAAAACGGAGGTCCAGGGAGGAGGGCTTATCTGGGGTCGCATCACAGGCCTCGTCATGGGGCTGGTCCTGCCCTCGGGCTGTGCTTTCCTCCCAGGAGCACCCACTGTTTCGTAGGAGTTCCCCCACTCTGCCCTCTGCCCTGGGCACCCTACCCATCTCACCCCATCAGACCCTCACATCACTGTACGTGATGGGAATTACCATTCCCATTTCACAGATGAGAAACCTGAGGCTCAGGGAGGGCAAGTGAATGGCCAAGGCCAATGTGTTAGTAAGTGACAAAGCTGGGGTGTGTGCCCCCAGAGCCAGGTTTGAGCCCCAGCACTCACGGCTGTTAGCCTCAGAAAACAAGGGGGCATGCTCCGGGAATATGAAGCTCATAGTTTCAGAGACAAGTACATTTTGTTGCGGAGAATGGAAATTTTGGCCAAAACTAAGCTGAGAAGCTGTTGGAAATGCCGAGGTCAGGAACTGCACACTGCTTCCAGGGAAGCTGAGGCCCAAAAAATGCTCCACAGATGGGGGAGTTGCAGCCCCGAGAGGGCGGGAACCAGCCTGAGAGGTTGAGGGGGCCAGTGGGGACGGAGGAAAGGGGTTCCTGGCGTGAGAATGGGGCACCCACGGGGCTGGGCATGCCGCTGCTCACCCCCCGCCTGCCTGCCACCCCTGGGGCCACACACCGGGAGATAGGTGTTGGGCACAGATTTGCTCAGTGAGTTCCAGAGGAGAGAGACCGCCACCTTTCTTTACTCTCCCCAAATGGAGCAGAGTCTCCGGACTCCAGATGGCAGGGAGACTGCATCTTCACTACTGAGGATAGACCAGGCACAAGTTCAGGGCTGTAAAGGGCTGGGAAACCAAGGACAGGTGTAGACCCAGGGCATTTACGTTGTTCCTGTGGCCACTTGGCTAGATGCGGTCCCTCACTCAGGCTGGGGAAGCCACACTTCCGTCCCTGTGATGGGCTGGAGCACCGTGTCTGTGCGTTCACATCCCCCAGCACAGTGCCATCGCCCCTGCGTGCCCTCTAGGCCTCAGCCGTCCCCTTCGTGAGTTTGAAACCCTGCAGCTGCAGGGGCTGGGGTTGCTCATGAACTTGAAATGCCCAGAGTTGCCTCTTCAAAGTGGGGAAGGGACAAGAGAGGCTTTCATCTTTTCTGAGCAAACCCAACAGAACCTTCTACATCCCCCAAACAAACGCAACAAAAATTCAGTATGCCCCGTATGTTCTTTTCAACAAGTCATTCTGACCCATAAATTTCTCACACACCTTGAGAGGGGGATTCAGGCCAAATGAAGCTTTTTTCTGCTGGAACCAGGAAAGTTGCGGGCTTGGGGGACCTCAGACAAATCCATTCTCCATGGCAGTGGCTTCTGTGGTCACAGCTGGGTTCTCAAATAGTTTAGGAATTTTGTTTTATTTATTTATTTTTTTCTAAAGATTTTATTTATTTATTTGAGAGAGAGAGAATGACAGACAGAGAGCAGGAGAGGGAGGAGGGTCAGAGGGAGGAGAAGCAGACTCCCCGCTCAGCAGGGAGCCCGATGCGGGACTTGATCCCGGGACTCCAGGATCGTGACCTGAGCCGAAGGCAGACGCTTAACCATCTGAGCCACCCAGGCGCCCGGTTTAGGAATTTTAAATCCAGGTCCAAATGGAGGCTAAGATGGCCAGGCTTCCTTCCATCCATGGGCCCAACTCACGGGAGGAGGCGTGGCAGGTCCTGTGCTTGAGGAGCCTGTGGCCAGACAGGAGGTAAGATGACCCCCCACCCCCTTCCCGGAGGCATCAGAGAGCTGCAGGAGCAGAACCTCCTTCCCAGGGGGTGGTCTGCACTCCCCAGACTGGGCGTGCCCGCGGAGGGGCCAGGACCCCCAGGGCCACGATCCTCCTTGCTCCGTGGGACTGCCCGACCCTGCCCCCTGCGTCAGGTGTACAGCTCGCCTTTGTTCCCTTTGTCCTTCAGTTACTCTTCTGCAACAAGGGGTTATCATGTCTGCCCCGCCCACCTGCTGCCGGGCCACCTGACTCGGACATCTCCATGTTCCCACACGCTTCGCCCGTCCTCTGCTGTTGGGTGTGTGAGCCCCTGGACCTACTGTCTTATCACCGGTTGCCCGTTATTTGGCTCCTGAAGCCAAGCCTTTATCACTGGACTGCCCCCGTGTCCTGCGGCCACCACTGCTGGGCTCGATGTGCAAGCTTCTCTGCCCTCATCTTAGCCCACCTCTCGGCCACAGGCAGGACGCATGCTTCCTGTTTGACATACATGCCGCTCTTGGCCTCCAGGACCCACAGTCATGTTTTCCTTCTGTCTTTCAGCCTAGTGGTTCTTGGACAGCTCCGGTCTGTTTACTCTCCATGCCAAGTTTGTCATGTTTAGTCCTTGGCCGCCTTCTCCATCCCTCCCTCTCCCTGGGTGATCCTACCTGCTCCCGTAGCTCGAACGCTCACCATGTCAGTTAGCTACGGTGGGGCAGTGAACCCGGGGCCCCTGCATCGGGCAGTGGTGAGCGTGCATTATCTCGGCTGTGCCCCCGGGCTTGACTGGGGTAGCTCTGTGTCGTGTACCTCGTTCTGTGGCCCCACCACATAGACGTGATCTCATGGCAAGAGCCGAAGCTCAAGCAGGCAAACACTTCAAGCTACTGTTGTCATTTTTTTGTTTTTGTTTTTAAGATTTTATTTATTCATTTCAGAGAGAGAGAAAGAGCACGAGCGGGGGAAGGGGCAGAGGGAGAGAGAGAAGCAGGCTTCCTGCTGAGCAGGGAGCCCAATGCGGGGCTCGATCCCAGGACCCTTGGATCATGACCTGAGCCGAAGGCAGATGCTCAACCGACTGAGCCACCAGGCGCCCCTCAAGCTCCTGTTGTCATTGTGTCTGCTACCATCCTGGTCAGGATGCCAGGAAACATGGTTGACCCACTCTCTGTGAGCTGTGGCAGGGATGTGAATGGATGATTCCATCATGGGAGACTGAGGGATTGGGCCCAATAATCCAACCAATCTACCCCAGCACATCTGTGCTGCAACTCCCAAATGTCAGTCCAGGCCAGCCCTCTGCTCTGAGCTTCAGACTCGTGTTCCACGCCCCTGTGGTATCTCCACTTGGCTCTCCAGAGGGCTACCAGAGACAATTACTCAGAGCATCTGTATCTTTAAGACTCAGTTTCCTTGTCTGTAAAGTGAGCAGGTTGATTCAGACGATCTACTAGTTCCGAAAGTAGGTCTAGGGTTGAGAGCTTGTGACTCTCTTTTGGAGTTTTCCCCTTCTAGATTTAGGTGATAGTGAAGAACATGGATGTGTAGTCAATGACCAATTTGGGGCAACGCCTGTTGACCCCTTCCAGGGTCTGTGATCCTGGCTCTCATTGAGTTCTCTTGGACCCCATGGAGGTCAGCTGGGCCATGCAAGGTGTGTGGATGAGGACCACATAGGCTGTGGGTAGAATGAGGGACTCTCCCAGTGGCTGAGAATCAGTTCCCAAACCCAAGCTCTGAATTTGGAGTAGCAGGACCAGTCTGTGGCCCTGCAGTTTTATTGCTGCAAGATGGAGAAGCCTTCTGTGGTCATTCTCATGGAGACATGCATGGCCCGGGGACCTCACGTCCCAGGCAGGTTGCCCTCCAGCCTGGAGCAACCTTCCTCAAACCCCGCACGCCCCAAACAAAAGCTGAATCTGACTCCTCAGCCTTTGTGCACATCTGCATTATTAGCAATGCTAATACCATTCTGCAATGATAAATAATTAAACAATTATGGTCATGAATCAATAAGTTTAGCACATTTTTTTCATCAGCAAATTGTACTGTATAAACAAGAAATATAAATTACCAAGTCTAATTTCCCCCTAAAATTATAAGCATTTTATATCTAATAATTAAAAAAGTATTAGAATTCAGGGTAGGATAGTTAGAACTTTAAGGAATTTTCAGTTTCCACCAAACACCATTAAATTGTCATGTTTTATGTCTCTGAATCTGATTAACATTTTGAGATCTGGCCTCAGAAATCTTTCTTTGTTAGTTCCCAGAGAAGCCCCTCTGGGTTCCCGTTTCTCTCTGTCCTCACAGACAGCAAATCCACTGGGTTCCAGCTTCCAAGGGTCTGAATCCTTGGGGCCAGCTGGAGAGCTCGGGTTGCTAGGAGTTCTCCACTAAAACCCCAGGTTATAAATCCATGGCGTGTAGGCACAACCCAGCCCTCCATAGATTTTGTGTGTGGCCTGTTGGGAATTTTATGTTTTGTTTTTAAGTTTAGATTTCCAGACTTCTTTTGGAAAAACCCCAGGTGTACCAGCACTGGGTTCATAGTTTAAGTGAGTGTTTCAAAGGGGCGTGAACTGTCTGGACTGCCCCAGTCCCCACTGCTCCCTACAGTCTCCCAGGCCCTGCGGCTGAGGGCATCTGCAATTGTCTCAGAGGGGCCACACCATCTTTCTTGTCCCTGGCTCCGTCTCTCATGTATGTCACCTGCATGGCCCCAAGGCGTCCGGGTTTGCAAACCCCAGATTAATGGTTGGAGTTTGAAGCCTTCCATGCTGTCAGCACATAAGATAAAAGTCACTAACATTCAAATTCAAAGGCATTTTACAGGTGGGAGAACTGAGTTTAAGAGTGGGAGGTAGTTAAATAACCAAACCAAGGTCCTGCCCGGGATGGTTTCCTTTCACCTGCTGCCCATCGCTTGCTAGGGTCCTCCCGCCCTCTGGCCGCGGCCTCTAGCCAACCAACCCCCCCCCCCGCCCCGGATGCCCCCCCACCCCCGTGGTTCTCTCCTTACCTCTCCCCTCCGCCACTTCCCCACCTTCGCCCCCATCCCTGCTCTCTGCTCTTCTGAGCCTACCGTTAGGAGAAAGGGCTCTGATGAAATCAACCAGCAGCTGACCCTTTCCTTCTCCTCCTGAAACCCCCCTTCCAGCCCAGAGATGGGCTCTGCCATCCACCCGGGGGCAAAGCCAGAGCCCGGGGATCCTAGCCACCTCCCTTCCCTCAGGACTCAGCTTCCTCAGTCCTCTGGAGGATTCCAGCTCCCCTTCCCCCCGCCCCACTCCTTCCAGGCTGTGGCCGGGGCCCCTTCACTTCTTTGAAAGCATTTTCAACACAGCTGAAGAATGAGGTTTCTAAATTGCAAACCCAGTGACTACCCCTAACCCCAGCTTAAAAATATCTAAAGACCTCATTGTCCTCAGATGAGGTCTAAACTCCTTAACTTGGTGTTTTAGTTCAGGTGCGTTTGGAGGCAGGGGTGAGCAGCTCTCTCAAGTCAGCTCAAGAACTTGGAGGGGTGGTTCTCAATTAAACTCTCATGGGGCCGGAAGGCGAGGCAGGCCGCCTTGTTCCTGCCACCTCCTCTGGCACTTCTCTCCCTGCTCCTCCGCATCCTGAACGCTTCCGAGGAAACTTCCCTCCCCAGACCAGGGTGTTAGTGGCCCCCTCCATCCCCCTGTGCAGTGGGGACAGGTCCTGGTCACCCCCTGGGGTCCACGGAGCTCTGCATCATGGGGTCAGGTCTTGATCATTGTGTGGGGCTCGGGGAGACTCAGAGACCACCGTCCCTCCTGGACCGAAGTCCTGTAGGGAAGGTAGGACCCATGCACAGGTGAGCAAAATCCTTGGCCTCAGAAGTGATAAACAGACCAACAGAAGCATCTGAGAAAAAAATCTGCTAACCAATGAACTCCCAAAATACTTGCGTGGGGCATGGCCCCTTGCCGGATGTTCACAGTAGGCAGGGACCAAAATAAGCCCTAGGGCTCAGTCTCAGGGTGATGGGGGAGGGGGGGAGGGTTGGGTGTGTGGAGCGTCTCAGCCTGGTTTTGTCTGGATGCGAGCCCCAGGCCAGGGCCCGAGGGCACAGGTCGATCCCTGGGGACCAGAGACCAGCGAGTAGGGGTAGGGCAAGAGGGAGCGCCTGCGCAGGGGTGCCTTCTGGATCCCACGGGACCTTCTGAGTTGTATGAGCTGCAGCTCTCAGCAGTCCCCCCGGGGGGAACAGGGCAGGTACACACGTGCCCATCAGTACTGCCCCCTACTGGTCCCGGTAACCCCAGAGCATCACCCACGTATTTAGGTGCTCACGTGGGTCCCGCACTGATGCAGCAGGTAGTGAGAGAGCCAGTGGGTGGGCACCTGGCACCTGGCCCACAGCAGGGGTCTGATGCAGGGACCCAGGGTCCTGCACCCACTGCGGCAAAGAAGCCGAAGCTGTGGTCTCTGAGGGGCCCAGTGATTTGGGAGGAAGCTGGGCCTCATGGTGCTTTGGGGTCCCCCAAGCCCTCCTCTGGTGCTTGCGTCTTGGCTTTCTCTAAGGTCAGACTTCTGCAAGGCGCCAGGTGGAGGCTGATGCCAGCAAGCCAGGGCCTCCTTTCCAGATGCGCAGGAAGGGCTGTGGCGAGGGGCCGCGGTGGCCCTCCGAGCTTGCCCGTGAGGCTGGTGGGCTCCGTCACCTCGCCGCGTACCCCTCCTCCATCTGTGGGTGGAAGGATCAGGGCCGCTGGGGCTAACACCAGCGCTGAGGCCTCCAGATTTTGTTTCCCTCGGTGGCTCTTAGCAACATGTTTCTTGCATTCTGCTCATTCTGTTTCACATTTCACACTTCCCCAGGCTAAGAGATCCATCCATCTAGTGCAAACACTTCTGACAGGGCTGGGGCGGGGGAGACCCCTGCCGGGTCCAACTCGGGGAGTTCACAGGGGCTTGCTTAGTGGGTACACCAGTGGGGACAGCTCCCCAGGTCCTGGCACCTGCCCCAACCGCTTCCTGGCCTTGCAAGTCCCCCTGGGAGCTGATGAGTGCCCTGCACCCTCCCCGCTCCTCTGCCCTTTCTACAGCTGCTCTGAGGACCTGCTGGGCCAGGCGGCACCCCAACGCCTCCTGAAGCACCCCCACACCTCCAACTTGGCCTCAGGCTAGTTTACTCTATAGGGCCAGTGTGGACAAAGTTCTCCTTTCTACCTCCTCAAGGTCTCTAGTCACTTAGAAAAATTTATCTCCTCTCTCTCTATAAGTTTACATATAATTTTTAATTTTTTTTGTACGTTTTCCTTAATTTCCCCGCTCTTTTGCAACAGTGAATCAATGTGAACCATTGGATTGTTGTGGATGTATCTGTGTCTCTATCTATATTTTTAATTTTAAATCTATAATAACATTCAGAATTAGTTCACAAAACTGGATTACACAAAGCCAGCAGGTTTAAAAATATTTCAAAGATGTTGCTTTCATGCTTCAAATCCTTGAAAAGCCAAATACATTCACTTCTGAAACTAAGTCTTGGGTTTTGCTGGAAAAAAAAATAAGAAAAGTGTTTAATAGCACATATGGCATAATTTTATTTGACATCTGTTTTGTAACAAACAATATTTAGCTCACTTATTTGCTGAATGATACAGTACACAGTGCAAACAAAAAGTCCAATGAACAGTTTTTACGGAGTTTGTAATATATCAATATTTATTGCAAAAGAATGCAAAACTTAAATATTTAAGTGTGTTATTGATTGTAATATGCAAAACATTGATTATTGTACGTTGCCATTGCAAAAAAAAAAAAGCATACTCAACGCCTTCTGGGGTATGAGAATGAGGTGAGTTTCAGCAAGAGGAGCTCGCCTGCTCCCCTTGGTGACATTTCATCTTAGGCCTGCCCCCCCCCCATTTGTGTCATCCTATCGAAGACAGCTGTCAATATATTTAGGATGCTTTAGCTCATAACAGCAAAAATGGTGAGACTATTGGCTTAATTGTGAGGAGTGATTGATTTTAATGGAAACAACATTTAAAAACTCAGAATGCACTTTCTGTTGGCAGCGTTAATAGAATGCTCTAATGAATTGAGGCCTCACACAGAAATGCATGCTACTTACTGCGAGGATTAGCAAAGGACAACAATGGTCGATGCATTAATTTTTTTTTCACTCTGAAGTTGAAATAAATTGTTTACATAATTGGACGATAGGAACCAATGCAGAAATAGGATTGGACACTACTTGGTACATAAAGCAAACACCAAAACTCTGGTCAATGAAACGGCAAGCAGGACATTGGTGTTGCTTTTATTATAACCATCATTCTTGGACAAATGATGCTGGAAAATATTTAAATAGACAGTTCTTCAAGTTGTGAGCAGGAAGAAATGACAAAGACTCCCTTGCTCTGTTCAGGTTTGGGAGGAGCGTCTTTTTCATCAATAAAATAATGTAACCAAGGGGCGCCTGGGTGGCTCAGTTGGTTAAGCATCTGCCCTCGGCTCAGGTCGTGATCTTGGGGTCCTGGGATGGAGTCCCTCGTAAGGCTCCATGTTCAGCGGGGAGTCTGCTTCTCCCTCTTCCTCTGCCCCTCCCCCCCAACTTAAGCTCTCTCTCAAATAAATAAATAAAATCTTAAAAAAAAAAATGCAACCAAGATGAGTCTTCTCGACTGGAGGGTCTTCTGGGATTGATTTGAGCATGTTCAGGAGCCCCCAAAACAAGGCCCAGAGGAGGGGAGCACCATCGGGGTGTTCTTTTGAGTCTGGGCCTTCCCCCAGGAATGTCACAGATTTGATCACTCCAGTGGGTTTTTCAGCTTCCAGAAGAATAATTATATTAATGATGGCAGAAAAAATAGCTAGTATCTGCCTCCGTGTTGCAGACAGGTAAAGAGCCTCACGCACGTTCCATCACGCATGCCTACGCGGTAGCCCCAGGTTCAGAGGGCCCACCCAGGTCACTTTGAAAAAGCCGTGCCTTGTGTCTTCCATTTTGCAATAGGTTCCCCTAAGTAGCTGGTGTCTACTGTGTGTGTGTACTCTCTAGGCTCTGCATCCTGGGCTTGGTACGATGGGGACACCAGGTCCCTGTCCTCTAGTTGCTGGGGGCTGAGGTCCTGCATGAACCCATATTTGGGAGGGGCAGCAATTGGCAGCTTTGGGGCAAAGCAGAGGGGAAAGCCTCGGAGAAACCCCTTGCAGGGAGCTGAGGTCAGAGCAGGCTGCGTCCCCCCGGGGACCCTGTCGGTACAGTGAACCTCCCCTTCCCCAGGGCAACCTCCTGGAGCCGGGAGGCCAGACAGCAGACAGCCTGGCTTTCCTCTGGTCCTCCCAGCCGTGCCTACCTCTTCCCCCACCCCCCGTCCCCTCAGCTGTGATGGATTCCCAGCCCCACTGGCTGCCTTGGACTGCAGGGGCTTCACCTCCCTTCCTTGCAACTGCTCTGAGCCTCCGCCCCCAACATGCTCAAAAGGAGGGTTCCAAGAGAGGACATGTGGAAAGGACTAGACAGTGCTCGGCACGGAGTAAGCCCTCCGAAAATACCCATTTGGAATGGTTCTTGGTCATTGTTGGTGCTCTCGTGGGTTCTAAGGTGATGATGGCATGAGGCCCTGCCCTTGACCTAACCTCTCTGAGCCTCAGCTTCCTCACCTGTAAATGGGGACGCGAGTTCGTCGCACACCTTGCAGGGCCGCGGGGAGGATTACACCGAGCTTTCCGTGAACAGCGAGGGTCACGGAACAAGCGTAGGAAGGTACAGCCACAGGAACCACCAGAAGGCTATGTTCCGACCCTGAGCAGCAGACCTGGGTCCACGTGGAAACAAAGAACCCACTCCAGGCATGAACAGTCTCGTGCTGTGGGTCCTGCCCTTGCAGACATGGGGAGCAGAGGTGCAAGGAGACCTGGTGCAAGCGCTCACCTTCTTTTGTAGAAGCTTCTGGCAGATGCTGTGGCCGTAACAACTGAGATCAGGGACTTGGGGCTGAAGCCTGGCTCGTGGGGTGATGGGGGAGACCCCGGAGCAGCAGCTCACCTACCCCCTTCCTCCTCCGTCCTCAGCAGCAATTAGGAACACGAAGGAGACAGAAAGCAGAGACGAACAATGTATGTCAGAAGGAAATAAGAACATTGCACAACTAGAATAAATAATAATATTTTTTCTGGCTTTAATGAAACTCTATAGATATAAAAAGCTGGAAAAGGGGATTTTTTTTTGCAGACCTTAATTATAGCAGGGTTGTTAGTAAATTTACTGAATTGCAAATGTAAAATATTCTGATGGCCTGAGTAAAACCACATATTTAAGCCTTCTAAATGAACATTTCTGTTTTTTGAGTAATTTGTACCATCTGTGTCAAAATTCTGAGTCTAAAAAAAAAAGCAGTGGAACAAATGTTGGTTCCATAAAACAGTCCTAGTTCATTGTTGAAATTGTCACACATTAACATTGCAGGCCATCTGGGAAGACAAAAGCCTCTAACCAGATTGCGGAGATGATTTTATTGGTCTGGTATTAATCAGGATGTGGCATAATATTTAAGCAGAAAGGAGAGATGAGGTGAAGCCGAGCCCTCCGTTCGCCCCAACTGTGCATAACGGTACCCCAGCGCGGGGCATTTTTAAAGCCCGTTTCATCATCAGAACATGCCAGTCAAGGCAAGGTAAGATTTCCAGTTTGAAAGCGTGCACACACAAAGCCCGGAGAAACGTTGCGAACTGGGGTGGCTCGCGGGGAGGAAGAGACCTCCGGAGCCGGCGTTACCAGAACCACGCTGGAGGGAAGCAGGGAGCACTTTCCCTTTATCACAGCCCATCCGAGTCCAGTCGGGTGAGAGCCCCCCACGCCAGGGTGGCCGGCGGCCCCTCACCCTCCCGTGTGTGCACGGCCAGGCTCGGCGCTGGCTCCCTCAGCTCGGGTCCCTCTGCTCCTTCACACCGGTCCCCGGACCCGGTGGCGGAGCCGCAGTCAGGGTCCCGCCGCTTCCCGGCATCTGTCCCCGGGGCAGGTCCGATCTGGGTGGGGCACCCTACCCGGGCCACTCGAGGAGGGACACAGGTGCAGTGGCTGCCACTGACCTTCCCTTGTCCCGGGGCAAGGTGCATGGGCGTCAAGAATCAGATGTGCCCCTGCTGAGTCCTGCTTCCTACTTAAGTCATATAATTCCACCAGTGCCATGTGCTGTACCGAAGACGTGCACGCAGCTTGGAGACCCAGGGCGGGTGCCCTGTGTGCCCCTCAGAGTACGAGCAGCTCAGAGCTCAGAGGCCTGTGTCTGAAGACTTTTCTTCTTCCTGCACAACGTGCCCCCGTATGCAAGCCACCAGCAGCGTGGCTGTGCTTCCTAAGAGAGAGATGACTTTCTCTCATCGCAGCTTATGCCCTGATAAGATCCAGCCCCCCCCCCCCCCCGCCGCCCTGTGTGCCGTGTGACCTGGGTGACCCAAGCCTCGGGCGGGGGCGTCAGGCCTCCGCATCCTGCCGATCCACAGGATGTGGAGAGCTTCGGCCACACCTGTGTCACACCATGTGTCCCCTGCCTGCCTGCCTGCCTGGAGCAGTGCTGGGCAGCTTTGCCAGGCTGCGGAGGAACGCGGGGGCGTGGCTCCCTGCGGGGCTGCCTTTGGCCTTTGTTCCTTGTCCATCAGGAGGCCGTGTATGCACAAGCGCCCCTCCCAGATGGGTGATATCTACCTTTGCTCCAAATGGGAGAATGTGTAGTCTTTTTCGAGTGTCTGCGGCTCGCTCAGCCCTATTCCAGAGGGAGGGGAGAGCCCCGGCTGCAGGAATTGAGTCCAGTTCTCAAGGAAAGCTTACCTGAAACAGTGAGGGTAATGACAGCAGGGAATGCGAGTGGCTGGGTCCCCGGAGCTCAGATAATTAGGGCATGATTGGAATGGTTGTGGGATGCATCCAGAAGGCTCTCTTAAAAATGGAAGTGGATCACTCTACCCTTTAATGGCTCCCACTTGCCCACACCCCCCGTGAGGCTCTGTGAGATCTGGCCCCTCATCCTCGGGGCTCCAGTGAGTGGGGCCTTTCCCCACTCCTCTCCCCAGGGCCTTTGCACCTGCTGTTCTCCCTGCCTGGGGGGCCCTTGCTTGCCCCTCTGCCAGTCCAGTTAATCCCTTTCCTTCCTTCAGTGCCAGCTCAGGCGGTACTTCTTTCAAAACACATCCCTTGGGTCTCAGAGCAGCAAGCACTTCTTTGTAGCACATGCCACTGTTTTAAAGAAATAACTTATTATGTAGTTACTCTCCATGCCTTCATATCCAAATATGGGAAGATGCTCCAAGTGACACGAAGAGAACTGTTTTGGGGAATCCTGCTTGCATATATAAACCTTCAAGGATATAGTTAAGTTAGTTCGATTCTTCCTCATAGCAGTTATTACATTGCAACAGGTATATGAGATCTCATGTTACACAAGAGAGAAGGTTCATTTAGGAATGCTTTCTCATTCTCTGCCAGGGGTCAACCATATCCAAACTCTCCAATGTCCCTCCACCCTCAGTGTCTCCCTGCCCAGGAGCTGTTTGCTCAGGCCCTACCTC
>NC_138384.1:33769736-33794736 GCF_054177405.1 Leptonychotes weddellii
ATTATTATTGTTCTGTTTATTTTCTTTGCCTTTTTTTTCCTTTTTTTTTTATGGATCCCATTAGGTGATCTCTAGGAGCATCCAAGATGCACATCGATTGAAGACCTGTAGGACTGATGTATCTTTCCTTGAAGTTCATGCAGAAAGGAACTGAGAGCAGAGCCGGCAACGTGACCACAGACTTTGCAAAGACTCATGCACAAGGCAGCTGCCCAGTTTTGAACGGACAATTCTGGAAAAACCCTCGCCTTCTATTCGGCCATTAATGGTCATTCTTATTGTTCCTGCTCTAGACTCTGTGCCTCACGAGGGCAGGGACCTCCTCAGTCTCTGTGCCTCACAGGGGACCTGGCTCTCTGCAAGTGCTCAAAACACAGTTGCGGAATCAAGGGATGAATGGAAGGCACAATGTCTTGGAGTAGGAAGGGAAGTGGAGGGAGGTGTGGGTGCAGCTGCAACAAGGCGGGAGACGGGCTGTCAGTGGGTGGAGCGGATGTTCTTTCAGGAGGCAGAGCAAGGCTCACGGGCATTCCAGAGGTGAGATCGGGACACCTCACGCGCAGAGACGCAGACCACAGACACGCACGCACACAAACTCAGACACACAGACATACAGAGAGAGATACAGACACACACACACAAAGACGTACAGACAGATACGGACACACACACACACACACAAGAGCGCTCCGGCGGAAAAGCGATTCCAGGACGGAAGCCTCGAGAGGATGGGGGAGGGGAGGGACAGGAGGGTGGTGCCCTGCCTTTGGCCGCAGTTCCTGTCATAGGGCCTGACCAGGTAATGAGGGCAGACGAGGTGCTCTCCTGATAATTCCCTCCTTGTTAGACATTGTTGTTAGCTCTCTAATGTTTCCACTTAAGTAACAGCCACTGAGGTGTGGGGCTTCCTGGTGCCTAATGGCCCCGGGTGGCGCTGAGGGCCATTAATCCTGCTGGCCATTAATCCCGGGAGATGCCCAGGGTCATTACAGGCGACGTGGCTCTCACCCAGTGGTAATGCCAGCAGGGGTCTGTCCCCACTGCCAGCCCCTGAGAATGGCCCTCTGCTGGGGGTCCCGAGTCCCTGGGCGGTAGGTGTGCATCTTGTCTTTGCATGTGAGCATCTGTGTGTGTGCGTGATGCCCCCCTCCCACACACACAAGAAGGGGACCACAGTTCGAATGGGGACATGGGGACATGTGCATCTGGGTCCCTAAGCGCTGCCCTGGGGCAGAGGGCCTCTGGGGTGGTGGGGCTGCTGTGTTTGGAGGACCAGGGACAGCAAGTTAATTGGAGAAAGGTTCTGGGTGGCCCTGGCTCTTTCAAGGTGTCAGGTGGGGGGCTCAGTGTCCTGCCTTTAGCGAGGACGAGACTGCAGGGAGAAGGCACCCGACAGCACTAGGGCAGAGCTGCGGTTGACTTGCTCGGGAGAAGCCGGGTTAGCAGCAACGTGCCTGCACCGTACTCCCAGCCTGTCCTTTTGTTGTCCCTGGCCACTCTCCTCTCAGCTCCTGGCCTCTGCTCTCCGTGGCCTCCGCTGCCCCATGGCCTCTATTGTCCCGTGGTTCTGCTGTCCCATGGCCTCTGTTGTCCTGTGGCCTCTGCTGCCCTGTGGCCTCTAGTGTCCTGTGGCCTCTATTGTCCCGTGGCCTCTGCTGCCCCATGGCCTCTATTGTTCTGTGGCCTCTGCTGTCCTGTGGCCTCTAGTGTCCCGTGGCCTCTGCTGCCCCGTGGCCTCTGCTGCCCCATGGCCTCTATTGTCCTGTGGCCTCTGCTGCCCCATGGCTTCTGTTGCCCCGTGGCCTCTCGACACTTGGTCTTACGTTGATAGCACAAACTCCAGAGCCAGGCCTCCTGTGTTAGATCTTGGTTCTGCCAGGTCCTGGTTGCATGGCCCTGGGCGATTTACTTGCGTCCTCTAAACCTCGTTATTTTATCCATAAAATGAGGAAAACAACAAAACAGCAGAGCTGCTCTGAGGCTTAACTATCCTAACGCCAGGAGAGCACGCGCGACAGTGCCTGGAGCCCGGCGAGAGCTCCGTGGACGCCCCTCCTCTTCCTCCTCCTCCTCCTCCTCGGTTCCCATCTTCCCTTAGGCTCTCTGCTCACCTCCCAGCCTCCATCCCTGGACTGCGACACGCTCGTCGGGTGCCGTGTCTCCACCTCCACAGAGAGGCTGTGCCCGGTTGTTGTCCGCCCTCTGGAAGCGAACCCCCAGTCGGCCGGAGCAGCCTGCCCTCTGACCCCTGCTGGCCTGACCCCTACGGGGGCTGTCTGTGGGTCAAGGGCTATCTGTGGCTTGGCGAAAGCGGGGCTTCGGGTGCAGGGCACGTGATCTAATGTAAGGCAGCCCCCTGGCCTGTCCTGTGCCCTGGGGGACCCCCCAGTTCACTGCCCGGGTGCCCACCACACGGGCAGGGCTTACAGTTGGCCGGGCCCCCCCAGGTCACTTCAGGGCCTGGCCAATGTCTAACCCACACTGCACAGATGTGGAGCTGGCAGCCAGGCAGCTTTCCAGTGCTGACCTCCTGACACCCCCACCGGGCCACACACCACGCGTTAACGCCTCCGTGAAAGGCAGACCTGCCCCTGCCACGAGGGTGAGTGGCAGTCTGGGACGAGGACACAGACACAGCTGATCTGGAGACTGGGACTCCAGACGGAGGAATCAGATTTGGCTCATTCTTTTCAGAATCCCTCAATGGGCCTGGCTTGTTTCTATCTTTGATTTCAGACTCCCTCAAGGCTGACCCCACCAGGAAGCCACCCACGACCAAGGTGGTTCCCAGGGCCCCTGAGACAGCTTCGTCTGCCTGAGCCTGCATGCAGCTCACCTGTAGCGCAGCCCCGTCTCCCTCTGGGCTCAGGGACGGCTCTCAGCCGGGGTCCCTCTGCTCTGGGAGACTTCCCGGAAGACACGGGGAGCAGGGAGCAGTGTCCCCCACCCCAGGGCTGGCGGTGGGAGTCACACGTGGGCAGGGGAGGGGAACACTCAGGGAATGCTGCCTGGCCCCACCCACCGAAGAACTAGTACGCAGAGAAATGTCACGGCTGCAGCACCAAAGTGTGGTATTATCAGCCCCATGCAACGGGCAAGTGGATTAAAATGCCATTAACACAGCAAATTAAGCTTACAGTGAAGTAAACAGAAATTAAATCAATAACCGGCACAGGGGGACAGCTGCCTTTCCCCAAGTGGCCTCCCAGGGACTGGGGCTGGTGGGTGCATGGGGGTGGGGGTGGGGGCTGGCTGCAGTGGGAGGGGTAAGCGGCGTGTGCGGGGGACACCAGCTGTCCAGGTGTTGAACTGTAGGCGCTCAGAGAGCCCAGGCCGAGACCTCTCACTCCGTAGAAGCAGCTTTCCTGTGTCCACCCCAGGGGACTCCCGTGGTCTGCAAGCTTCTGGTGCTTATGAAAGCAATTCAGATAGGTTTGACCTGCTAAGCATCCATCCACTCTTCTTTTGACAATGGCGTCTAGAATCTTCTTCAGGATTCAACCCTCTCCCAAACTCTCGGTTCATGCAGTTCTGGTAGTTTGACCCACTCTTTGGCTTAAGGCTGGCAACTTGCCCAGGCTTATCTCAGGAGAGAATCATTCGATTCAGGGATGCTTGGTTGACCCACGTTTGTGCCAAGAGGTAGTCCAAGGACTTTGTCTGGAACTTTCTGAAATACTGTCCTGTCATGAGGGGTTGCTGAGCTGATAGGAAGCAGATCTAAAACTGCAGGGGCCATCCTGATGCATGAGGAGAGCTGGGCTGGGAGTGGAGCCACGTGGAGAAAAAGCCGGCCTCTTGTGCCTGGATCCAGCCATGCCTGAAGCTATACCAGGTCTACCTCTTGGACTCTTCAGGAACCTGAACCTCTATACATTCCATCCTTTTATTTACAGTTTAAATTGGGATTTGTCATTTGCAATTAAAAGAATCCAACTTGAAAAATAAGGTTATTCCTTTTTAAAAAAGAAGATCCATTTGCCAAATACCTCTCAGGGACCCAAGCATGTGGTCAGATGGTAAGATGGATGGGGGTATCCCTCAGTGTCTCCTGCCCTCCCACCAGGTCTCTGTCTCCAACTCATTCACTCAGCAGAATCTGCTGTGTGTGTGTGTGTGTGTGTGTGTGTGTGTGTGTGTAGGGCAGGTGTCTCCTTGTGGAGACATGGGGAAGAGCAAGCAGCAGAGAAGGGGTGTAGACAGTATGAAGCCTTTCTGGCTCCTTCTTGGCTCCCCTTCATCTCAGGATGAAGGCACGAAAGTACCAGGCTCGGGAGTCCTAAGACCTGGGTTCCAGGGTCAGCTCTGTGCACATTTCCTGTGTCTGTGGGCCAGTTTTCTGACCTCTGGATCCCACTTCTTCATCCACCCCATGGGGTTGTGTGTTGTGCCCTGCTGGCCTGAGCAGCTGGCCCTCCACGGGGCAGCCATCCATCCATCCACCTGCTGGAGTCCTCCTCGGGGGCAGGTGGGCTCTATGCAAGCCCCGTCCCTTTTGAGCCTCTGGCTTAAAATGTCTAGGGCAGAAGAATCACCTTTGATTCTTGATTTTTTTTCTTAATTATTCTGGGGACACAGGGACCGATTCTTACTCCTTTTCCACTCTTAGTGGCTCCCTTACCTGCCCTACTGCAGAGCTCCTAGAGGAGAAGGGAGAAGACCCAGGATGGACAGAGCTGGGGATGGCTTCTTCTGGCCACTCTAGCTCCCCAGCAGGACTCCGCTCCTTCTGGAAACACTGCGTGAACTGCCCTGCACCCAGCTGGGCAGATGCTTGTCTCCTCTGTGCTTCAGCGGCCCCAGGGCTTCTCTCTGCCCCGGGGCAGTCCTGCTGCTTTGTAATTGGTCCCTCACTCTGCCCCTAGCATAAGCCCAGGGTCGGAGGCAGAGGAGGTTTCAACATGCACCTGCTGAGGGAATGAATTAATGAATGAAGTCTTGAAATGGAGGCCTTTCCTGAGGCTCTGGTCAGGGCCTCTGACCTGTCTTTGGGACACTGGTTAGGATGGTTCCAGTGAGACTGGTCACATCAGGTACTCCAACATGAGGCTCTTGGGGCGTCATGGCCTCTCTGTGGGATCTCTGGCCCCATCTTCCTCACTTCTGCCCCCTGCTCACCCTAAGTCTTTTTTGTAAAGGAGACCTCCTGGCCCCCTGCACTGCCCAGGATAAGGCTGTGGGGCCAGGGTGCCGCAGGCTCAGGAAGTGGGGAGGGGCCGCCTGGAGCTGTGTCTGGAGGAAAGGGGAGGCAGTTTGGTTGGAGGGCAGGGGGACTCTGCTGGGACTTGAGGTGGCATGACCGGGGGACTCTTTTTCCTTTGCTGGGTCATTGGTTCTCCGAAGATGTTTCTATAAACACTTCACATAGATGGAAGGAAGCATCACTTGCCCATTACAGGATGATTTTTATTCCTACTATGTGGGGGGGCAGTCGAGATGAAGCACCCCATTGCTCCCTGCCCTACAGGCAAGGGGCTCTCTTGCTAAAAGACATTCCTGATCTCCCAGCTTGGCTCTAGCCCTCTGGTCAGTGGTCCCAGGGCCCCCAGCAGGCCCGACATCCCCAGGCTGGATGCCTCCCTGGGGAGGGGTGGCCGGGGGCCACCCTGACCACAGCCACCTCACTGGCCTGCTGCCCGGCTGGGCCGGGGAAGGAAGGAGGGAGCTGGGGCCCACTTTGGAGTTTCAAATTCCTGTGTTGATTTTTCCCCTCTCCCTCTCTTAGGTTCCAAATCCAATTCTAGCTCCTGGCCAACTGGTAGAATTAAAGGATTAAGAGCTACCCAGGTCTTATCCCGATATGAAAAGATTTCACCGAGAGGCTCATAGTTCAGCATCCAAAGCCGGGGAAATCGTTCCCGCCTGCGCGGGGTATTGTTTTGAAAGCCTCCCTGGAACCACCTTTTGAGCTCCTGGCTGAGGCATCACTGTTTCCCTTATCTCTTAAGACCTCATTCATAATTGCTCAATGTCCAACAAGCAGAGAGGACTCTAGGCATTATCTGTTAAGGGCCCTCTAATCCAGTTCATAAGGACAGAGTGGTAATCAGGGCACCTCGGGATCCTTCTAAAGTCAACGTACAATTTCACATGAGCCCTGAGCTGCTTTCTGGAGAGCCCCAGGGACAAACAGGTGCCGGCGCCCCCCAGAGAGGGACATGCGGGCTTGAGGGTGCGGGCGGGCTCGGCGCAGGTGGGGGCCGGTCAGGAGGAAACAGACTTTGTACAGAAGGGCAGAAGGGGTTTGTAGCAGGCGCTGGATGGGTTGGAAGCGCTCGCGTGGACCTGCGTATGTGTGCGTGCGCACGTGTGTAGAGCACTCACGGGTGGGCTTGCTGCACGAAGGCAGAGGAGGGGGTCCAGGCCAGGCCCCGTGGGCTCAGCTGGTCGGCCAGGGCAAGGGAGGGCCGTGCAGGGGTGGCCTCTGATGGGCAACGCCATGGCAGAGGTGTCGATGAGTCAGAGGCAGCATCTTTGCAGGTCCACGGGAAGCTTCCTGACAAATGCTGTTAATCTTCGGGGTGGGGGGGCCAGCCAGTGTGCCTCTCCATATGGGCGCACCTCGATCTATCAGTCGCCTGTCGCCCTTCATGGGACACAGGCGAGCTCCTCTGACTGATAGAGTCTTTGTGGAGACATCGCGGAGACTCTCTGCAGGTGCAAAGCTCAGATGCCAGAATCGCTCAGCCCCTCTCATGGGTTCATCTATCTGTACTGACAAATGGAGCTCCCTTCCCTCTCCCACCGTGGGGAAGGACGGCTTTAAGATGATTCTCAGCACAGAGCCGGGTCTCCCTTCTTCCTTTCTGGGGCCGTCCCCAGCTAGACCTCTCAGCACCTCTCCGGTGCAAGCAAGCTTCACCCCTCTCATGCCCTCCAGACCTGCCCTCCACCCCCTGCCCCTCTGGGCCCACCTGGAAGCCTGGGGTCCAGAGCCTCTGTGCTGCCAACCACTGTCCACCTGCCGATGGCAGAGAGAGCCACCAGCCACCCTCTGCGGACGCATGATCCAATGGGGCTGAAGCAGCCCGAGATTCCTAGGGAGGGAATGAGAAAGGTCTACTCTGTTTGTTGGGGTCTCCTCAAAGCAGACGCCGAGATAAGGATGCCTTGTCAGTGGTTTATTTGGGAGGCAATCCCAGTGAGCCCTGGTGGGAGGGGGAAGTGAGAAGAGGGGAGAAGGCAGCCGAACAAGGTGGGCGTCACAAGTCCCGTGGGAGCTGGGGGATGCCCCCTAGCACAGGCCCTGGGGCGGGCCGCCCCCGAGGTGCTAGCTGCCCGGTCCTCTGCTGGTTCTCCGAGGCCTTGGAGAGGTCCTCGGGGACCGAGACAGGGAGCCTCTGCCTCCGGCCATTGGGAGCAGCAGGTGTGTGCTCTGTCATGCTAAGGCCTCAGAGTCATGGGCAGGGCGCAGCCAGCACCAGCAAGCCTAGGCCACATTTCCTGGCCGGGCTGGTCAAGGTGAGGGGACCGCGGAAATGTGGGTGGCCCCAAGGTCGTCCCTTGCGGGGGTTTCTGATCTGTTGGCCTCCTGGGGCCCTGGCCCGCTTGCTCCCTGGGCAGGACCCTGCCCCGCACACCCCCCTTCCCGCCTCCAACCGCTAGCCACCAACAGTTTGGGTACAAGCCAGGGCAGGCACAGCATGTGTGGGGGTTCACTCCGGAGCTGCGGTGTGACACTGAGCCGGTGTCGTCCATCTCAGACCCTTGCTCTTGGCACAGGAAAGTGGGCACCCTGCAGACAAGGGAGCTGGGAAGGTTAGCACGGAGAGCACAGCTGGGGACACTATTGTGAATGCCTGTTCAGCTTAATACAGACACAGACGGATGCATGTAGAAATATCTGTGGATCTGTGTGTAGGCGGGGGTTAGTGTGCACACATACATCCTTGCTGTGTCGGCTGGGGGCACCGGGAAGCAGTGACACCCCGGGAATAACGAGCACACCCAGCATCAGGACCTTGGCTTCTATTACCATCCTCGGAAATAGGAAGCAGGGCTCCTTGGAGAAATGGCTGCTTCTAGGACTGAAGCAGGAAATACGCAGTATATTCCGGACGCTTACAGGGTTGGAAAGTAAGAGCGTGTGCTTAAAACACATGCACACATGCATGCACACACACACACATATACTCACACACTCACGCATGCACATGCACACACACACACTCACACTCATGCACACACTCATACTCACACACTCGTGCACGCACACACACACTCATGTGCACACACACTCACGCACACACATTTACTCACACTCATGCATGCACACACACATATACTCACACCCTCACGCACGCACACACTCACACACAGTCATACACACACTCACACACACTCACTCATACTCTCTCTCACACACACACACACACACTCACACTCACACACACACAGAGTATTAGGAGTATGTCAAAGAGACACAGGAGCCAACTGGACTAGCTCCTGATGGCCAAAGCTAGAACAATTTGAGCCACAAACTAAATAATACAGTATTGGGTTATATCCTAAAGTATAAAATACATATCCAGGAGTCCATATGGAGATAAATAAATAAGCGAATGAATATGTGGGGGAGAATAGAGGAATCTCCTCTACAGAAGAATTTGAAATAATTCATGTAGAGACTCTGCCCTCCAGGAGGTGGATCATAATTCCCGCTTCTTCCGTGTGGGCCACACACAGTGACTCTCTTCCAAAGTGTGCAGAATAGAAGGAATGGGTAAGAAAGGGTGACTTCACTGTGAGGAACACTGACCCCAGTCGGGTGACCAAGGTCCGCATCAACAGCAACGTCGGGTTGAGGTGATGTGATAGGAATGACACTTGCCTCTGTGGTCTTTCTCCCAAGGACCCACAATCCCAGTCCAAGCACGAGAAAAACATCTGACAAACCTAGATGGAGGGACATTCTACAAAATACCTGACCAGTATTCCTCAAATCTGCGAAGCCCATTAACCACAAGGGAAGTCAGAGAAACTTCAAGTCTAGAAGGTCCTCAGGAGACATGACGACGAAATCGAAGGTGGGATCCTGGAACAGAAGGAGGACATTAGGGGCAAAAACTAAGGAAATCGGAATAAAGTGTGGACCTCAGTTAATAATAACGCATCAGTACTGGCTCTTTATTGATGACAGATGTCCCATAGTAATACAAGATCCTAACAACATGGGACTCAAAGTACTATCTTCACCACTTTTGTGTACTTCTGCAACTATTCTAAAATAAAGTTCTTTTTTTTAAATGGAGCACCTCTCCTTGAAGACAGCTCAGCCGTTGATGAAAGTGCCCTGCGCGGGGCTGGGAAACTTGGCTTCTTGTCACCAGGCAAGTCACCCTCTCTCTGGGCCTCAGTTTCTCCATCTGTCAAATGGCAGGATTGATCCCTAGGTCTAAGCTTAACAGTCATGGTTTCCTTCATACACCACTTGAGAGGATGGAGAAGCCTTTTTAAGCAGAGGGACCCAGTTGAGAGCAGCTTTTGCAGGGTGGGTGGATTAGGAACATCCCCCAGGCAGGGCATTTGGAGAGCATTTGTGCTTGGCCTTAGCACCTTCCTTGCTGGGCCTCCCCCTTCTCAGGCCATGCCCCACGGCTCCCTTGTTGTCATTTCTCCAACCAGTTCCTGGGAGCACTGGGCAAGGAGGGGGGTTTGATGATGTGAGGATGCAGTGATGTGTTTTAATGCACTGTTTCCTGGGGACCTAGAATGAAAATTTTAACAGCTCAGAAGCTGTGCATTGAAGGCGCCTCTCCTGTGGGCTCTTAGAAGGATATTCCAACTAAATTGCAGAAATAAATATGCATCTTCCTTGTTTTTGATGAGCAATCACCGCACAGAGCCCGAATCCTTAAGTGGCTGTGCGCTTCCTCAATGGGAAAACAGCCGTCTTCGAGTGGCCTGGTTTCAGTGCTTTTCAGTGTGTTTGTGCTTTGTGGCCAGAAGGCCACATGCTTCGCCAGGCCTGCCTGGAGCTGACCTGCTGTGCCGAGCCGGGGAACAACCCAAAAATGGAAAGTGGAGAGTTGGAAAAAACCCACCCCCGTGGAAAAACAGGGTCTAGAGTGGAAGTCATCAGAGCCTGTCCGGCCACACGGAGTCCACACACGAGCTAATTCTTGCACTTGGGCGAGACCTTTCAGAGGATGAAGGGAGGGAGCTGGTTCTGTGACACCTAAGCATCGGCAGGGTCAGGCTTTAAGGGGTGCACCGTCTCCCCTCCACCTGTCCTGCCCCAGCACCGCTGGGGACTCAGGTCCTGTGAGGTCGATGCCAGGGCTCCACGCAGCCCCACTTGCACCTCTAAGGGTCAGCCCTGGTATTTGCTTCACTCTCCTCCTCGTGCTGCCCTGACTTCAAGTGTGAGCTTGGTTTCCACGTTTCTCCAGACACTTGCAGGACGGTATCAGAAATACCTCCAGGACTGCATTGTGATGTGGTTTAATGAACGGCCAACGTTGTGTCAGAAACAGAAAGAAAAAAAAAACCCTGTACAAATCCCCAAACCTGTTAGCTGGAAAATATTCCAAGATCAACACATTTTAATTCACTAATTAATACAGCTAAAAGGCATTTTTCATATTAGACTTATTAAAATCACTTGTATTTAAGTGTTTTTGAACTCATATTTTCCGATGCTGTGCGTTTTTCTAAAGTGTTCTAGTCATGTTATGCAAATGCCTATTTAAATTACCAGGGGTATTTGTTTTCTATTTCTACTCTGTAAAACATAATTTTAATACAAGTTATTTGTGAAATGCGCATTGGAAAAAAGAAAATAAGATTTGAGATGGCATTTCTATGATAATTTTATTGCAAATGTTGACCATGTTTTTGTATTTGTCTGCAAAAGGTAATGCAAAATATACATAAGACATATTTCTGGGATTTATTGTCGTATGTGACTAAATTAGTAAAGGAAAATTTGCTTCATTTTTTGAACCCGAGGCACGGCAGCCCATCACCCCGTGAAGCATGGTTTAGAGGGAACAGTGACAGCCACATGGCAGGCTGAACCCTGCACCATCCCAGAGAGAAAATTCGCTCTCCCTCTGCGCTTAAACAAGATTTTCTGACACCTGTGTGCTGCCAGACATGACATCTGAGGCAGAAACACAGGACTTTGCGGGCGGGAAGGAGACTCTGCTCCAAGCAGGGCAGGATCCTGCAGGGAGGGCATGACCAGGATTTTCTGGAGTGACAAGGGAGCGAATGTGGTGACCAGACTCCAGGGCAGGGAGAGCCCTAGGAGAAGGCCCTGGGGAGGGTCTTCTTTTCTTTGTGGATTTACTTAAAACGTGTAGTCTTCCAACTACGAGCGCCTTTTTGATACACACGTGATCAGGCATAATAAGATGGCTAGAGACAAAAATGAAGTTGAGAGAGGGAACCCTAGGTTAAGGATTAAGTATTAATGATATTTCTGAGCTTCCTGGTGACCAAGGCAAAAAGGGAAAACAATGACTTTAGTGCCTTTCGTTGTCTAAAGAATACCTACCTGTTGGGAGGAAAGACAGCTTACCCCAGCCTTCCAGTCTTGGTGGGATCCACAGTGGGCACTTCATAAGAGAAAGCAGGGACATGGTGAGCTCTGTCCCCCAAGGCGAGTTTATAGAGGCTGCAGAAATGCTCTTACAAATGGTAACTGCATTCAAACAAAGGGTTTGGTGGTTTGTCGTTTTTAAAGATGTTTCTGCACTGGTGTGGGAGGTACCTGTGACAGAATGAGACTCCATCTCCGACACCCCCTGACTACAGTCCTGGAAGGTTGCCACTGCTCCCCGTCACGTGTGTCAGCTAGGGCTGACATTGGGGTGTTTCTCAGACCCCCCTGAACTCAGGGGAGGGAGCTGCCCATCCTAAAGTCTGGCTGGGGGGATCAGAGGGACTGCTGTAGGGCCCTTGTGTCTCATCAGTGTGTCTCCTTTCTAGATGCCGAATTGTGGTTGTAAAAACCAGGGTATGGGACGGTAACCCTCCTGTCACCAGGGCAACCCCCTCACTGACATCTGCAGAGAGAGACCCTGGTTTGCCCTGGGTAAAGGGGCCTCCTGGCATCTCCTGAGCACACACAGCATGTTCTTGCTCACAGTGGACCCAGTGTAGGCTTCTTGAATGGAAATGAGAGTGCATGCCGTCTGGGCCAGTGGGGCAAGAACGTGGCCGGCAAATCGAAACTGTGTGACTTTGGGCCAGGCCTTCGCTGCCCCAAGTCTGTCTCCTCATCCAGAATGCAGAGATGACGAAACCAGCCATGTGGAGACGTTGGGAAGACAAAGAAGAATGTGTGCAAAGTGCCTGCTCATCGCTGGGGCCGGGGCTCCCATGAAGACCACAGTGCCCAGAAGACAAGCCGGGTGGACTTGTGGTGGGCACTTGACTTGCAAAGTGCTCTGTGTACATCATCTCTTAAATCCGCACAGTGATCTTGTGAAATTAGGTCTAACTACTATTGTGCCCATTTCCTGGAGAAGGAATCAGTTCAGAGGGCTTCATTGACTTGCCCAGGGATGCACAGCATGTCAAGGGCAGGTCTACGACAAGATGCAGGTCTCCCAAGTCTTATTCAGTGCTCCCTCTATTCTATCCCTTTGATCCTGGGAACTAGGTGGCACATTTAGGCCGGGCCCAACATCTTCACTTAAGCAGCACCAGGCCTCTGGGGGATGAAGTGTGCTCAGCCAGGCACCAGCCACAGGCTGGGAGATCACTTTCCGTCTCCCCTGTTTCTTCCTTTCCCCTTGTACCAACCGGGGCTGGGTCAATGAGGAAGGTGTATGGCTCCACATCCAAGAAGGAGGGAGGGGACCCTGGCCGTGTGCTCTCCTCCCCTCTGAGAGCCCCGCGAGACTCACGCCTGGTAAGTAAGCAATGCCCACCTTGGGATGCGGGGGCTATGGCTTTCCTTTCTATGAGCCAGGGCTGTGCGTTGGGTTCTGTCACTCAAAGGGGCATGTGGGGACTCCTCTGGACGGGCCTACCCAGAGGACTGTCGGGGAGCAGAGCTGAGTATGTGGCTGTCGTGTCCAGAGACCAGACAAAAGGCCTGCACAGCAAGGTGCAGGAGCCGTGACCGTAATTTTACCTGTTGAGACCTTCAGAGGCAGGCATCATAAGCCTGGAGCTTCTGTTCTGCAGGGTTCCCATTTGGATGAACAGATGTTTTAAAACAGAGTCCTCGATTCTGGGGGCATGGGGACCCCAAAGGCAGGCTCTGCTGACACGCTTGGGGTGGGTGTTTGCTGAGCATCCGGGCTCCACATGGGACAAGCCCTTCACAAGCTGCAGGGAGAAGGGGCTTCCTGCTGGGAGCCGGCCCCGGGGTCTCTGCGCCCACCCGCCCCTTCTGGGGCTGCCTTGGCTTCAGTCTGAGCCAGGCTCTCAGCAGAAGTTGGGGCCGTTGACAGCAGCGGCCTGCCTCCCTGTCAGTGCTGGGTGCTCCCGATAGCCACACGGTTCTGGGGGCTGGGTCTGCGGACACCGTAAAGGGAGTCACTCAAGTTCACTCAGCAAGAAATGTCTGCCCTCCACAGGATGTTTTGGATTCAAGTTTCCAAATGTGTGCTGAGCACCTTCTCTGGGTCAGGCTCTGGACTGGGCTTGAGGTTCCAATGAGAACTGAGGGGGACGTGGGCCTGGGTTCAGGGGCTTTCAGGCTGGAGGCCAAGGTGGACGCCAAATACATGGTCACAAATGGCAAATTAATAATTGTAGGTTGCAAAGTGCTTCAAAGGAGAGATGGTTTGGTGGGGTCCTGCCCTGCCTTGGGGCACAGAAGCCTCCCTGGGACAACCAAGCCTGAAAGAAGGCTGTGTGGGGTGCTCCTTCATCCGTTCCACAGCAGAGTAGTAAGCTCCTGGCACGTGCCAGGAGCAGAGTGAGGGGCTGGGTGTGCTTGGCTGACCAAGCCTTACAGGACCGCTGTTCACCTAGAAGGCAAGGGCAAGGTTAGGGTCAGGGGACACAAGCAAGAAACTACCATAATTTGGGGGGACAATCAGTGCAAGGAAGGGAGTCAAACAGCACTTGCTGTTCCCTCCACCAGGAAGGTTTTCTCCCTCCCAGCTTCCACATGGCTGGTTCCTTCATAGCCATGTTTCTCTGTTCAGGTCTTTGCTCAAATATCTCCTCCTTCGAGAAGCCTCCCTGATAAGCCACTCTAAGTCTGCTCCAGTTCCATCCCCGTTTCATCTTCTTTCTGGTTCTTATCACTGACTAAGATGAACTTGTTTGTTTGCTTGCTTACTGTCTGTGGTCCACCTCTGCCCCAGCCAGAAAGGAAGCCTCAGAACCTTGAGGCCTTGTCCATCTTGGTCGCCATCTTGTCCCCCACACTGGAACAATGCCTTGCATGGAGTGAGTACCCATTAGTACTTGCTGAATGGATGAATATTTTAGGGGCCCCCGGTAGAGCTGGGGAAGCAGACCATGCCCTTCTCCTCCCTCTGGAGGTCTGGCAGGCCCAGGGTGACCTCCAGGGACCCCAGGCCCCCAGGTCCCCACCCCCACCAACTGGCTGCCCAGGAGGCTCTTCCTTTGTTCTCCCTCGGGGTTTCTGCAGCGGAAGGCCAAGGGTGTTCTGGGTTTGGTTTTTGTAATTGGTTTGATATGATCATGAAAAGTATCTAAAAATTGGACAGCTGGAAATGTTTTTCCTCCCATTTATTACTTAAAACAGCCTTAGAGTTTGGGGTTGTTTTTAAAATCAGATTCTCCTCACTAAAAAAAAATAAAAAATAAAAAGTAAATACCGTGAGCCCACTCCTGCATATTTCTGACCAGACCCTGCAAGGTCATGACAAGGCCTCTGCTTGTGGGGTGCAGGGCTCCTCCGGGCTCCAGATGAGAACTGGGGAGCGTCCAGAGCTGGGTCTCGGCCATTCTGCACTCACAGTATCAGGAGGGGAAGATAAATTAAGATGAGTGTATTGCTCAGTTAGACATTAACCACGCCAGTGAAAAAGTATTGTGAATGTTAAAATGGCCCAGACTAAAATATACTGAGGTTAAAATACAGGGTAACTTTACAAATCACTAATAATTTCTTTGGCTTTCACTGCAATAACATTGATTTAATTCATTAGATTCCTTTCTAAATCTATATTTCAGTTTTAGAGTTGTCAGTTTCTGTTAATGACAATTTTGCCCCATCTGTTCCAACATGAAAATGAGGCTCCTTGCCGCAGACAAGATAGATCTCTAAGAGTTTAAGAAGGAGAAGTCTTAAAGGTATTTCACTCAGATGAGGCCCCGTTTGATGATTCACACTCAAAATGACGCTGCCCACAAAAGAACTTCGCGTTGATACCCGTGGAAAGAGGGACCCCCGCCCCCAACCCCATCCGCCCAGCCCACCGCCCCGTGGCCACCCCCACGTCACACGGACCCACTGAGTTACCATCATTTCATATTTCGGAGAGGAATATTCAAAACATTACCACTCATTCTTTTTTTTTTTTTTTTAATGACAGAGCAATAATTCTGGGTGTCAGCATATCAGAATTCCAGTGGCTGTGATCGGAATGAAAATGAGCCGCTGTAAGTTGGCCGTTCAAATCGTCCTATTACAGTAAGTCATTTCCGTGAGCCCGGTGAGCCTCTGTCTGCCGAGGCGGGCAGTGTCTGGGCCTCCAGCTCTGTGACAAACATCTCTGATATTCCCCTCCAGCCCACGAGCCGGCACATCTGCCAGGCTTCTGCAGGAGACGGTTTTGAAAGTGTGTGCCCACATCCAGAGCCAGACGATGGCACCTGAGGGGCCAGCTCGGGCCGGCCACAGGCCTCCAAGAGGAATAAACCAGAGTGTCTGGTGGTTTGACTTCCCTGGAAAGAAGGGGCCCTGCTTGGCCACAAACGGGGGGAGGCATTCCCGAGCCTGCAGCAGGGGTCCTGCCTTCCTGGGGGAAGACGTTCAGCTAATTATCAATCGTGGGAAAACAGGCCTGCCCACTGATGTAGTACGTGACCCAAGGAACCGGGATTTTTTTTTTTTTTTTTTTAAATTTAAAAACCTTCTAGAAAAAGAGGCAGGCATTAAAACATATATGAAATTAGGCCCCATCGTCAAAGTTAATATCCACCATATGTATTTACATTCAACTCAACTCCAACAAATTGAGTACTGCATTATAGCATGGAGGGAGAGGAGATTGCCTCTCAGCTCGGGCTGACATTAGGGTGAGTTACTGTTTTGCTGTAGACTTCTCCGGAACGTCTAAAGACAGTTGAGAAAATCAGACTGAAAATCCTCCTTTTGGATCTGCCTCCTAATTTCAAATACAAATTAGTGAAATTTTAACATTTCAGATGTCATACCTTGAGCAAATTAAAAATCAACAAAAATATTAAGGTTCTCTGTGACCTGCTCAAGTGTACAGAATGTATAAAAACTTTAATCAAACACTCGGGTTTGCTCAGTTTTAAATTGTGTTACTTTAATAGTTTCTTTTCTGCTGTTTATATTAATGACATATTCCCATCTAAATATATCGCCATGCAGAAAAGCCATCACAACATTTCTAAGGTTGAATGAATGCAGTTGTATTCATGGTTTTTTAATAAAAAGATCTCTTTCTATTAAGTCCCCTCTTTTTTTTTTTTTTCCCTCCAAGGATTGAGTCTCTCCTCCTCGCGTACAGGGGCTTGCGGAGGGATGTGAATGCACCACGCTGTCTTCAGTGCGCAAAAGCCTGCTTGCTAGCCCCGTTTCCTCACATATCCCAGCCTGGGACGAGGTAGTCGGGGGTGGGGGGGTGCGGCCTGGAAGCACAAATTGCTTTTTCTAAGCATCAACCGAAGGTCTCATCATTTGGAAAACGTCTTAATTTGCTCTTCTCAGCAAAGCGGTAGATAGCATGTACTGCTGGTTCGCTTGGTGAGGGCCCCACCTTGTCCAGATGTGTCTGGAGGGATGCACCAAAGGGCGGAATGCAGGGGGAGTGGTTGACTCCAGGCTCTTCAAGGTACAGGCTTGGGATTTAAGACCCCTCACCACCAGATGGTTGAAAACCTCCAGAGAACTCTCACGTCCTCTTGGTTAAAGTTCTCACGCTGCCTCTCCGATCTGGGGCTTGTCTGGGACTCTGGGGACAGGCCTCCTATGGGTCTCTAGTTTTGGCAAAACTGAAGTTAAACTTTCCAATTCTATAAAACTGATCAGTTGTCAGGGTGCCGGGTGGAGGAAGGAGAACGAGTCATAGGTTATTCAAGGGTTATTTGGAGATAAATTCCCCAGGAGCCAGGAGCCTTTGAACTTGCTCTGGACTGGGGCAGAGGACTCCAGCTGGCTGGCGTGGCTCCTCATTTGTGCAAGACAGCTTTTAAGGAGTCTTCTTGCTCCAGAACTCTCCCTTACAGAAAATAGCCAGATCTTTCAATGCAACATTTCTGTGAAATCATAAGTGCCCCATAGCTATAAACACAAATAAATGTATTATTTTTTTTTATTTTTTAAAGATTTTATTTATTTATTTGACAGAGAGAGACATAGCGAGAGCAGGAACACAAGCAGGGGGAGTGGGAGAGGGAGAAGCAGGCTTCCCGCAGAGCAGGGAGCCCGATGTGGGACTCGATCCCAGGACCCTGGGATCATGACCTGAGCCGAAGGCAGACGCTTAACGACTGAGCCACCCAGGCGCCCCAAATAAATGTATTATTATCCTTACATTTACAGTTACTATGTAAAGTGACACCTAGGGGTCTAGTCATTTACAAGGTTTGTTCAAAATAAAGCTTTTGTCTGTCTACCTTTCCTCCCAAGTTATTTTTGGATTTATGGGCTATTATGAAATATCTCGAACATACAGACCAAATAAGAATAACATAAGAAACACATACGTGCACACCACCCAGTTGTATCACATCTTAGCAGGATGTCATATCTGCTCCATATTTTTTTTTTTCCAGGAACTAAGACGTGATGGCAGCCGCGTGCCCTGGACTCCCTGCCGCCCGGGGATGGGTACCCCTGTAGCAAAGGAATTCTCATGCAGGCCATGCTTTTGGCAGCCTGGGCAGGGGAGCCGACTGGCCCAGCAGAGGGGTTGCTCCTTGGCAACACCAACCCGCACTTCTTGCTTCCTCTTCCCCAGGAAGGGGAAGAAGGCAACACTCAAACCGAAGGACACACGTTTGACCCGAAGGCCCAGCAAGAACTGTATGTTGCAAGGTGCACCGCGATCTGTAGGCTGGAGAAATGAGGTGATTAAGGCTAAAAATGAATATGCCTGATGTGGGAAACTAGCCTTCTGAAATAATTAGGCCACGAGCTGCAGGATGAGGCCGCGCAATGCAGGTGTCTGTTGAATAAGAGACACGTTCCCCCCCCCCCGCCCCCGCCCAATGCCTTTTCCAAATGGTTGCAAAGTACCTTAGTTCTCTCATGGAATTGGTTTTAGAAACAATTCATTTCTGACCACGCAGGACAGGTGATTCAAGATGTATCTTTTTAAGCCAGTTGCGATGAGATCAGGGGCTTTGCTAATCAGCTAGAAATATTCCTGGATATGAAATCTTTACCTGTTTAAGAAAATTATATAATATATTTTGAGCAAATTAATTCCACCTGGACCAGTTACAGCACATAATCAGCTATGTTATGCAAATGGTTATCTTTGTGGTTGAAATCAATAACTTATTTTCTTCTTTAATAAAGAAAAAAGGGGAATAAGCTATTATTAATTATGTACAAAATGAAATCTTTTCTTGCAAGGCTATGGGTTTCATTTCATTATGAAGGCTTTCCTCATGCCAATTTCTGGGACCTTGACGAGAGCCTTTGGAGGGACATCCCTAAGGCCACCTCTCGTGGGGAAAGTCACCCGGGTTGCTGAGCGTGGGCCTGCCTCTCTCGGGAAGCCCACAGGGCCGTGGTGCGTGCCCGGGGGTTTCCGCCAGCAAGCTGGCCCAGCCAAGGCTCTTCTCTCGGGTGGTAGTTCCGAGGAGCACCTTATTTATAAAGCTCGCTCGACCACAGTTAGTCAGTATCAGCTCCAGTTATAGATGAAGTTAATGACAATATTGATTACTCCATAACCCGTGTGAATACTGAGAGTATCGCCTTTTAGCCACAGGGCCATATTTATGAGCTATTTCTGCCCTCCTGATCGTGGCCCAGTCCTGCAGGAAAATCACTCTTCGTGTTCTATTCTGATCCAAAGCAGTGTATCTCTTGTGACCCCCTGAGGCCCAGAATGCAGAAGCAATGGGTGTGCAGCTCTTCACGCCAACCAGGAATCCCTGGGCCAGCTCATTTTCTCGCCGTGGCCGCCCTCACCTTTACCGTTACCTGTGAACAGGGGCCCCACGCAGGGAGAATCCCCAGAGCCACACTGGGCCCGCCAGGATGGCCACTGGGGTCTCTTTTGGGCCAGGTCGCATCCCAGCTGGTGTCGATGGAATGTGTTCAGGGTATTATCCCTGGGTCTGTTCTCCTCAAAGCCGTGTGCACACTCCCCGAGACTTCAGCGTGCAAATCCGTCCGCGCCTCCATGGGGCTGCGGCATGGTTATTTTTGGCCCCCTGCCATTTCATTTACGAGGTACTTGTATTTGACAAACGGATCTCATTTATGCACAGATATCAGGCTTCTTCCTGCCTGATTATCAAGCGCAAGACCCCGCCCTGACCTCGGTCCCAGGGCTGTTCCCTCGGTGGAGGGGCCATGCTTTCCTGGCTTCTGTGAAGGCCCGTTGCAAACACAAGCCCGGCCCCGATCTTCTGGCAGAAGGACTCTGAAGCCAGGGTCTGTCGGAGTCTTTATTAGCACACGGTGTGTGCCCAGTAGGAACATTCCTACTACCCCTGAAGGTCTTGGGGGTTGCTAGCGGTGGGGGGACTTGGCTTCCAGGGGACCCGGGAGCGGGTGGGTGAGTGCAGGAGGGTCAGAGGCCGGGTGTGCTGCGGGCAGGGTGGCCTCTGGGGGCCGGGGGCACGGCTGACCAGCCCAGGGGTTTCCAGCGAGCGCTGGACTCTGAAGCCTCTTACCGTGCCTTCCCAGCTCTGAAGTTTCTTCCCCCCGCCCTTCCTCCTCCTGGGAAGCAGGTGGGGTCCCCATTGGCCTCTGTGTGGGATGGCAGGCAGACGCCTCGTTAACCACCCTTCCTCCATCCAGGCCTGTTTATGGATTCCTCTGACCGAGTCCACCAGGCAGCTTGAACCGGTTGTGGACAGCTGGGCCGCTTGGCATTTTATGGCAAGTGGCGGCTTCCCAAGGCTGTAACTGTGTGAGCTGGGCGGGCGCAGAGGGATGTGCCTCCCTCACTTAGGGACTGCCCTCCCCAGGGGTGCGGAGCGCGGCCGGAGCCTGCATGCTGTGCCGTCACCCCGGCCAGCCGGGGGGGAGCAGGGGCAGGGGGCGTGCTCAGCGGGCCCGGGCCAGGCAGCAGGCACGGGCTCCATCCAGAGGGGAGCCCCCCCATCCCACCCCAGACGGATGCTTTCATGATAATGACGCCCCCTGGGGAGGCACCTTATTGCTCTTCACAGAAACAATCTCTACCGAGAGAAATTAATTGTTTTGTTGTTGATGGAAAAGAAATGGAAGGAGCGATTTTAACTCATCGTCTCTACTTGGAGGAGATGGAGGGCAGGTTGCAAGTGGCGGTCCCCAGACCTCATGCCCTGAGAAGGTCCCGGAGGAGCGTGCAGGGCTGTGGTCGCTCTCTGATGGGTCACTCCCGCCTGGATGAGCCAGGGGGCTGCTGCTGGCCTGAGGTCCGGGCTGGCCGCCTCCTATGGAGCACACCCTGGCGGTCAGCTCCCAGCTCCGTCACTTACTAACTGTGCCATTCCCGTGCCTCAGTTTCTTGGTCTGAAAAATGACGCAGTAATACGTTTTCTGATGAGTGGGCTGTGAGGATTGAATGAGATACTTTGTGTTCAGTGCTTAGCCTGGAACACGGGAGGTGCCCAGCAGTTGGCTAAAGGAGAAACTGGATGCATGGAAGGATTTGGCAGGGGGCTGACTCTCACCGTTCCTGTGGGCCAGAGGCAGCTGGGCCCGCTGGGCAGTGCTGGTGCCTATTAATCGGTCCCGGGCAGAGTCTGAGGCTGTCAACCCCGAGGCTGTTAGTTGCTCCATCCCTCACCTGACGGGGCCACCTCCACCCAGCTCTGACGCAGGGGGGCCTCATCCTCACCCTTCACCAGGCTCTGGTCCCACCCTCAGCGGAGCCAGTGCCGGGAACCCCCGGGCTCTCTGTCACATCATGCACGGCCCCAAAGCCATTTCCAGGGCTGCTCCGTAAGCGTCGGACCCACGCACATGGGCGCGTCCTGCTGGGGGACCCACAGCCCATTCAGTGCTGACGGAGCATCTGGGAGATAACTTTTATGGGAGGGATTTTAATTAGTGCCGTGGCTCAACGTGGTGGAGTTGACATGGTGGAATTGGCTGGAGCACTGACTTCCACAAGAGGCATCTGGTGGAGAGACGTGGCCCTGTTTATCACCTGGGCCCTGGCGGCCATGGGGCTGGGAAGGGGGCGGGGCGCCCAGGACCACCTCTGTGGTGGCTCAGGGCCCTGTGCTCACGAGGGCCCCGTGCTCGGTTTAATGCTCTCCTTGCACTGTCCCGAAATTCTTTAATAATTGAACTTTAATAAATGAAACTTGAGAGTAGGGAGTGTTGGGAGAATGTGTGTGAATCCAGTGTGCAGAGTTCCCTCTGCTCTGAATGAAGTACATATGGACGTACCAGCTAGGAGACATGGATTGTGTAATGTTGGGGATTCTGCCCATGAGTTAAATGCTTTTATGTTTGCATTTAAAATTGGCATGGCACGATTTCAGATGAACAGTAAAATGCATGCTAATAATTAAAGTTTTAATTTTTCTTTACTCAGGAGGACATTAAATAGCAATTTAAAAACACCATGACCAATCCACAGAAAGACAGCAGAAGAAAGGAAAACACTTCGTATTTTAACACTTTTAACAGCATTTCCCCCTGCCCTTTGAACAAGGGGCTCTGCATTTTCGTTCCTCATGGGGTCTTGCCCGTTAGGCAGCTGTTCCCCGTTGCAGGACCCCAACGGGCTTTGGCTCCGGAATTTGTCAGTGTGAACTGTGAACCTTCTTGCCACAGCCACGGGAGATCGGATACATGGTAGCAGAATGATAATAAAAGTAATTAGCATTTACCAGGAGGCAGGTGCTGTCCTGAGCAATTTATGAGGATTATCAAACCTACACCATGGGTGCCTTGATTATACCCATTTTACAGATAAAGACATTCAAGGCCTAAAGGTTAAGTAGCTCAGCCAGGAAGGCACAGAGCCAGTACTCAGAGCCCATCTGGAGTCCGGAGCCAGGCTTCCACCTCCTCGTTATTCCGCTGCCCCCATTTTGCCCATTTCGTGCAATGAGGGAACTGAGAGGCTCACAAGGGGACAGTGTAGCAGTGAGCCTGGGACTTGGTCTCAAAGCCTGTGACTTACACACTCAGCTCCTTCCCCTGAGCTGTGTTGCCTCGTCCAGACTACAAACACTTTCCTCCTTCTTTTGAAAAGGCACGTCGTCATTTGTCATCAAGGGCTCCAGCTTTCTTATTAATAACCCAGTGAGCGACTCTGTCTGTTCCACATTCCTTTTTGAGTGATGACTCGGGACCTCAAAATAGCTGTGACTGCCCCCTTGTTGGTGCCTTCACACATGCCTACAGACCCCCATGTGCTGCACAGGGGCCCTGGCATTGAGATTCATGCACACGCATGGGCAAAGGCTCACACTGATCAGACGCACAGACGGGCACAGACGACCAGCACACACACTCAGACATACAGACACACATGTGCAGACATGCACACACAGATATTCACAGGCATGCATGAAGGGTGCACAGACTCCCACACGCACACATATATACATGCATGGGCACACCGGCTGCCACACATGACCATGGGAACATACACAGAACAGATGCAAGGAGTGCAGCGACGCTGCCAGAGATCCCCGTAACTCCCAGTCGCAGAACCATAACCACGGGCACGGATGTGCTCTGTGACAAAGCCAAAGGGGATGAGAGACTCCTCACCTAAGGTTTGAGGGCAGCTCCAAAGGGGGCCCTTGAAGGGACCCCTGTGCTAGAAGGAACTGAGGTAAAAGGCAGAGAAATAGGGCAGAAAATGGCCTGAGGGTCAGGCAGAACCCCAAGTCAGGGTGGCCTATTATGGGCAAATGTCTGTTCTGCCTTTAAGATAAATGTGGGCTTAGCAATCACAAAGTGATCGTGCATGTGCCGTGTGCTCACTTTGACATTCGTGATCCCCTTTAGGAGCTCCCCACTGGCAGGGAAAGGGGACACTCAGCTGCCAATGATGACAGACACAAGGTCAACAGATATGCGGGTTGGAATGGATAGCTCATAGGGCCTGAGGCAGTCAAGGAGGGCTTCCTGGAGAAGGAGGTCTTGGGCAGTGCAGAAAAATGTTCTGCTATGCTATTCCTGCCCCTTGTGGCCCCTTGCCCCCTTTACAATGACCAGCCCCCTGCAGCAGATACTGTATTCAGGGAACCCATTGGGACAACCTCTCAAACAGCTCAGGGTCTTTACTTATCTTACTCCCCTTCCCCATCCATCACCTCTGAGGCAGGCTCAGTTTTCACTGCATCTTCCAGATGAAGAAAGAGGCTCAGGGAAGTCTTGGCCTGAGGTGTGACAGGTGGGAGTAGGAGTGGCTGGATTCCAACCCAGGACCATCTGGTTTCCAGGCCCACCCTCTCAGCCACCAGCTTTTTCCTGTGAGGTTTGAGGCGGTGTTTGGGCTCCCCACTTAGAGGTGCAGGAGCAGAGCTGGCTCCCCATGTGAACAGGGGTCCTGAGGACCTGGGTTATGCTGTGTGGGAGGCAGGCGCTCTGAGTGGAAGCCAGGCCCTGCCCTAGGCACCAGCTGCATGACCTGGGCAGGTCGTTCCCGGGTCTGGGTCTCAGAACCCTCATCACATATGAAGATTGGATGAAATCAGGCACGTGAAGCACTTTGCACATAGACTGGCCCGTAGCAAATGCCCAGCAAATGTTAGGATCGCCATCACTCTTGTTGTTGTAACTTGTTACTGCTAGCTTATCCAGGGTTATGGCATAAATGGAAAGGAAAATTACAAGTAGGTGCTAGAGGGCTGGGAAGGAGACTATGGTTTTGAGCCCAGAGACCACCTGGTTGCACTGGTCAGATCAGGGGCAAAGGCTCATTATGAACACGCCGGCTGCACAAGGTTAACCATCCCACTGAGCTCCCAGACCCATCCTTTCGTGTTGTTCAATTTCCCAGCTTTCCAGGTATGATACAGCCTGGGCCAGAAGTGACATGGGTTTTTGCTGTGTGACCTCAGACATGTATCTCAACCTCTCTGGGCTCCAGGTTTGTCCTGTGTACAATAAGAATAACAACATCCACCCTGAGGTTGTTTCTGGAGTTCATGGTTTGAAGAGAGCCACACAGGACCAGGTGGGCAGGACCCTTCTTAAGGGCTAAGGATTTCCCTGCAGATAGCGCCCCCTGCTGTCTGGGAGGACATCAGGGAACTGAAGAGGGAACATAGCCACAGGCCCTGGCCCCAGTCCCCATCTCAGGAAAACCCAACTGCTTTCCAGCCCTAGGAGTTTGGCATTCTGCACCCAGTAGTTTCTATGGAGAAAATTCCAGTTCCTGCCATTTTGCAACCCATTTGACCTAATTTATACTTTATCATTTTAGGCAATTTTGTCATTTGGGTGGGGAGTGGGTGGTATACAGAGCAACTGATGAAATTCCTCATTCTGAATCATCCTCACTCTGTTGCTTAAATTCAAGTCAGCCTATATATGACTTGGATGTATGTGCATATGTGTATATATGTGTGTGTGTGCACGTCCATGTCCATGTATATGTATGTATGTGGGGGGGTGGAGGGTAAGTGAGAAAAGCCCCAGTATGGTCCATATTTGTTTTTCCTTCAATCTTTATAATTGTGCTGCCTATATGTGCGGAGATAGTTGTGAATTTTCATCCCCGAACTT
>NC_138384.1:33799736-33823505 GCF_054177405.1 Leptonychotes weddellii
GGTCTGGATCTGGGCGCATGCCCAGCAGGTGCCAGGACGTGGCCTGCGTTTGCTTATCCCCGGCTCCCCAGCACCCAGCACAGTCTCAGGCACACAGCATGCGGAGAAAAAATAACGGATGAAGGAATGAAGAAATGGAAGTCCAGAGGGTGAAGGGAACTGCCAGGCTTCACGTGGGTGAGAAGCCAGCCTCCTGCCTGTCTTAATACTGCTGGAAGGGGCCGGGAGGTTACCTCTCTGTTCTCAGCCTACACACAGCGGGTTGCTGTCCCTCCCCCACCCCCGCCCCAGCCAGGAACCCTACCTGCTGCGGGATGGCTGCAGCGCACCCAAGTGCCCTCACTGGGCTGGGGTTGCTCATTGTCCAGGGGATAACCGGACTGGGCTCAGGCCCGTGGACACTTGGAAGTGGAGGGCTCCTTCCCCAGGCATCTCCAGACAGGAGCGCACTGTCCCTTCAGTCAGTATGCAGTGAGCAGGCTGAACGTGATTGCTTTTCTCCGGCCCCAGCCTGGGCAGCAACAGCTCTGGAGAGACAGAGAGACGAACAGAGAGCCTCTCCGCACTGCTGCTGGAGATTTTCCCAGGAGTCCTGTGCACCCTCGCACCGAGCAGGGAAGCCCCACTTTGCAGCAGGAGATGCTTATCTGTAGGGCCTACGGGTTCCAGGGAAGGGCCCCACAGCATCCTTAAGCTGAGACGGGACCAGTTTCTTGCCCGTTGCTCTGGCCTGGTGTGGCCTGGGGCCAGTGGCCACCTGGCGGGGCCAGAGTCCCCAGAGGGAAATTGCTTGTGTGTGGGGGGGGTGGGCATGCGTGGGAAATCACAGGCCAATGCTTCAGGCTCTTGGGGAGGACAGTGTGGGTGGACCTGCTGGCAAAGAGGAGGGACACAGGAGAGATTGGGGCAGAAGAAGGATGGAATAGACCCCATAAGTCAGGGCCTCACCCCAACCCTCCCATCACGAGGGTCCCTTGGTGCCCTTTGAAAGCTTCCTTTTGTGCTGGGGTCCAGACAGAAGCTCCCAGCAGTAGGCACTGCCCCTGAGGGATGCCAACTCTGCATGTCTGGAGACCTTCCCTCGCGAGAGGGGCAGGGGCAACGCAGGGAGCACTGGATTGGGAGCCTGGGGATTCAGCCCATGGTTCCCACTCTACTGGTGAGGAGCCCCGAGATTCAGGGGACGTCTGCTGTCATCTCTCTCTTCACCCACTGAAAGGTGTGGCCTGCTGTGGTTTGGGGGGTGGGACAGGACCGGGGTGTCAGGGCTTGGCCTATGGGAAAGGCTTTACTGTTGGATACTGAGGGGACGCCTAGGGTGAGGCCGGATGCCACCTGGACAGCCCTCCATCCTGGGAGACCCTCGCAGTCCCGAGGGAAAGCCACTCAGCTCCGCAAACAGCCCCTAATTTACTTCCCCTAACTGCCCTGAAGGCCTAGAGCAACAGTTAAGAATCACATTACTGCCTTTTATTGTCTCTAATTCTTACCCAAATGGTTTCTGCTGCGCCAGCTAAACAGTGCTCTCATTCTCTCCGCATATCCAGGGACCGGCCCACTGGCACGCTCGGGTTTGATGCGTTTGGGGGGGGGAGTGAGCCCCCTGACCCTCCTCTTGCCCCATGCCCCCCTCCTTCCCTCTCCTCCCTTCCGTGGCGCTGCGAGCGGGGCGCCGGCTGGCTCTGCGTCCCTTTGGGAGAGGGAGGCCTGTGTCTGCCCGGCAAGTCTGCGTGTGCATGTGGTACCAGAGGGGGGGTTCCTCCTGTGACCCTTCAGCCCCTGCCCTGGGTCGGAGAGCCCTGCACGGAATTGGAGAGGTGGCACAACCCCTCAGTTGTAAGTGACAGAAACGCACGTGAAGTGGGACGGAGAGAAAAGGGCACGTCTGACTCAGGGCACCAGAAAGCCGGGGCCGGATCTGAGCCGCTGGTGGTGTGCCACCTCCCCCTACCTTTCAGCTCGGCCTTCCGCCACCCTGGCTCCGCTCTCAGGCAGCAAAGACACTGCCACACACTTAGACCCTCCAGCTCAGCGGCCTCCGCAGAAAAGCTGCTCCCCACCGGAGCCGAGTGATCCTGGCACCTCGCTGGCAAGGCTGGGCCCCATGTCCCCGAGCCAGTTGCTGTGCCCAGGTGATGGTCGAGGCCCCACGGCCCTGTCCCAGTAGACAGTGGGGTGGGGAGAGGAGTCAGGCTGGGCCGAACCACAGACTGAGTGTGTGAGGAGGAGAGACCTCCTCATGGGAGCATCCAGAGCTGTGGCCACAGCGGGAGCAGGTCTCAGCCACCGACTCTGGGCACGTCCTCCCTGCATCAGCCCGTCTCTGGACCAAGGGGCGGGGGCGAATGTGGGTCCGCAAGAGCCCTGGCGAGGTGCTGTTGCCCCAGGTGGCTGCTTGTCTGAGCACCACGTTCCCCTTCTCCACGCCTGTGGCATCTCCCACCCCCTGAGCTCTGTCCAAAGCCTGACGTGCGCATCTCCACACCATCCAGAAAGCTCCCAGGCCCTGTCCACGCAGGACTTTCCCAGGCCCAACTGAATGACAGGAAACGTATTACCCCTGCTGGACCCCAGAGGCTTGGGGCAGGGGTGGGGGTGGCTAGAGAAGTCTGTGTGGGAAGAGGGATGTCTCCCCTTCTGGAAAAACCAGGCCAGGTCTTAGCCTTTCAAACACCCCTTTGGCCCGCACTGCCTCTCAGGAAAGTGGCAGAGCTTGAGGGCTTGGAAGCTGGGTGGGCCTGAGGTTCAACCTCCCTCCCTCTCACTTGTGAGCGAGGAACCTGAGGCCCAGAGACACTAAGGAGTTCCCCAGGGCCGCCCAGCAGGCCGGTACAGAGCTGGGACTGGAGCCGGGCTCACCTCTCCGGGGGACTCTGAAAGAGACCTTTCCCCAAGCACTTCCCTCTTCCCACGCTCATCTCTCCCGGTGTACCCCGGCCCAGCCTCATCTCCCGTGCCAGCCCCTGCCTGCCCTCTCGCTGCCTTGGGGAGACTCCGTGGTACGGCCCGGAGCCTGGGGTGGAAGAGAGCAGCCCCCCCCATCCCCCGGAGGCTCCTGCCCACGTCGGCCTCTGTCTTTGCAGCCACGTGGTCAGAGAACCCGGTCCTGGGTGGCCCCAGGACGCTGGGCCGCCCGCTGCCGGCCTGGAGGTGTCCTGCCCCCGTGAGGCAGGGAGAACTCACCCCCAGTCTTGCCAAAGCCCCTCTTCTTTTGGAAGAGCTGGAGTGAGAGGTGATAACCGACAATTATCCAAGGAAGGCCATGCTTCATAAATGGTTTTCTTTCTGAGAGGAAAAGGAAAGTTGTGAAAATAGAATTTCGGGGTATGTTTCTGGAGAATGGGATGAGCAGGGCCATCCTTTCTAACTTTTAACCAGCTTAGTGTTAACCAGGGTCCCACCTTCACAGGTCGCCATGTCATTCGGAGGACATGGAGCAGGTGCCCCCGAGAAACATGACTTGCTGGGCCCATGTGCTCGTCTTCAGGGATGGTCTCTGTCCCTGCTCGTCCTCCGTCATTCTTACCATGAGCACCGACTTTGAGCCAGGCACTGGGTTACTGCCCAAGGCTTGAGGATGGGGTGTGATATATATATTTTTAAAGATTTTATTTATTTATTTTAAGAAACAGAGAGAGAGATACAGCGAGTATGGGGGGGGGGAGGAGCAGAGGGAGAAGGACAAGCAGACTCTGTGCTGAGCACAGAGCCTGACGTGGGCCTCAATGCCACGACCCTGAGATCGTGACCTGAGCCGAAATCAAGAGTCAGACGCTTAACTGACAGAGTCACCCAGGTGCCCCAAAGATTGGGTGTGATATAAACTCCCTGTATTGGTCAGGGTTCCCTGGAGAAACAGAACCAATAGGATAGCACTGGTATAAATTCTAGTCCCAGTCTGAAGGTCTGAGAACCAGGGCAGCTGAGGGTACAAGTCCCAGTTCAAGGGCAGCAGAAAACCAATATTCCAGCTCTATAATCAGACACAGAATTCTCTCCCCCACTGCCTTTTTGTGCTTTTCAGGCCCTCAGTGGACTGGATGGGGCCCACCTGCGCTGGGGAGGGCACATGGCTTTTCCCAGTCTGCCCACTCACCTGCTAACAGCCTCACAGACACACCCAGAAATCATGTTTAACTAGATATTTAGGCATCCTGTGGCTCAGTCAAGCTGACAGCTAAAGCCGGATATCGCACTCCTATTCCCAGGTTAGGAGACTGACACTGCTAGAGTCTACCGCAATTATTGAAGGCTTCCCAGGCAGGGAGGGGCTGAGCGAGGCCTGGACCCATCCCCTGTCTCCCAGTCTCCTGTCCTGCAGCTCCTGTCCCGCCTCGAGACAAGAACATTGACCTTTTCTAGACCAGGACTCCAGCCCTCATGTGCTTTCGGCACAGCCAGGACAAACAGGGGGTTCCTCCCCCCTTCCCCTGGGTGCCTCGCTGTGGGGTTATGATTTATTTTTAACTCAGAGCCAATGCAGGGAGCTGGCCACCATGTCAGATGCATTGGTTAAATGCTTTTCTTTTTCCAAGAGAGCTGTCTAACTCTGAGCACCTGCAGCCAAATCCGGGACATGTTGGCCAGGGTCTGGACTTCATGCTGGTGACATCTTCTGAAATGACAGAGCATCATCCATTACTCTCCTTCCTGTGCTGAAAATGGGCTTGCTTCGGGGTCAGCATCCCCAGAATGGTTCCTGTATACTTGCTGTTGTCAGTTCCACGGGCCAGGGCTGTATACGCTGGGAGTCACCACACACCCATTTCTTCCCTCCCTTCATTTCTTCCTTCCTTTCTCTAATAGTATCCTTGTACCTGCAAAATTAAAATGTTCTCTTGTGTCACCAAGTCAGCAGTTATGCATCTTCTAGCCAGGCAGCTTCCTGCCAGTTTTTCTTTTAACTGGTATTTATTTCAGTCACTGCCCCTATGACAGTGGAGCGTGCTGGACGCCTGGGGTCGGTTCCTGGCCGCCCCTTCCCAGCCCTTCTGTACCGCGCCCTATTCTCTGCCGTTTCTCCGGCCACACGGCCACACGCCGCAGGGCAGGAACAGCCTCTCTGACGGCTGTCCTCGTGGTGGTGACAACGGAGCCCTCCCTTCCCCCGGTCACTGTGGGTGAGCGCCTCTGGGCTATCCTTCTCTGCATACATGTGGCCCTGTCTTTGATCTTGAGCATATGTACAGGCCCCCAAAGCATTAGCTTGTCTGAGGAGAACAACCAAGGACAGAAAATTGAGCCTCATCGTGGAGTCAAAATGCAGATTTCGCATTGAAATACAAATACTTCGTTTCAAAAGGTCGGCTGGAACGGTATTTAAAAAAAGAATTGCAGCTGGTTTCGAATAGAGCACTGGAAACAAAAAGTCCCATCCAAGAAGACTCTTTGGCCCTGTGCCCACAGCTTCTTCTTCTGATCATGAATCAGCTTCATTATCTTTCCCTTCCAGCTTAGTCTTGTGTGCTTGGAGATCGATGGTCAGTCAGACAGATGGACGGGTGGCCCCTCCACCCAAACAGACTTCCCAGGGGCGCAGCCACCTCGGTGTGGGGCCTGTGGGGCCTTCCCTAGGCCCACTCACATTCCCAGGTACCCCAGCCCAGTCAGCCTGAGCTGGGGCCACGCCCCATTTCTAGACATCTTAGTGGCCAAGCCTTGGCCAGAAATGGGGATCCCCTCCTCCACTCCTTACTCTGTCTCTGCAGAACCCACCAGCCTGAACAAAGGCCCTCACCCTTTCTCAAGACCATGCTTGGCATGACCTCGTATTCCAGTTCCTTCCAACCCCTGAGCAGTGGCCTTTTGCATGTGTCCCCATGGCCTTCTGAGGATCACTGGGGCCCTGGACCTGCCCGGCCCGGGGCTCAGACAGGGGAGACAGAGAAGTTACTGCACATGCTCATTTGCTTATTTACTGCTATACACCCACCTGGTTCCAAAAGCGTTTAATGTGGATAACAAAAATACATACGGCACAATAGTATTAAAATAGAAAAGAGATCAAGGCAGAGGGAAAATAAGGAGTGAACAGTCTGCTAAGGCCAGTTGACTTTTCATCAAAGTAGAAACTTGTGCTTTGGGGTGGGGGAGGGTCTGGTGGTGCAGAGGGGGCTCCATTAAAGTAAACTCAAATACAAATGTCTGAATTTTCTATAAAATAGGAAAAGCTGTCTCATTACAAACACAGTGTTTTGCTTTCAAAAGGCTATTGTCAGAGGTTTTTTTAAGGGAAGTCTCAAGCGTATGTGTACGGTCTCTAACAACCATTCACACAGAGCCTGTAAGACACAGCTTCTGTGTAAAGAGACGCGGTTGGTGCCCACAGCTCTGACCCCCTCGTGTCCATCCCTAGGTACCGCGAGCCACCTGGGGAGCAGCCTTTCTTCTCCTGGTTCTCCCTAAGCGAGTCAGGGTGTGGGCGTTACTGAGCTCTTACCGGGTATCCTGGCCTGAAGGAGGCGCCCTGGGAGGACAGGGGCCCAGACAATCAGAGCTCAGTCCCTCGGGTCCAGGGGTCCTGGGAGAAGAGTGAGTGGTGGGTTGGCTTATGGAGAGGAAGTGGGTGGTTGGGTGGGTTTTCCACCAGCAGCTGGGGTCAGACCTATGGCACCAATTCATAAACCACCCACTCAAAATCCATTTGTGAGGTCTCTTTATATATTGAGGGTATTAACCTGATATCTGACATTTGTCAGTTATCTATCTAGTAAATATTTTTCTGTTCTGCAACTTTGATTTTGCTAATAGACATTTTTAAAGATAATTGTATTGAGTAACTCCTCTTCGTGCCAGGTTCTGCTCTAGGTTAAAATGATGTAAGCCAAGTGTAAACATAATGCTTGCGCTCCAGTCTCAGGAGGGAAAAAGAAATATTAGTCAATTGATCACACAAATAAGGGACAGTTACCACTGCCTTGAAGGTCCTGAAGGAGCCAGGCATGCAGCCTCCGGTACCCCGTGAGGGGGTGTCCCTGACGATGTGACGGTCTTGCCCAGGGGACAGTAAGCAGAGGCCCTGGCAGGAGAGTGGGCATAGGTAGAGGGCAAGGTGGAAGGTGGTTGAGATGAGGGGACCAAGTGGGCGGCGCCACACCGTGTGCCTCGCGTTTCAGGCAGAGACCTTCGAAAGGTGTCCGGCGGGCAGGCATCCACACCATCTGACTTGGGTTCCAAGAGGTGTCTGGGAGGGTGGAGAGTGAAAGCGGGGAGAGGACCAGGAGGCATGAGGGGACCACGGTGAGGAGGAAAGGGTTTGGCCGGGGAAGCAGGGGCAGAGCTTGGAGGGGCGGGGCAGAGTGGGAGGGTGTGGCTGAATGGGGGGTGTGGTCAAGCGTGCAGAACTCTGCTGAGCGTGGAAGGCGGGGCTGAGTCTGGGAGGCGGGGCCAAGCTGGGAGGGTCCAGACTTTGTGTACAGAGGGGACAGCTCGAACCCCTGCAGTCTCCAGAGAGAGAGGTGTTGTCCATGGCCAGCAGGGCATGGCGCAAGGGGAATGTGACCACTCCCTGAGGGTCTGCTGTGGGGACCCGCCTCTGGGGCCCATCTGACCTCACATTCGGTGTGCTCACTACCACCTGTTACATTTGTTCTCCTCTAGCCCTGGGCCCTCCATTAGCCGCTTCTGAGAGGGGACAGCTGGACGGACAGGGGGCAGAGTCCCCAGCAGTGCTCTCCCCCGCGCCTTCCATGTAGGCCACACATCCGGCCTGTTCCCCTATATTCTTTGTGACCGAAATTCTACTTAGAGACAGAAAAGAAAATAAAAGTGGTATTTTTTTTTTACAGGCAACGTTTCCTGTGAGCATCTCCACTGGTAGTTACAGAGCCAGCCCCACTCAGCTCCGGCCAGAGCTCGCTGGCTGGTTCCCCATCAAGAGAGGCAAAAGATGTGCATTTCTGATTTCCGACAGCAACATTGTTGAATTGATCTCCTCCTATGTCCTCTATTTTTGCCTCTCTCCCTGCCCCCACCCCCACCTTTGCCTCTCTCGCCTCCTTTCTTTCCATGTTGGGGAGATTGAAAACATTTCCAGAATATGGCAGGAGGCCTCTCACACGGGGAGAGAGAATTAAGCCAAATTAATTCCGGCACAATAAGAGGAATTAGACTTCATTTAAACAGGTAACAGAAAAGAACTGAGCTGGTCTTTTCCTTTTCCCAGCTCCGAGCCCGCGTTGGCTCTTTTTTACCAAAAGGCAGGGCAACATGGCTGCCTGGGTTCCGAAGGGCCTTCTCCCCGAGCCCGCCCAACCCCCACGTTCTCCTGGACTGGGATTATGGTTTGCAAGTCGCTGACCACGGTTGAATTTTATCATTATTAAGGTTCAGTGCTAACCTCCTCCCCTTATTTCCTTCCCATTTAAAGTTTCAGGGATAATAAATTCTTTTGATTTAGCAATTATTGGAGTACAGAATTAGTCAAACACGGGCTTTGAGAACAAAGTAGAATAGGGACCGGGTGGGCCTTTGCAGTGAAGCCGCAAATACTCAGAGGCTGGCTGCTGAAAGATCGGGGGACAGGGCGCTTTGTTAAGTCTGAAATTGGATTGGTTTTCATTTAGGAGGAGCACAGCTCCGACCCTTACCTCTCTGAGCAGAAAAATAGTTATGTTTGTGGGTCACATAGTCCTAAAATACATTGTGCTAAACCACCATGCTGAAATACATTATATTGACTTGTCTGGGGCTGTGCTTTTCCGAGTACAACATTGAGTTGGCTAGTAATAAAAATAAATAAGAATTATGTATCATTTCATTCATTTTTTCCATTACACTTGCAAAATGCATAAGGATATAACACAATGTGTTGCAATATAGTTTTAGAAAATACAATGATAAAATTAATCCTTGATATGGAATGATGTATGAGGGTGCATGAAAGCAGAAAGCAGAGGGCAGTGGGTGCTCTGAGGGCGCTTCCAGGCCAGGTGCTGGACTGAGGCTCATGTTCCTTCTCTGTGGGTTGGTGGAGGTCAGAACAGGTCTGTGAAGCTATCTGACCAGGAGAAGGGGCCCCGTCCAGGGCTGTGGGGGGAGCTGGCCCCCCCCGTGGATGTTGTGTGGGGTGGTTGCTGTCCTCCCTGGACAGGCTGGGGCACCGACTGCTTGGACCCTTTCTATCCATGGACGCTCATGGCGGCCAGCTTGAGGCCCAGCACCCTGTGGGCTGGACTCTATTGGGGAGAGAGATGTCCAGACTGTCCCTGCCCATGAGGCACTGGGGGTGGGGGGCAAGCCCACCAGGACAGGTGTTTATGGTTGACTCACTTTGTTTATGTTGCAGCCCTGAGCTGGACAAAGAGGGTCTCTGGCCCTGGGATCCTCAGGTTTTCCTAAAGTCCCTACAGCAAACATACTGGGCGATTCACCTGCCAGTTTCTCGGCTCAGACCTGCTGGGGGTGGGAAACACTCCAACTGTCCCTCGGAGTTCCAAGGAAGAGGTCCAAGGAGGCTTTCCTTAGGAAATCCTAGTCTTCTAGCCTGGGGGGTGGGGGGAAGGGGTGCAGGAAGAGCCCCCAAACCAACACTGGGATGTCTGGCTTGGGCATCTTCCCATCATCCTTCTCATTGTCTGTCATCCTCAAATGCACGTGCACACAGGCACATGTTTACACCACATGGCCACGGGCACAGATGAATAGATGAGGATGTCCACACTCACACATGCAGAGGCTTGCACATGATGCACGTGTGTGTGCACACATGGAGACATACACACACACAAACACACGCATGGATGGCCCATCCCATCCCATTCCTAGGGCTTCCCCCAGGTGGAGTGTCTGCCCCTTCCCTGCCACAGCAATAAGGATCCAAGTACAGCCTCCCGCCCCTCGGCACCCAGACATCAGCAGCGCTGGCTTCCCTGGTCCTCGTGCATTCCTCCCTCGCGGCCCCTCCGGGGGTTCCCCTTGCCCTGGCAACCAACCCCTTTCTCATCCCATCTCTGCAGCTCCTGGGAAGCCTGCCTGGCATGACCCCTGACCTCCCATGTCCCATTTTCTACATGTCCCCCCTTGTTCCCTGCTCCGTGGCTGCTCAGAGACCTGTGTGGCACTGAGTCCCGTCCTCCTTATGAACACCCCTGCCCCCCTGAAGCAGTCTGGGTGCTGCTGCCCTGGAGCCCCTGCCGTTCCTGGCACTCCCCCTACTGCCCCCCTTACTCAGCAGCACTTACCTGCTCTCCTGAGCCTTGGCATCCCAGTGGGTTGTATGGCCGCCTGCAGATTACGTCTGTCCCTTGCTCCAAACTCCCAGTGCTGTGGAGGGCTGGGCCGGGTCCGGCTCTCTCTGCCGTTTCTTCACCACAGCAGGTGCCTGGTAGTTACTACTCAATGGCTGGATCTGCAGGCCGCCCTGTGCAAGGGCCACAGGCACCCGAAGCACCCGGCTGCCCCACCTGCCCATGATAAGGACCAGGGAGGCCCTCACTTTTCACAGGGGAGGTTCACGGACCCCCCGGGAGGTCACCTGCCCTGAGAATGACTTGGGACAAGAACCCTGGTGTCCTGACTCCAGATTGGCCTCTGACCTCTTCACACTGCCTGGGAGCACCGCCCTACCCCACTCTCTAGCTGGACTTGCTGGCAGCCTCTGAGGGTCTCCCTAAAAAACTCAAAGAAGTCCCCATGCCAGACACTAAGCCCTGATGCCACTGAAGGAAAGAAGGCTTGGGAACTGGGGCTGCCAGGCTCCTGACAGAATGGGAGGCAGGGGGAGGCCCTGGCAAAGAGGGTGTACAGGTGAGTTGAGGGGGCATGGTCCTCCTAGGTGACCCTCCCAGCAGGAGGCTCCCCTCTCTGGTTGTTCAGAGGCAGGGAGGGAGGGACTGTGGATGACAGGGTGGCTGGCTGCCCTTGCCAGAGAAGGCAGGGCAGGAAGGGTGGCCTTTTCTGTGCCGTCCCACCCCATGCTCCAGCAGAGACAGGGAGGGGTGGGAGGAAGGGGGCCAGGAGGGCAGAGTATCTCGGACTGGCAGTGGTCCCGGGGGAGGCACCGAGCGGCAGAGCATCAGGAGGCCCTTTGCTTTCACCCTGCCTGTCAGCAGACTGTGCCCTGATCACCTCTGCACAGCCCAGGATGACCCCCTGTGCCGCCAGGGGAGCCGAGGTAGGGTGCAAGCTGCCCCACCTGCTGGCCAGGGGATGCCGACGTGGCTTGGACAGCCTCCAGTCTCACCCCTGCATCCTGGCCTGCTCAGGGACTGTGGTGGCTGCAGGATGGGGACAGCACCCAGATGTCTTCTCATCTTCTCCAGCCTGGAGAGCTGTGCATGACCCTGAGCTTCGCAGGCTCCTCCTCCAGCAGCCTTCCCCCCAAACCAGCCCCGACCTGCCCACACCCACAGAGCCCTCGGGGCGGCCTGCCGAGCACCAGATCCGTGTGGCCATCACGTGTCTGTTGGGTGGTTATTTGCAAGACTGGGGGCTTGTCAGGAGCAGAGCTTCCCTGATTCGGTCAGCTCAGCGCCGGGCCTGGCTTACACCGCGCTCCTGGGAAACCGCTGACCAACTAATGAAGGTGAGAAAGGTGCGTATGGGGGTGTGAGTGTGATTGTGCACACAAGTATGTGAGCGAGCCTGTGAGCATGTGCACGTCTGTGTACAGGTGTGCATCTGTGCGGGCAGGGACACGGGGAGGGACCTCTGGCCAGGAACGGACACAGCAGCACCTCGATCGCGGTCTTCCCAGGGTCCAGAGAAATACATGACTGTGTGTGGCATTTGTCACAGCAGCCTGGGCTCAGACAGCAGGCCCATGTGTGGCATATGTGAACGTGGGGGTCTCTGTGAGACGTGAGTGTGCTTGCTCCATGCTCCCAGATGCCAGGTGCCGGAGCGGGGGGGGTCTTCTCCCGGCAGCAACCCTCAGCGCTCTGAACGCGGGGTCCCCTCCATGCAGCTCACTGGGCTCTCTGAGCACTGCCCTGAGCACGTTCCAGGGCGTGTGGCCAGGGATGTCCCCAGGGTTTCCATCCTCAGTACTCCCACCAGAAGCTGCTCACCCTGGCCACAGGGCTCCTTCCTGCTCTTTCCTGAGCCAGCCGGGAGGCACTCCTGGGGGGCACGGATGGTGGTGGGCATCACTGGGCTCCAGCTGTCTGGGGAGCTGTGGGGACCACTGGAGGCATTAATGAGGTAGCTGGGGAGACAACTGTGCTTCTACTTACTGGCCGTGGCTGAAAGCCTCGGGGTGCCAGTCACTGGGCTGGGTCCTGAGTCGGAAGGAGGGCCAGCTCCCCAACTTGTCCTCGGCATCCCCCAGGGAGAAATACCTGGAAGGCGGGAGGGGCTATTCTGAGCCGAGTCTAGAACCTGCCTTGGCATGAGAGCTTTGGGGAGCAAGGAAGTAGGCACACTCTTCATCCCCCTAATGGCTCTGAGGACTGACTGGACCCCAAGGGTGCCACAGAGCACTGGTCCCCAGGCAGCTGGAAGGTCTGGTCGCAGGCTGCAGCCCCCGATGAGGTGATGCCTCCCGGTGGAGGGGCTGGAGCAGAAGGGGCAATGGCCGAGGCCAAGAGCAGCTGCTGAAGGGGGGGTGGTGGCCCGTAGGGCTCCTGAGACAGGCTCCAGGCGCTCCCAGAGACACAGTGTGTGCAGATGGTGGGGACGTGGCCGGAGGGGCAAGCCTGCATTCTCAGGACAGATGCACAGAATGCAGCCGGACAAGCCCCTCACCAGACCTGGAGGAATTAGTCTTGGGGGTGGGGAACGGAGACTGGGCCCAGCTTTTTGTCTTTAAGGAGCTCACGGTTCTTAGACCATGGAGGCGGGTGTGGGCAGGAGGGGATGATGACCAGATCTGTGGACAGCTGTCTCCATACAAGGTGGAAATCGCTTGGTGGCAGCAGGAGTGCACCGATAGGGTGTTACGGGGATCAAGGGGAGGGAGCGATGGTGAGATGTGCCTTCCTCGTTGGTGTCACATGCTGTGTGATGTTCCTACTGTGTGTTCCCTTAGTCTGTGTCACCTACAGCCTTAATTTATGCAGAGCACGGTCAGCCAGTGGCATTAACGGGCTTCGTTAGCATATGCCCCTGACCCGTGTGTTTGCCTGAGCACCCGCACCCCGGGGGACCCAGAGCGAAGCCTGAACCACAGCGGGGTCTGGGTCCTCCTCTGGGGCAGGTGGGATCCCAGATCTTTGTTGCCTGGCCTACACAGGACCCTTCGTGGAAGGCCACATCTGTTCTTGGAAGTCTCCCTGCCAGCCCGGGCAGACAGGTCAGATCCTAGCCCTGTGATGTGGCTTCTTCAGGAACCACTAAAGTGGCTTTGAGAGCTCTTTGGAGCCAGATGTGCCGAAGGCTGCGGGCAGGGCTGTGAGGACTGGGGACTTACCTGGCGCTGGCGCCACAAGGCCACGTCCCCCCCGAAGTCATCTGCTGAGCTCTGTGTGCCCGACGGGGACACTTTATTTAAGGCCCACACCGTCACGACTCCATCTCTCAGAATGCCACAGCAATTTAAAAAAAGTATATGTACACTTTTTGCCACATCTTAGATGTCCTTCCGCCTACAGAAGCCGTCAAATAAAAATTAATTTTGTTTTTTAAAAAAAAACCAGGCTGCATATTTTTGACACTCAATGTCTGTTCATTTGCATGGGACACGTTCTTCCATAATGAATCATCGTAACGCTTAAATTAAACACAGTAAAAGAATGGTTAATGCCATAACACGCTGACAATTTAACCTGGCCAATATTTTTATTGCCTTGTATAATAAACCTAACAGAGCACAACTTGCTTTTGACTGGTGGAAAATCGGTTATGAACCGCCAGGGAGCGGCCAATTTTTCAAATGCAGCCATTCGGTCATACTATAGCCACTCAGACTTTTTTTTCCCCATACACTATTGCTGTTATAATCTTTTGAGGATATTTTATCACAGCAATAACCTCCTCAAAATCAGTCTTTACTGCAGTTAATGACTGGACAGCTGGAGCCATAACCGGCCTTGGCTTTGCCCCCAGCTATTAGCTAACAAACCAGTTGTTATCTGCAGGTAACCACCAATTTCTTGTGGAATTTTCTTGATGAAGAGTCTCACTGGATGGAAGTTATTTTTTCCCCTTTCTGCCCCAGTTTCGTGCATCTCAGTGGGGGGTGCAAGAGGTAGGAAGCAGGTGGCTCTCCCTTCCGAGCGCCAGCGCCAACCCCGGGGTCCAGGGGGACAGCTCATTGCCACACCCTCCGTGCTCCAAGGGAGAACTGGGGCTGACATCTGCCACATGGCAGATTTCTGAAGGGCCATCCGAGTCGGGCTGTGGGGGATGGCAGGATGCCGAACTGACCGGACACAATACAGGGCTGACCGTCTGGGGGATGCTGAGGACACGGACAGGGCAAGGTCAGGCCGAGAGCTGTCCCTGGGAGTTTGGAGTTAAGTCTGAACTGGGGCCCATTCCGGGAGCGAGAGACATCTGCTGGATGGACAAGCACCTTGGGTTTGACAAACTCTGCGTTTAGATTTATACATCCTCATTTCACGTGTGTTTCACTTTTGATCACCCTCATAAAATGTGAGCTTTTTAAACTAGTGATTTAAAGTTATGAAATGTTCATCCACATTATGGCGAACATATTTTTTAAGGACAAATGAGCAAATTTGGACCTTGGTACCCATGCCAAATATGTTAAAGCAAAGGATCGCTGTTGTGATTAAATATTACAGGTGGACCCGAGTCCAGTGCTGACGGAATGTCTATATGGAATGCTCAACCAGAGGAAGGCGCGCTTCTAAAGGGACAGTGTCCCCTCGGCACCTGCGAGGCCTTCTGCTTCTGGTTCGCTCTTCCTTCCTAATTGGGTTTTCATATTCCCAGGACTCCCGTCAGGAGAAAAGCATGGGGTACTGTGGCATCAGGGTGATGAGGAAACGTGGCAAAGTGATCACCTGTTTGTGGCAGGGGTTTGAAGTTCTGTAGATTTATCAGTGTTTACTGTTTGACACGAAAATTTGATTCCTAGAGTCCCAGTGCTGATTGCCTATGTGTCTTTAACAAGAAGGGCAAAACAAAAAATTAATGTTTTTTAAAGTGAAATAAGATTTTTTTCCAGCGTGGAGAGAAGACCAATTAAAATCACTTCAAATTCTTAAATGAGTTTTAATTTGAGAGAGTGGAATTCTTTCAAGAATATGAGTTTTACTAAATATTTGAAATCATTATATATCATGCTTATCTGAAGCCCAAGTTGCTTGGAAATTAAATAACAAATTAAAAATGATCACAGTATTCATTTTTGAATTATCGGGTAGGTGAACTCCCACCCTGGGGCAAGGCTCCATTTCTGGAAATGTGGAAGGTCACTGCGGGGAAAGTGGAAGGTAAACCAAGCTCCCTACAAATTCCCCAATTCAAACACTACCACTGGACTAAAACAATTTTATGATTTTAAATCATTTTGAATTTCATAAACCCAACTCTTTAACCTTTTGTAAATGACAAAAAGTGTAACACATTCTTAACATTTCTGATCATTCCATACTATGCTGGCCCCATAAAGCTCATCTTTTCCAAATTTAAGCACTTAAAAATGTGAAGTGCTCCAATAAATTTAAATTGGCATATGCTACGCATATCAATGGGAAATGATTCAAGCATTAGAGGCTGGAAGTGGTGAGTGAGGGCAAGCAAACCAGGGCATCCCTTGTCACAGGATTGATTTTTAATGACTTTCTATTGATTTGGTGCCTTTTAAACCTGACGGCTTAAGGTTGGTCTTGCATATCTATCACACGTCTCTTTGGCCAACACACTCTTTACAGTGAATGTTGGTTGCTTTTCCCCTCTTGCCAACGTAGCCTCCTGAGCAAATGCAAGTCATGGCTTGCATTGGGCCTTTCAGAACACGGACTGACTAGCCACCTGGCACAGGGGCAGCGTGTGGTTCAAGACGCGGTGGAAAGCGACAACATCCAACTCAAGTCAAAAAAGGATTTACCAGCTCTCACAACTGAAAAGTCTTAGAGTGGATCAGGAATGGCTGAATCCAGGGGCCCTCACCTCTCTCTTTCTCCTTCTTGCTTCTCATGCTTGCTGCAGCTCTCTTAGCTCTTTCTCTCACTCATCCTCCTTTGCCCTCCTTTACTCCCCTCTCCTTCCTTCACTTCCCTCCCCCTCCTTCACTCCCCTCCTTCATTCCTCTCCCCCTCCATCTCTGCTCTTCAGTTGTGATGTCTTTAGGCAAGGGTCTCTGCACTTGGAGCCCCTGACTTGTCCAGACTCCTTTCTCACATTTCCAAGTCCATCAGAAAGAGACACCCTCTTAACAACATTCTAAAAGAGGCCCTGCATGGAGTCTCATTGGATCAATTTGGGTCACAGGTCCAATTCTGAGCCAGTCCCTCTGGTCAGAGGAATTCAATATTCTGATTGGCCTAATCTGGCCACTCTAAAAAAGCACTGAAGAGTGCTTTTGAATTGGGAGTGGACAAGAGGTAAATATAATCCTTTTATGAGGCATGGGCATCCTGCCTGTCCTCCAAACGTTTCTGGCTTATTCTATTGTGGACGATTATAGGTTACAGTCACCTGCTTCCTTGAAATTAGATGGGCCATGTGGTTTTCCTTGGCCAATAGAACATGAGAGAAAGTTCTGCCTGTCACGTCAGGGTGGCAATCTCCGAGCTGCCAGCAGTGGATCCCCCTGCAGTTTGAGACCCAGAAGGAGAAGATATGGGAGCAGGGCCCTGAGCCAGTGTCTTAGTCATTTGGGGCTATTGTCACAAGAATACCATAGTCTGAGTGACTTAAACAGCATACATTTATTTGTCACCGTTCTAGAGGCTGGAAAGTCCAAAATCAGCATGCCTACATGGTCGAGATCTGGTGAGATTCCACTTTCTGGTTTCCTTACGTGGCAGAGAGAGAGAGAGAGAGAGAAAGAGAGAGAGGTCCCAGGTCTCTTCATCCCCTTGTAAGGGCACCAATTCCATAATGGGACTCTACCCCCATGACCTCGTCCAAACCCAATTCTCTCTCAAATGCCATCACAGTGGGGTTAAGGCTTCCACCTTTGAATCTGGGGAGGACACAAACGTTCAGCCCACAGCAGCCAGCCAAGCCATGATGGACACTGAAAGGGAAATAAACACTGGTTAAGAGAAACCATAAACATTTGGGGGTTGTTTATTGACACAGCATAACCTAAGCTACCTTGAATGATGTGGAAATTGGTACCGGAAAGGAGGCTCTACCAAAACCCAAACCTAAAATATGTGGCATCAACTTTGTAGTGGGTGGTGAGCCTCGAGGAAATAATTACGAGAGGCTGGGAAGATGGCAAACTATGTTATGATGTGGGGGGATGCTTGGCAGACTCAGAGCTGTCACCTGAAGTAATGGAGGAGACAGGAAATAAACTCACAGCTCTTGGGAAGAGTTTGCAGGACAGAATATTCGCCATGCGTATTAGTTGCTGCTGGCTGCGTTTGGCAAGGTAATATGAGAAAAAAAAAATTTAAAAAGAATTGTCTGGTTTGTAAGCAGGAATAGAAGGGAATACCTCCAGGACTTGATGGTAGAAGGGAGAAATGGGAATACTTTCAGTGAAAAAACTGATTAAAGCTCATTTTTAAGGGGCACCTAGGCGGCTCAGTCGTTAACCGTCTGCCTTCGGCTCAGGTCATGATCCCAGGGTCCTGGGATCGAGCCCCACATTGGGCTCCCTGCTCCGCGGGAAACCTGCTTCTCCCTCTCCCACTCCCCCTGCTTGTGTTCCCTCTCTCGCTGTGTCTCTCTCTGTCAAATAAATAAAATCTTTAAAAAAAACCCCTCATTTTTAAATGAATCTGAAATTAAGATTATAGCTGTCACACCCATCATTAAAACTTCTGAATGGATTACAAGATCTCAGAGTAAAAACTCAGTTGAGGGTGTGGGGCTCCTTGAATATTTTCAGTTGGACAAAAGTTTGGAGGCAAAAGAAAATTAGATGAGACCCTCTTCCCAAAGCTTGACAGGTTCAAGGTTATCTATTATAAAACTTAAGGACAGATATGGAGAGCTGGAAAAAGTATCCCTCCTCCCCTTATATTAAGAGAAGAGATGGACAACCCACAGGTTCACAACCTCTCTGGAAGCCCTAGGAGAATGAAATAATCCAAAATCTGGAGAGAGACAGGAGCCATTGGGGATGGGGGGGATGTCCATGGTGTTTGCTTACCTAGGGCAGAAGCCACCAGGCACCAGTAAGAAGAATTCAGCTAGGGTAGTAGACAAATTGGTGGAGGTTGAATGTAGGCTGGTGGGACAATGTGAAGTCCATGGGGGCCACAGATATGAGACCATGTGTGTGTCCTTTTGCCAGATTTTTCTCCACAATTCCCACCAGATCCTCCCAGGCAAGAATAGGGAGAATCTTGAGAAACCTTCTTTTAGGCAGGTCTGAGAGAGGGAAAAGTTAATCATCACAAGAGGGGAACAAAACTCCATTCTCTTCTATTTCTCCTTTGGAACAAAAGCCTTAATTGGTAGGAAGAAAGGGATCAGAAACCTCTGCACTTAGGGCACTGGTGAAAATTCACTGCAGCTTGGGTAAGAAAAAACGTGGGAGCCCTGGAAAAGGGGCAGAGAAAGGTACTGGGCCCAGAGTCTAGAACGAGGGCTTATAGAACCTATAACTGTTTGAGCTGTAACCAGAGGAGTTTGAAGCCTCTGGTACGTGAAGAGTAACCATAGCAGCAATAAACCTCCAACCCAGCCTAACTCCTGACAAGGCTAACATAAAACCTCACATTGGAGGCTAAGCAAAAGGAAATGTGTGTCCATTTCTAAGCATAAAAAAAATTTACCTCAGACTGTAGTGTCCTACACAAGACATACAGTTCAACAAAAAAATGAGGCATATGAAGAGGCAAGAGAAATCAACACGCCTCCAAGAGACAAAGAAATCAACAGACACAGATATGGCATCGATGTTGAAATCATCTGGCAGAAGACTTAAAGTTATAATGCTTAATATGTATGCACTGGTGGAAAAAATGCACAGCATGCAAGATCAGATGGGTAACTTCAGAAGAGAGTAGAGTATCCAAGAACTGTCGTGCAAAAGCAAATGTCATAACATGCATTATCGGAATCCCAGGAGAAGAGAGAAAGAATAGGGAAGAAAAAATATGAAGAAATAATAGCCAAGAATATTCCAAAATTAATGATAGATACCAAAGGACAGATCTAAGAAGCTCAGAAAACACCAAGCAGGATCAATACACCTACCCTCAAGGAGCAAAGATCAACACTAAACAAACACATAGACATGTCATATTTCATCTGCAGAAAACAAAAGACAAAGAGAAAATCCTGAAGGTGACCAGAGAGAGAAAAAACATACTAGATACAGAGGATCAAAGATACTTGCCAGAAGCCATGCAAGCCCAAAGACAAGTGACATCTTTAAAGTGCTTTAAGAAAAACAAAACTTTCTATAAAAAATTAGTACACTGGACGAAAGAGAGGAACTGGAGATATACTGCTGTAAGGTCCTTACACTATGGGTAAAGCTGTATAATATTACTTGGAAGTAGATTCTGATTAACTAAAGATATATACTATAAAACTTACAGCAATCACTACCTGATAGTAGAGAAAAGGTGGAATCATAAAAAACATTCAATTAATTCAAAGTGTAGGAAACAAAGAGAACAAATAAATGAATAGAAAAAAGCTAATAAAATAGTGTATTTTTATCCAAACACATCATTAATTACACTAAATATTAATGTCTAAACACATCAATTAAAAGATACGTACGGTCAGACAAAGACAAATACCATATGATTTCACTCATATGTGGAATTTAAGAAACAAATGCACAAAGGAAAAACAAGAAGGACAGAGAGAGACAAACCAAGAAACAGACTCTTAACTCTTGAGAACAAACTGATGCTTACCAGAGGGGAGGTGGGTCGGGCAGTGGGTGAAATAGGTGATGCGGATTAGAGAATATATTTATCATGATGAGCACTGAGTGATGTATAGGATTGTTGAATCACTATATTGTACACCGGAAACAAATACAACACTGTGTTAACTATACTAGAATTAAAAAACTTAATAAAACAGAGACTTAGAGTTCAGATTAAAAAACAGTATGCTCTCTACAATATACTGTGTACAAGAAACTCACAATATGCTATGTATGATATACATCTATAAGAAACTCTGCCAAACTAGTTAAAAGTAAAATTATTGAAAATAATATATCATGCAAACACTGATTTCATTTCTCTGGGGTATATACCTAGGAGTAGACTTGCTGGGTCATATGACAACTATGTTTTACGAGGAACTGCCAGACTGTTTTCCAAAGTGACTGTACCATTTTATATTCCTCCCAGCAGTGTATGAGGGTTCTGATTTCTCCATATCCTCATCAACACTTGCTCTCCCCTCCCAGTTTTTCTGAAATATAATTGACATAAAACACTGTCAAAGCTTAAGGTGTACAATATAATGATTTGACTTACATATATTGTGAAATGATTATCACAGTAAGTTTAGTTAACATCCATCATTTTATATAGATATGAAGAAAAGAAGAGAAAAAAAATGTTTTTTTTTTCCTTGTGCTGAGAACTCTTAAGATTCAATCTCTTCACGTTTATATATGCCATACAAAAGTGTTAACTATAGTCATCATGTGGTATATTATCTCCCTAGGACTTATTTATCTTATAACCAGAAGTTTGTACTTTTGGACCACTGTCATCCAATTCCCCCTTCCTCCCCCTCCCCCACTCCTGGTAGCCACAAATCTGATCGCTCTCTGAGTTTGGTTTTTCTTTTCTCTCTCTTTTTTAAGATTCCACCTATAAGTGAGATCATCCAGTATTTGTCTTTCTCTGTCTGACTTATTTCCCTTAGCCTAATGCCCTCAAAATTCATCCATGTTATCACAGGATATGGCAGGATTTCCTTCATTTTTATGGCCAAATAATATTTCATCGTATGTATGTACCACAGCTTCTTTATCATTCATCCATCGGTAGACATTTAGGTTGTTTCCATGTCTTGGCTATTGTAAATTATGCTACTATAAACACGGGGGTATTTTCTCAACATAGTGCTTTTGTTTCCTTCGGATATAGTCCCAGAAATGGAAATGCTGGATCATATGGTAGTTCTATTTTTACTTTTTTGAGGAACTTCCATTCCGTTTTTCATAATGCTTATACCAACACTTGTTCTTATCAGACTTTTTCATCATACTCATTCTAGTGAGTGTGACGTTGCATCTCTCTGTGGTTTTGATTTGCATTTCCCTAATGTTGAGCATCTTTTTATGTACTTATTAGTCATTTGCATATCTTCTTTGGAGAAATGTCTACTCATATTTGCCCATTTTTAAAATTGGGTTGTCTTTTTATTATTGTATTACAAGCATTCTTTATATATTCTAGATATAAATCCCTCTTCAGAGATGATTTCCAAATCTTTTTTTCTCATTTTGAATGTTGTCTTTTCACTTTCTTGATAGTATCCTTTGAGGTGTTGAAGTTTTTAATTTTTATGAAGTCCAGATTATCTATTTTCTCCCTTGTGGTTTGTGCTTTCGGTGTCGTGTCTAAGAACCTATTGTCAAATTCAAGGTCATGAAGAGATTTACCTCAATGTTTTCTTAGGAATTTTAAATTTAGGCCATTGATTCATTTCAAGTTAATTTTTGTGTTTGGTGTGAGGTATGTGTCCAATTCCATTCTTTAGTATGAGGATATCCAGTTATCCTGGCACCATTTGTTTGGAAAGACTATTTTCTCCAGACTGGAAGCTCTTGGCACCTACGTCAAAAATCAATTGACTATAGACCGGTGAATTTATTTCTAGACTCTCAGTTCTATTCCACTGATCTATATGTCTATCCTTATGCCAGTACCACAATGTTTTGATTACTGTTGCTTTGTAGTAAATTTCAAAATTGAGAAAAAAAAATCTTTTCTTTTTCAAGATTGATTTGGCTATTCTGGGTCACTTGTAATTTCATATGAATTTTAGAATAAATTGTGAATTTCTACAAAGAAGCCAGATGAGATTATAATAAGGATTGTGTTGAGGCTATAGATCAACTTGAGGACTATTGCTATCTTAGCAATATTTAGACTTCCAATCAATCAAAATGGGATATTTAGATCTTTAATTCCTTTCAACAATACTTTGTAGTTTTAAGCGTATCAGTTTTGCAATTCTATTGTGAAGTTTATTCCTAAGTATTTTATTCTTTTTGATGCTACTATAAAATGGAATAAATACAGAGAATAAACTGATGGTTGCCAGAGGGGAGGGTGTGGGGGGATGGGCATAATGGTTGAAAACGGGTGAAAGGAAATGGGAGATACAGGCTTCTAGTTATGGAATGAGTAAGTCATAGGGATGAAAGGTACAGCATAGAAAATATAGTCAATAATACTGTAATAGCATTGTATGGTGAAAGATGGTAGCTACACTTGTGGTAAGCCTAGCATAACATATAGACTTGTTGAATGAATCACTATGTCGTATGCCTAAATCTAATGCAACACTGTGTGTCAATAAAAAAAAGATAAGGGTTCTTTAAAACCTGCCTACAGCTAAAATAAAGTTTTGATTTAATTAAATTTCAATAATAAAATAAAATAACTTGTTTAAAACTGGAATTATTTACTTAATTTCTCTGTGATTTTTTTCATTGCAATTATTTAGAAATACAATTAATTTTTAAATATTGATCATATAACCTGCAGCCTTGCTGAGCTTCTTAGTTCCAATAGTATTTTAGTGGATTCCTTAGAATTTTCTACATACCAGATCATGTCATCTGTGACTAGAGATAATTTCACTTCTCCCTTTCCAGGGTGGATGGCTTTTATTTCTTTTCCTTGACTAATTGCCTTGAACAGACCTCTAATGCAGGATTGTATAGAAGTGGTGAGAGTGGACATCTATGTTTTGTTCTTGATTATAAGTGGAAAGAATTGATCTTTCACCACTGAGTCTGATGTTAGCTCTGTTGTGTTTGTTTTTGTAGATGTTCTTTATCAGATTGAGGAAGTTCCTTTCTATTCCTAGTTAAGTGTTTTTATCATGCAAGGATGTTGGATTTTGTCAAATGCCTTTTCTGTGTCTACTGAGATGATCATGTGATTTTCTGTTTTTATTCTAGCAATATGGGTTATCACATTAATTGATATTTGGCTGTTGAACCAACCTTGCGTTACAGGCATAAGTCACTCTTGTTCATGGTGTATAATTCTTTTTAAATGTTGCTGGATTTGGTTTGCTAGTATTTTGTTGAGGTTTTTTACATCCATGTTTATAAGAGGTCAATAGTTTTTCCCCTGGTCATGTCTTTTGTCTGGTTTTGACATCTGGATAATGCTGGCCTTATCAAATGAGTTTGGAAGTGTTCTTTCCTATTCTATTTGTAGGACGAATTTGTGATGAACTCTTCCATGTAAAGAGGTAATACCTGCAGAACAGGTCCTAATTTTTCTTTAAATGTTTGGTAAAATTCAGCAGTGAAGCAGTAAAGTGTGTCTGAGCTTTTGTAAGTAGTTTTTAAAACCACACATTCAATCTCAACTTACTTTTTAAAAAAATTTTATTTTATTTTATTATGTTATGTTAGTCACCATACAGTATATCGTTAGTTTTTGATGTAGTGTTCCATGATTCATTGTTTGTGTATAACACCCAGTGCTCCATTCAGTACATGCCCTCCTTAATACCCATCACTGGTCTAACCCATCCCCCCACCATCCTCCCCTCTAAAACCCTCAGTTC
>NC_138384.1:33824005-33860724 GCF_054177405.1 Leptonychotes weddellii
AAAAAAAAAAGAATCTGTGAATTATAGCCAAATAAAATAAATATGGTTGAGTCCATACTGGTATAAATAAACAATTAAATAAATAAATGGGGGGGGAGTATATCTCTTCCTTATAGAAGAATCTAGATCCTTCAACAAAATGTAGAAAAAATGAAGGAAATTGAAAGTCATGTTAGAACAACACAGCAATGATTATTTCAGGCAAGATCCATTTTTGGATGCTAAAATTAGTGTGTAGAAGTTTGAGCACATAGAGAATATTTGCAGTCTTACTCGTGGAGAACGTGGTAGACAGCATCTATACAAAGTGATAAAGATTAACATCACCAGAAAGAAAAGACACGTGGACATTATACAACCTCAGATATGATACACAGAGAAGGGCGCGTTGTTTTTGTGTCATTCTTGCCAAAAATGTATAACCTGGATATAATCAGGAGAAACAGTGAACAAACCCAAGTTGAGAATCACTCTAAAATATGATGGACCAGTAGTCTTCAAAGCGTCAAGGGCATAGAAGTCAAGGAAAGACTGGGAAACTCTCATGGACTGGAAGAGACCAAGGAGATATGATGGCTAAATGCAATGTAGGATCCTAGTTTTCTCAATGTGGATAATTTTACTATGACTACACAAGATGTTAACAATATGGAAGCTGAGTGAAGGGTACACGGGAACTCCACACTAGTTCTGCACCTATTCTACAAAATAAAAAATTAAAATACAATCGAAAATAAGGAGAGAGGGAGAGAGATGTGAGAACAAGAGAACAAAGACATGTAGAGGTCTGGGGACTTTCTCTCAAAAAGAACTATGGGCATCATTACCAGCACATAGAGTTGACTAGAAACAAGTAGAGTAGAAGTGACTGCATTTTGAGTGAGTTACTCTTACCAAAAGAATTGTCAGCCTCGACTTTTAATACAGACTCTGACTGTTTGAGACTTGAAGTTAGCCTTGAGCTGCCACCCTCTGTAGTGGAAAGTGTTTGGACAAACGATTCAGTCCTCAAGGACTGAACTTCACCCACACCCCCCACCACACACTTCAAATGGAGCCAAAGAAGGAGCTCCTACATGACATAGTCAAGGGCCAGGGAGCTACTGCTATCGAGCAGAGCAGACTCAGAGTCTAATCAGAGTAAAATGTTCTCAGATTTTATGTCTGCTTGGGACTGCCCTTCTTCTCCTTCTGGATGGGAGTGTTTCCTGGGGTTTTCCAGTCTCTGTTCCACTGCTCTATGCATGCGGGGAGGTGTCAAGGACCTTGCCTCTTAGTTATATGTCTCTGGAATAAGAGTAACTATCAACCTGAGGGCGAAAAGTGTAGAATGTGTGAGAAGGAGAGTGAAACAGAACATTTAATGACTCCAAGTGCAGTCTTTTGTAGTCCTCTGAGCTGTGCTTTTCCTTCTTCCAGACACACAGTAAGACGGCACTTTTCACCCCCGTGAGGTGAGGCATGGGCACAGGACTTTGGCGCATGGAAGTGAGCAGAAGTGGCATTCTTGCTTCGGAGTGCAGGTATTTAATTGGTAGTAGGAGACTCTCCAATGCTCTCTTCCCTGCCCTTGGTGACCTCGATGCTCCAGAAGCTGGCAGCTTCCTCAGCCTGGATCCCAGAGTGATGATAACACAGCAGAGCCCTTGCTGACCTGAGGTCGACATGTAATTAGAACGAGAAGTAAAACACCTATTGTTTTAAGTCTTTGAGATTGCGGGTGGCTTGTTACCGCAGCACAACCTAGCCTATCCTGACAGCACCACTGGACAAAGAGAGTGGATGACAGGCAGGGAGGCCACACCTGGACGTGTCATCAGGTGGCAATAGTTCGGGTACTTCGATGGCCACCTCCCTCTGCTAGATGGGGAAGCACTTGGCTCTGTAAAGTCTAGGAGAAGAGATATGCAGGCCTGGGTCTGGGGAGGGTTGGCCAGGCCTTTTCATCCACAAACATTTTGCTTTTGAATTCTCCCTTTTGCCAGTGCCTCCATGGCCTTAATGACTATCCAGTCTGTCAGGAAAAGGGAAGGGCTGCAGCAAATCTGAGAACACTTCTGCACATGGGTCTGGTCCAGGGGTTGGAAGGATGACTCTCAGCCCTGGGAGTCCCCTGCCTTCACATACTGTGCCTATTGAGTAGCCATGGGCTCAGAGCCTAGAGACCTGGTTCTGGGTCTCCCTGTCCAGAAACTCACCAGGAATGGACTAAGTGCTGCTCTTTAGGCCTCGGTCTCCCCATGTGAATTGAAAAATTGGGGTAGATGGAGACAAAGAAGGTTGGTTGTTTTGTGGGTGTTTTTTTTTTTTTTGCCTTTATTTTTTGTCAAGAAATTCTTTCCCCCCGAATAAAAACATAGAACAGAGTGGCTCTGAATCTGCTTCCTACCACCTCTCCCTGTCCCCCAAAGACTGGCAGCCTTGCATTTTCTCCAAGGAACCTCTAAAGTGTCTTGGAACACAGTTTAAAAAGCCCTGAGGGCTCATCTAGTTTGGATAGGCTGTGGCTTTTCAGGATGACAGGAACACATTCTGCTGTCAAGTCTCAGGCATCCTGAACTGGTGAGGTGCTATTTAGCTAGGGCTCTGCTGGCCTCTTGGCCCAGAGCCCATGGGATCCAGGGCTTTTGCCCCCTCAATGTTCAGTTTGCACCAGACAGAAAGGTTCTCCTTAACTGGGTCGGAAAGATCAAAAGACACTCAGAGAGAGAATTATTTCCCCTGCACAAATTCAGGTTTTCATGCCCTAAGTGTTCATATCCAGACCCGCAGCTGAATGTCTTGCACTTTGGGAAAAGCTGGTGCAATGTTTTGGAGTCAGACTGCTCTGTGTTCAAATTCCTTAATCAGCAGTGACCTTGGAGGGAAAAGCTGCTTAAGTCTTACCTGCTTCAGTTTTTAGATCTGGAAAGTGGAATTCCCCATAATAAGAGCAACTGGCCCACAGAACTGTGACAGTTGCATGAGTTCGTGCACGGGAAGACTGGAGACGGGCACCTGGCAAAGAGAACCCACTTGTGACCAGCAGCAGCATCTTCACCGACATTATCACCACACCTGACACAATGGGGTTATTTCACAGTGTCGTGGAAACATCTTTCTTCCACAGGGCATCTTGAACAACGTGTTCCTAATCACACTCCTCCACCTCCCCCATCCCTGCCCCTCACGGTTCCCTGCACAGGACCAGCACAGAAGGGGAAATCAATGAGCGTGCAGTGGACTGAATAGATTTGGCTAAATTGGTGATCTCCAAGATCAAGACCAATCAAGACCAACAATTTCCCAATATGGCCTCCCTCAGCAATTTGCTGATTATAGTAGGTTGAAACCCAGTGGCAGTGATCATGAAATTCCAACACAGGTATTTCCAAAGTGAAAAATATAATGTCAACACCACCAAAAACAATGACAGGGACCCATTTTAATCCTCACCTGGTTTCCATATCAATGAACAATCGATTGATGTGCTACGGTCCCCACAGGTGATCATTATTTGCATCAGAGTGTAGACATAATCCAAGACCGTGGTGTTTCAGCATGGCCCTGAAAGAGTTAAGTGAAATAAAGAATATTATCAATATTGTATCAGTCACAGATGAGAAACTACATACCAGGATCAGTGTAATTCATTCATTGGTTTATGGACACCGAGTCCTCCGGGGACTGTCACAAATCCACTTGATGTTCCTGAGTGTGAGATTTAGCATTTGGATCTTTGATTTAGCTGAAAGATGTGTAAAAACTCATGCAGTCAGACAACTCCCTACAGGCGATTCATCTGTGTTGGCTTTTACGTAACAGTTATTCCAATCAAATGCCAGCAGTAACTTAAGCTCCATAACTTGCCTCTGAATTCACATTTCTGAGACGCTGGAACATGCAGGAACAGTAGCAAGGGCAAGAATGTCCCTCTGGGAGAAGGGAGCCTTCTTGCTCTCTGGTTTCTTTGGGATGGGCAGGCACTGCCTGTTTTGAGGAAGGATGCAGCTCCTGGCTTCCAAGCCTCCAGTCTTGCATAAGGTCAAGTTTCCTACTGCAGGGTGACAGGGGAAGGTGGGAATGGGAGAACCATGAGCTCCTGGGAGCCGGAGACAGTCAGGGCTGTCAGGGCTGCCCCTGTGGTCCTCGGGGGGCTCCAGGATACACAGCAGCCTGGCTAGCTCAGCAGGGGGGATGAGGAAGATCTGAAAACCTGAATCTTATCAGTTAAGTCAGTTGGGAGACATAACTCTGCAGTTAATGACTTGATGGATATTGGTTCTCACTTTTTCCTCCTCCAGGATTTCTGCCACATTCCTCACCACACCTGCCTCGGTCCAGCTATAAGTCTCGTTTTAATTTCTCACTACCTGTACCAAAAGGCAGGGTGGGGGAAGGCAGAAGGTTGCATCTTCTTTGTGCCTCCAGTGAGAATAAAAATGCAAGTGGAATATTCTGTGCACAATTTCAGAGAGATAATGGAGAATTGCGATGGCATAGCTACATGAATGGGCTTCAAATATCATTGTTATTAATAGATGATGTTTTTGATGCACTCAGCAAGCATCAGCAATGAATGGAGAAAGCCCTCCCATAAATGAAACATTTAATCTTCACAGCAAACTTGTGAGAAGACTCACTTACAATCCTCACTTTATAGAAGAGGAAACTAAGGTGCAGAAGGGTTATTAAGTTGCCCCAGCTCATGTAGCTGGTAAAATGCAGAGCTGGGCTTCAAAACTGGTCCACTGATCCTGGAGGCCATCCTCACAACGTGTGCTGGCAAGTGACACCATCTCCCCATTGCCTGTCGGGGATTGTGAAAGGGGCAGCAGCATCCATGGCTTGGGGCACTTCACCAGCCTCCTGAGGAAGCGATTCACAGGCAGGTGGCTGTGATCACAGGGCTACAGAGGTGCACACGACCTCTGTTAGGAAGTCTCACATCTCTGGAAGTATGTAATACCTCCAGAAGCATAGACTGGAGAGTAGGGGAAAGAGACAATCTCTGGAGAGATAATGGGTAATAATTTTCCAGCACTGATGAAAGACATGAATCCTTAGAATCAAGAGGCACAAAGAGTCCCAAGCAGGATTAAAAAATAAATAAATTCACAATAGGATATACCACAGACAGAAAGTATAAATAAATTGGAGAAAAAGAGACTGAGAGAAAAAAAAAGAATTAGTTCAGGTCAAGGGTATTTTTGAAGAGACACGGGGGTTTCTTAGGGGTTCTGGAGCATTTCCAGGCAGCTGCTCTTCCCTCACTGGACCATGTTGCCAGTGGCTGCTTTCTGCCCCGTCAAGAAACTCGAGGACTCACATCACTCAAAAGCCAAAACTGAGAGGGGACGGTGGGACTGCAAACCAGCAGGGATGGTTCCCCTTCATCCCTGACAGTGGTCCCATCAGCATGCACCCACGCCTTTGATGCTGCAGGAGGGGAGTGGTGCAGGGACTCAGCCACAGCGCCCCCGGGTGCACTTGCCTCCCCTGTCTCGGGGAGCAGAGCCATGGATGGGGTCAGACAGGAAGCCCCCCTCTCCTGTCAAACACCCATGAGGGGAGATGTCCATGTAAAGCTTCTGGCACATAGTGAGGGCTCAGTCTGGCCAAAGGAGTGTGTGTTGAGCACCCACTGAGCACCAACACTCCTTGTGGGCTGCATGCTCTATCCTCAGCACAAGCTTGTGAGGTGCGTATTATCATCCTTGCCTTACACAGCTCACTACCTTGCTGGCAAGGGTCCCAGAGCCACCAGAATACAAACCCAGGCAGAACAATGCCAGGGCTTCAGGAAACTCATTTTCTTCTGAAGGGCGTACAGAGCTGTCCAAGGTGGGAAGAGCAAGCGTGAAGAAATCGCATTTCGGAAAATGAATGGGCATGTTTTCATTTTACATCACAGAATCCAACTCAGCAATGTTTATGGAGCACCTATTATGTATCTGTCCCCCCTGCTTTATGTCTCCAGGGGTGGCGCAGGCCCAGGCTGTCCAGAGATCAGGACAGAGGGGTGAGTGCCGTGTGCGGTGTGGGGAGCCATGTCCCCGGCACATTTCTGTCCTCTGCTAGCCCTGGAGCCGGGACGCTCCGATGCAGTGACTTCTTCAGGCTCTGGTTTTTAAAGAGCCTTGGCTTGAAACTGTTCCATTTGGGAGGGTTTCTCGCTAGCATTTGGTATGGAATTATTACCAAATGCTAGAGAGGAACCCTGCCAAATGCTGTATATCAGCTAAAACCCAAACTCCTAAACAATGAAATATTTATAATAAAAACAGACCCCAGAGAGGGGCACAGACTGGGGCGCCCAGCTGGTGGGGGGCTGTGGGCTGCGGGGGTTCAGTGTGTCTGTCTGCGAGTACAGGTATAGCCATGAGGAGGCAGGCACCAGGTCCGCTGGGCGGGGCCGGGCAAGGTCTCTCAGGAAGACAGGAGAAGCGGGGGGGCATGCAGTCCATTGGCTGGTGAAAATGCCCGTCCTCAAGCCCCTGAAGACATAGCTCAGCCCTCTCCTCCCTGTATCCCTCCTCCCCATTTCCTAGTTCAGTGACCAGCATTCAGCAGTCACTCAATAAATGCTAACTGCCTGCAAAAACAGGGATATTTCCAGTAACAGCAAAACCTCACCCATCTGGAACCCGCAGGGAATAAGATCAAGACAGCTGAGTTTTCCAGAAAGAGCCATAAATTATTTTCATGTAACATTTTCAGATGGAAAGATTTCTAAGATGCGGTGCACATTTCCTTTTTTTCTTACTTGGAGAATGTGGAACACCATTAACCTTTCCGTAATGGCTCAGGGAAGCTGCAGTGAACCTCAGATGCTGAGCAGGAGGTAATGTAGCCCTCGGGGCTTGAGAGGTGTGCTGGGGTGTCTGCCCTCCAATAATGGCCTCGGATCATGGAGCTTCCTCTGGTCCTATGGCCTAGTTCCTAGAGATTTTTGGGTTCTTCTTACACAGGCAGTTTTCCAGTTTCCACTCTTGTTGGTGTGGCCACATTGGAAGTCTTTCTCTCGCTTCCTAAGTTACTATTTCTTACTGACTGTGGACCAGAAACCAGAACCCAAGGCTTAATAAAATGATGTGTAGAGTGAGAGTTCATCTGCTTTGATGGACCATCCAAAAGGCCTGAGTTAAGTGCAGAAGCTCAAGGCTTTTCTAGTCAATGTTAAGGCCACTCAAAGCCATTCTTGTATTTCTTCTTGATTCACGGTCTGTCTCAGACGTGGCACGCGACAGGTGGGACAGGAACCACTCTCTATCGGAGATGCTCAGGAAGTCCTGAAGAGCACTGAGGACCAATCCCGAAATCTTCTGCGGACACTAGAATTTGTAAACCTTTTCAAAAGACCTACACTTCTTATGGTCTTTCTCTCTCTCTCTCTCTTTCTACAACAAGCAAAACATGTTGGCTACTACTCCCCCGTTTGGCAGATGAGGAACCTGAAAGCCAGAGAGACACCACAGAGGCCAGATCGGACAGACCAGTAGGGGGTGATTCAGCTGGAGCCCAAATAAGTCCAGATCCCAGGAGGAAAACAATGCACAGTCAAGGGGACACTCGAGGAGAGTGTAATGCAGAAGCTATTTACAGAGGTGTGAGCAGAGCTGAGAGAACCCACAGAGGATGGAGAAGCACCCAGGGTCCAGCAGCTCGGGAAGCCATTGTACTCCTCTTGTGCCCTTAGCAGTGAGCCCAGGGCTGCCACATGACAGGGACTCCGTACATGGTAAGGGGAGAGAACAGAGTCCCCGAAGACAGACAGAGTCCTGGGAGGGGGGCAGCCCACTGCAGTGAGGGCACAGCTAGAAGGGCCCAGAGACTGCTGGATTGTGGCGTGCTGGGGGGTGAGGCAGACACCCCAAATTCTCTTTCCTCCAGCCTTCCAGTCTCCCGTTGTGAACTGATCTCCAAGCCAGAGGACAAAGGAGTTGGTGGGGGGAGTCCACAGAGGTCAGCCTCCTTGCACCCAGAGTGGGGTGGAGAATGGGAGACAGTAGATTCGGAGTGGCAAATGGAAGAATCCAGCACAGGGCTTGTTGCAGACGAGAGTGTCCCACAGCCACCCGGCTCTGAAGACGTTTCCCTGTGGCTCCCCATAGCTACCCCCGGGCACCCATGAGCCCTCCTAGACAGGGTGGCCCAGTCACCGGCGAGCCTGCAGGCTGGGCGGCACCTGCAAGTCTCTTGCCTTCTCTCTAACACGGAGAGGCACATTGTTGGTAAGTCCCTATAAGCGTTTTAGACCTTGTCATCTGCTCCTCAGCCCTTCCTCCCTCCTTCTTGGCCTGCTTAGCTGGAGAGGTTGGGCAGGGTCAAGTCTGGAAATCAGGCACAAGGGCAGCTTGGGACTCACCTCTTACTTGTATCTTCCCAGATCCTTAGTGTCCACATCAGGGGAGTGGTGATAATGCCCTGATGTCCCAGCTCTGGTGAAGTGGGAGTGAGAAAGCGGATGAAGAATCCTTTGACAAACTCTATGAGACTGGAGGAGTGAAAGATGCTTGGGTCAAGGTCCCCACTGTCTGAGGCAGGATTAGAAGCCATTTAGCAGTGAGCAACCCCCTCCTCCCTTTGAGGGCAAGCGGTCCATGCCTGCCAGACCCGTCAGGTGCTGGCCATACTTGGTGGGTGGCAGGTGCTCAGAACCCACAGCGTGGCCAGACCTGGGCTCTGGCAGCAGGAAGCCTTCACAGCTTTGCCCAAACACACCTGGTGCAGGTGTCCCTCTACCCCCTTCCCAGCTCTCCCCAAATCTGAATCATGGGTGTTCTGTTCGTTTAAACAATTTGCCTACTGTATGGAATTTAGAAAACACTGGAATCTGCCAAGAATAAAAGGTAAATCATCCACAGTCCCACCATCCAGAATCACCAGTAATATGTGGGTGAAGTTCCTCCTATACCTTTGTTCTTGGCATAATATATATGTAACTGGTAAGTATGCATAACGTAGGCAGAGCAAAGAGGCTGCAAGGAAATTCTCCACATGCTACCAGCGATCGTCCTCTGGTTAGTTCACAGGGCATACCACAGGTCAGATGCTTGCCTCCGGTAAGAATACATTTCTATGTGCGTGTATAAAATCAGAATTGTCCTGTAAATAAAGTATTGTACCCCACCTTTCTTGCTTTTCCCATTTTCTGTCCAATCAATCATACAATTTTGATCAATGCAGAGTTTCCCAAGTTATAATACTCTCCTGTTGCACTGAACACTGGCATTTTATGGGATGTGGAAATATGCATTCATTCATTCATTCACTCACTCATGCAAGAACCAGGGACTGTCTCTGGGAGGAAGCAGCCTGTGCTCACTGTTGAGGACGTAGAATGGACAAAACCCACCTTAGTTTTGGAGAGCTCCTGATTCAGTGCTGACAAGCAGGCTAAGGCCATGCACAGTGGACTCCAGCACCAGGGAGGAGGCACTTGGGGGTGCCCCCAGGGCAGGGCCTGTGCCCTGATTCCACTGTTCTCCTTGTTTCCACAGGGCCTGGAATGGACCTGGGTTATGTGGGTGACCTTTCCCCTCCCCCGCCCCTGGGGAACCCTCCTGCAAACTCCACCTTCCCTCTTTCCCCACGTCCAGGTCCTGAGCCCCACTTCTCACTCAGATGTTTCCATGTGCAGGCACCTGTCCACTTCCTAGGCAGTCTCTCATCAGTCAGCGACCTCACTCACAGTGTCAAAGCCTTACATTATAATTTCATCTTTAAATTCCTGAATTATGACTTATTTCAAGTCTCATAGATGCAAAGTTGATCTTTTTTTTTTTAAAGATTTTATTTATTTATTTGAGAGAGAGAGAATGAGAGAGAGCACATGAGAGGGGGGAGGGTCAGAGGGAGAAGCAGCGAGCCCGATGCGGGACTCGATCCAGGGACTCCAGGATCATTGACCTGAGCCGAAGGCAGTCGCTTAACCAACTGAGCCACCCAGGCACCCCAAAGTTGATCTTTAAGAGATAATCTTTACAAAATACATTTCCTCTATGGATTAGCTTCCAGAATACCAGCTCTGATGTGTTGCATTTCATAATGAAACAGAGCACATTCTGGAAGGTGGTGGGAAAGCCAGCCACGGTATCCATCTGGTAAACATTGTATCCCTTTGTGGGTCTGTCTGGGTGAGGATCATGTCCCGGGACACATTCTTCAGGGGCACAGTGGGAAATCTCTCCCCCGTCCTCCTAGGGGGTACTTCTTTTTGGGCCTGCTGCTGGGAGTATAACTTGCATTATCTAGAAACTCACTTTCTCATGGCACTCACCATAAAAGCCAGGCAGGTTGTAACAGAAACATCTCAGGGTGTCGACCTGCTGACCTCAGCTCCAAAGGTTGCATCTGAAGGTTAAGTTCTGGATCTACTGTCCAGCATGGTGACTGTATTGTAGTGTAGATTTAAAAGTTGCTATGAGAGTAGAGCTTGATTGTTCTCACCATAACAGCCATAACAAAATGGTCACTACGTGAGGTGGGGGATGTGTGAACTACCCTTATTGTGGTAAGCGTTTTGCCAAGTATATGTGCATCCAACGATCACATGGTCCACTTTCAACTTGCACAATGTTAAATGTCAATTAATCCCAGTAAAGCTGGAAAAAGTTGCATCTGGCTTCAGGGGTGTCTGGGTGGGCTGCAGTCCAAGTGAGTCTTAGTGTGGGTACGGCAGCCCTAGCGGCAGGCCGTGGTTCGTAAGGGCTGTGTTGTGGGGATCAGAGCGTTCTGGGGGATGCAGCAGTAATCTGACCCTTCTGTTACCTTCCAGCAATTTCGCTGAGGAGAGCTGCTGGAGAACTGGACTTTCTTAGATACGCAACTGTGTTTCCACCAGTCCAGATCAGGAAGGCCAACTTCACTGCGGCACTTGTAAAAAGATGAATAAGTAATTCATAAAATAGCCGCCCATAACCCATCAAGCATTCCTCAGATATTAGAGAGGAGAGGCAAAGGGCAAGAGTGAACCCAGATTAAATGTAGCCACAAAATCAAGTTCTCTTTTTAAAATGTGTGACCTGCAAATGCCCACTGCCAAAGAGAAAGAATAGTGTCTTCTGTAAGTGCAGGCCCAGTGCAGCCTGCTTAGAAAAGGCATTTGTGACAAAAGCTAGGTGGAGTTTCTGGAAGACTGGGTGAAAGCACCCAATGCTTGGGACAGCTCGGGAGTTTGGAATGTTGCCATTCTGGACCCACAGACTCAGATCTGACATTCTAGACATTTCACTGGCAGGAAGTGAGTTGGTCACTGTGGCGGGGCTTCTGCATTCACGTTAAGAGTGTACGCGATCCGCAGACGGGACCTGCACAGAAGCGCAGAGAGATTTCCCTCCACTGGCATGCAGCAGGCATGGGCTTCTGTAGTGCCCTGGAAAGAAATGCCACCAAAATGTCTCCAGGGCCCTGAGCCACTACAAAATAGCATGGGATGTTAAGTCCTCGTCTCATTCTTATTTAATGAAAAAGGACACATAAAACAGTTAAAATTCACTGATAAGCGTGAGAGCTAAGCATCGTGCTAAGAGCTAACTCATCACTGGGGTCCCCAAAGGAGCCCATGAGGTGGGGTCTCATTTTTCAGATGTGCAGGCTAAGTAACTGCTTAAGGTCACATGGCTCTAAAGTGCTGGGATTGGCATCTGGATTCAGGCAACCTGACCCCAGAGCCTGTGTTCAGCCACTCTAGGGGACTCTCCCCACTTCTCCTTTGGAGCAATAGTAAAATCCTCACCGATGGTATAGATAGCCCCCAAGTGAGCAAAAGAAGAGAGGTTATGGGAGCGGAGTTTCTGAGTGGGCAGTTGGCAGGAGGGCTGGACCAGGTTCCCGTGATGACTACATCCTCACTAATACAGGTTGGATGTGTTCTGAGGAGCAAAGAGGAACAAAGAGATACAGTGTTTCCTTTGAAGGCAAGAAGGTCCTGTTTGTTCCCTGCTGGAGACCAAGGGACATATCTGGAGGTCCCTAGAGCTGAGAGGTGAGCCTGGGGACAACGGGAACCTGCTGAAAATTAGACAGCGTGACGATAATCAGAAGGCCAATCTATCTGCCGCAATGTGATGTGCCAAAGTGTTAACATCCTTTTATGTGCCTGTAAGACACGTCCTAAAGCCTCCCGAGTGCACATGGGCAAAAGGTAGGAAGAGACAGGAGTGGGGGAAGTATATGATGGGGCAGCCTTTTTGGAAAGAAAGTTGGCAATGCCTGGGAGGAGCCTCAAAACCCTCCATATCCAGATGCAAACAAAGATTTACCCATGGAAATGCTCTCTCCAATACTTTTGAGAGAACAAAAAATTAGAAACAATTTAGATGTTCCAAAAAAAGAGTTTGTTTAAATAAATTATGTTGCATCTATTTGATGGAACACTTTGTAGCCATAAAATCATGTTTTCAAAGAATATTTAATGACGTGGGGAAATACCTTGTGCTACAAGGTGTTAAAAACCAAAATTCAACTGAGTATTGAAGATCTAATTGGCTTTATTTGATGATTCATGAGCTGGGCAGCATCCCATCTAGGAAATAGAAAGGAGCTCTGAAGAGCTGAACAAAATGAGAGGCTTTTATAGGCAGAAGGGGCAGGAACAAAGAAAGAGTAGATTCCCTCTTCTTTCTCTGGGGGACAAAGGGGTCTACCAGGTGGATTACCTCTCTAGGGCTGACCAGGAAATTCCAGATCGACTGGTTGAGGATTTATTCCTGGGGGAGTTTGAAACTGTGGTAAGGTTAAGTATTAAATTAAATCTTGGTTTGCTGATGTGGGGGTTAGCACAAGTGACTCCATTTTGGACCAGCTATCTCTTTTTAATAATCTCCCCCCACCTTTGGTCAGACTCTGCTTAACGGAGAGATGTGATCAAAATGTAAGACACCACTCCCAGCTACCGCTTCAAAGTTCTCACAGTTTTGGCTGATCCTGTGTGGTATTCACAGGTCATGATGTTTGTTGAAACTCTGTGATATTTGGAGGTCACGACTTTGGGTTTACATTTTTTTTTAAAGATTTTTATTTATTTATTTGACAGAGAGAGAGAGACAGCGAGAGAGGGAACACAAGCAGGAGGAGTGGGGGAGGGAGAAGCAGGGTCCCCGCTGAGCAGGGAGCCCAATGCGGGGCTCAATCCCAGGACCCTGGGATCACGACCTGAGCCAAAGTCAGACGCTTAATGACTGAGCCACCCAGGCGCCCCTGGGTTTGCATTTTTAAGTTGGTCATTCTGTTCATTCCTTTTCTGATGCTCCAGTAGGGAGATCATTTGCTTGGTGGTTAGTAGCTGCAAACATGCATTTGAAGCTTTTGAGAGAATACAGCCCACCAGGGGGACTACTATGATTATTATAAGCAGGCTATTCCCAATGTCTGGAGTGCACTTTGAAACCATGGTCCCCAAGACCAAATCAAAATCAAATAAGTCAAAGAAAGACTCTATTCAACGAGTCGTCTTTTTTAAGCCAAGTAGTTTGCTTAGTGATCTTACTTAGGTAAGTCTCAACTTCCCCAGAAGTATCAACCCAGGTGTAGCAGGCGGTACTGACCACAGCACAGACACCTCTTTGCTCAGCTAAAAGATAATTAAGGACAGTCGTTAGCAAGAACAATTTTGGCCAGAGAGTCTCCGGATTTTTGTTGGGAAGCTATGGTTTTAGCAATAGATTTCACAATAATTTCAAGAGTTAAAGGAAAAGTTCTTTATCATAGCTTCAGAGGAGCAGGGATCTACCAAAGGAAGCTAATTTTACATCAGGAATGCCTCCTGGTAATTCCCTTTCGAGCCTGTGACTCAGGACTGGAAGGGTGACAGCCATGGAGGCCAGCAAAATTTAGGGGTCTGTAGACCACACAGGCAGTTTTATTCTGATTACCCTTGCCTTGTGTCCCCTTTTATGTCAGAGCTTGGATGCAAGTTTCCCTGGATTTAGAGCTGTTAACCAGAGACAGGCAAAAGGACTAGGTGCTTCTAGCATCATGGACAGAGACTGGAGTTTTTGATGGCAAATCCAGTGGTCTGAAAGTGCCCCTTAGTAAGGGCCAGGGAGATATAAGCGATGGTGTTATCTCTCCAGGCCAATGCCAGAGTAAAGGAAAGAAAGAGAAGAAAAAAGGGTTTCATGTTTAATTAAAGTTTGAAGTCTTGACGAGATGTCTTGGGTAGAAGTCTACCTTGATGTCAGCTACTTCTCTTCCTCATCAATTTGATTTGGAGGCCTCCAGCATCTGCACAGGACCAGGTGTCGGGTGGAGCCTTCTTTAGCTGTGAGATGTATACCGAAGTGTCTAGTCCTTGAAGTTGGGCTGCCATACGGGGAGTGAGGAGGACTTGGTATAGTCCTTTCCAAAAAGATTTAAAGGAAGTCTTTGTTCTTGCTGATTTCAAATCAGAAGGTGGGAGAAAATTGGAAATTTTAGTTTGGAGCATCATAGCCAAATATTTATTTGAGGAAACTAAAAGAATTCAGGATTGAGTCCAGTTTATACAGTTTTGTATATAACAAAACATCAAAGACAATTAACAGGATTAGAATCTAACATCTACAAAGTGAAACACATTTTTTCTCTCTACAATTACCTCCATTTTTTCCAAAGATAATCACAGTAAAACTAATTTGCATTAAATTCAGCCTGATTATTTACATAAGTGCAGCAAGAATAGTCATTGACCATATAAGCTCTTTTAAGACTGTTTTTCTGGAACATTTCATAAGGAATCTCAGATTGAACTCTTAAAAGCCCCAGAGGCCAGGAAGGTAAGCTAAGGACTTGCCATCATGTTTTTTTACCTGCAGTAGCATTCCAGTATATTCCAGTAATATAGTTAATGTTTTCAATTGTGCCCTATTGCAAGAAGAACAGATTCATACTGAACTTATGCAAACAATTAACTATATTTCTGTAAAGAAACCTAAGGATTTCCAAATTCTGAAGGGACCAGGTAGGGAGAAAAAGTGAATGTTTCATCTTTCTTTACAAAGGTACACTGTAATTGCTGTAATTCATAGATAGCTTAAGAGAAAAGGTTTCCTTAAATCTGGAAAAACAAAACATTAGAGAACCAGTTATGTTTTCAGACAAAAAGGCATTCTCCTCATTAGTCTGCTTGAATCCAGTTTTTCCATTAGTTCTGGAAATTTTTACCCAGTTCAGTTTTATGATCTTAAAGTTATCAGAGGTCTGTACTTGTCAAAGTCCTTCCCATGAATCTTACTGAAGATGAAGTCCTGTTGCAGGAACACTTTTGCAAAAGCATTAGAATAAAACAATAACTCTGTGAATATCAAAAAGACTTAAACCATGCCCATTGTTAAAGATCTGATACGAGTTGGTTACAAAGAATTTGACAAGGAAATTTAGTTATTTCTGTGACACTCAACATTGCAAAATGATAATTAGAATTATGATAATATTATCCCAGGCTATATCAGAATTTAGGAATTTCATATTATTTCTGGAACATTTAGAACATGTACCTACACAAATACAACAGAAAGAAAGCTTAGTATTGCTTCTTATTTGATAGTGTTACCCGTGTCATTTAGTATATCAAATAAACCTAATTTAGCATCTCCCTTTTTCTAAGGAGAGAGAACAAATTTTTTGAGATGGTCCAGGGACCCTCTGGAAAATCCCAAAGTTATTTTGGGGGCAAAAAGACTTCATTTAGAGTTTGATTTTAGGAAGTTTGTCAAAAATATCAAAAGGTTTAAAAACACTTGGTCAAATAGTATCATAGCTCACTGTGAGATGATACTTAGTTATCTACTGAAACATAGTGACAATTAAAGACTTCTCAGGTTGTAAAATTAAAAAAAAAACACAAAACCATTAGCTGTTCTAATAGAGAAGACTTAGTTTTGTCAAGTAATCAAGGACCTGATGATAAAGTTAAAATAAAGCACAACAAATTATTTTGTTAAGACACAAAATCTCTGCTTTTTAAGCAGATTACTTAAAAGGCAAATAAACTTTTACAATCTGTTACCAAAAGGAAACCAAAGGTCCAAGAAAACTGTGCCCTTTTAACAGAGAGAAAACATTCTAATTTTGTACCAGTGTACTTTTAAATTAAAAACCATCTTTTTTTAACATAAATTTATTTCATTCTTAACCAGCCTGACCACACATAAAGTTCCTTTCCCAAGACTCCTTTTCCATAAACCTTCTACAATTTTTCTTATTTTTTTTCTCTTTCCCATTCTGAAATAACCAGTCTCACTTTAGAACAAATATTTCTTTTCTTTCTTTTTTTTTTTTTTAACAAAAATGCATCTCCATTCCTCATACCTTCTTTTACCGAAAACACACATCCTACCTTCCCTGCATATGAAGGCATTTCTCTTATTATTTCTAGTAGCTTTAATTATATATATTAGAATTTTTAACCGTAAAAACCTTAATTTTTAGTGACATAAAGAAGCAAACAGCTGGGAACTGTCCTTTACATTAGCATTCTGTGGCTTGATGTTATAAATACTTTTTATAATTTTTAGAAACATATGCTTTCTCATAGTAAATTTCTCAACACGGCACAAAACGTGTTTACTAGTAGACCCAAAATATCTTCAGTTTCTCTGTAAAGAAAGCCAAATGTGGACAAGCCCATTTTTAGTAATTAATTTTTGTGTGTGTTTTAACTTATTTGGAAATGATCTAGATTTTTAAGGACTATCCATTATTTAAATTAACTTGGCAAAATTTTAAGGTTTCAGGTTACCAAAAAGATTTGGGAAACTATTTTAAAAAATTACCCAGAAACTTTCATCTTGCTTACATCTATTTAATTTATTTGTTCCCCCAAATTAAATTTAATTACTTATTAAAGTTTCATCATACCGTGTTATTTTACTTGCTGACAAATTTTGTAACAGAGATAACATGAACTTATTTGACTAATAAACCCAGGAAGAATAAAAATTGCATTATATTCGATGTTGATAACTCTAAAGACATGTCTCTTTTAATTAAACCAACCAACTTAAACAGCAAACTTAAATTAACTTTAATGCCAAATATTTTCTCAGATTACATGAACCTGAGAAGTATTTGTTAGTTTCTATTCTATGTCTGAGAATCCTACGAATTCTTATTCATGTAAGTGCTTAATTCTCTTCGACCCAATTAAATAGGTCTCTTTTACAAATTGATTTTAGTAGTATCATCCAGAGGTAGAAAATATTACACATCCATAACATATATACATAGAGAGATACACACACTCAAACATATAGGCAGACACAGAGACCTTACAGCTTCCCTTTTAAAATCACATACAATAATACAAAACTCACTAGTGATGAAAACGTTGACTCTAAGTTGTTTTTCTGGTAGATGAAATAAGTTTACCTGCTCAGATGGCTAAAGCTTTATACTAATAATATTTGTGGAAAAGGCATTTAAAATATTTTTCCTCTCCCTAAGTTTTAAATGACCTTTCCCTCTGGGTAAATAGTTTCATTTTAGCTTAGGGGAGGGGGTCTAAAATAATTTCTATCAGGCTCTGAATATCAGCTTTCAAACTGGCCAATTTCTGACTACAGAGCTACTTAAAACTCTTTTTAAATATCTTGCCAGTTTTTAGCTGGAAATAGTAAATATTTCTGGCAGTACTGAACAACCCCATGGACTCGAGAAGTTCCCAAAGAGGATGTAAAAGATAATCCATTTTTCTCTCTCTGCTGGGCACTATAGGCAGATATGTGGGGGAGCTGACTCTAGTAGGAAATCTCACCCTTGACTGGCTTTTGCCAGCTTTCTCAGGATCCCCTCTGTAGGCTCTGGTATCTGCCAGAACTTGGCAATGTTCTTCACGAACTATATTTTAGTTTCCCTTGTCTGTTTAAGGGAACTACATAGCAGTCTACCAGAAAATCCCTCAGAGTCCTGTCAACTCTAGGAGGAGCCCATATGGGGAAACTCTTTTGAGGGTAGACATGGGGGTGTCTGCAAAAGCTACACTTAGTGGACTTCTCTTTGTGGTCTTGTGGTCTCTTCAGAGTGAGAAGACAGTTTAGACCAGGGTTATTAGAATGAGGACTCAAAGGAGAGGGTAGGACGGTGCAGTAGGACTTAATGACAATCTTACAGTCTTGTTTTAGGTACCCCTAGTGTCTTTAATGTTTTACAACAAATCTTTCAGTGAAGTAATTTTGGAATTGCTAAAGCCTTTTGGAGGCTTCTGCATGCAATTAAAATAGGTACCCCATTATGTTTGTTTGGTTTTGGAGCCCTTGCTTTCAAGTGCACTTCTTAAATGATCTTATCTAATTGGAACGTTCCCCATAACTGTCATTGTAATGACAGGTCATTTTTAATAAGATTTTGTCATTTTTGTGTAGATATTTACAGCTTCCAGAACCGTAGCTCTTAGACATAAAATAGGCAGGTGTGTTGGAAGGTGGTCCGCTCAACTCTTTGGAATTTAAGGATCCCATTTTTATTATTACTTATTTATTTTTTCAGCTAAGCCTTTGGGTCTCTTGGAGCTAAACTCATACCCAAAAGGGGATGTACCTCTGAGGTTGGGGATTGTGTGGTATTTTACAGTGTACCTCATTGTGTGGGAATTTTCTTGAGTTTGGCGGATGACCTAGTGTCAATCTAATCCATTCCATGACCAATTTATCCCAAAATGGGAGTCTTTGGGTTAGGTGATGAGTCCTCTAACAGCTTTTTAAATGTTTGACCCATGTCCACCAATTTTGCAGCCACTTCTGAGATTCCCATTAGCAACAACCTTTATCTACACAAAACAAGACAAATAAACATGTGCACCTTAAGGTATCAGCAGTACCCAGGAGATGTTGCTGAGTCTTGGCCAAGAGAAGACTGTGGCACACCACCAGTGATTTCTGTGGAGCTTGGGACTAGAGAAAGGACTGAATCAGGAGACTCAAAAAGTACTGTGGACTGGACTGGGTTTCCAAAAGGGGAATTACAGACTAGAAAGCCAAGTAGATTGGGAACTCAACACAAAGAAAGCAGAGCCCAGAACTGAGAGGAACTGACCCATAGCCCTTGGAAATGGTGAGAAGGACAAAACACTCAAGAGTTCACAGGATCATGCCTGTGTCTCTCATTGTCCCTGAAGCCATTGGAAGTCTCCTTCAGTCCCACTGCTGCCACCAAATCTGTTAAAAAATGAATTCAGCTGAGTATTAAAGATCTTATTGGCTTTTTAAATGATTAATGAATTGGGTAGCATCCCATCTAGGACACAGAAAGGAGCTCTGAAGAGCTGAACAAAATGAGAGACGTTTATAGGCACAAGGAAGCAGGGATAAGGAAAGAGTAGATTACCTCTTCTTTCTTTGGGGGGTAGATTACCTTTTTTTCTTCTTTTTTTTGGGGGAAGAGTAGATTACCTCTTCTTTCTTTGGGCCACAGAGGCAGATTACCTCACTAGTCCTGCCAGGAAATTCCAGATTGACTGGTTTAAGATTTATTCCTGGGGGAGGTTGAAACTGCACTTAGGTTAAGTATTAAGTCTTGGTTTTCTAATGTGGGGCTTAGCACAAGTGACTATTTTGGGCCTGTTCTCTCTCTCTCTCTCTCTTTTAGAGATGGGGGCAGAGAGAGAAGAGAGAGAATCTTAAGCATGCTCCACACTCAGCATGGAGCCCAACACCCACAACCCTGAGATCATGACCTGAGCCAAAATCAAGAGTCAGATGTTTAACCGACTGAGCGACCCAGGTGCCCCAGGCCTGTTGTCTCTTTTTTAAAACAAAGGTTAAAGAATAAAAGCAAGACACGGAATTGCTTATAGAGAATGATCCAAAATTTGTAAAAAAAAAAAAAAGGAAATGATATGCAAAGAAAATGCTTGGAAGGAAATACACAAAAAGCTAACAGGGTGACATTAAGGGGGATATAATAATTTTCTTTGTATTTTTCCATGTTTCTAATTATTCTTTAATGTGAATCAAGGGTTACTTTCTATCAGAGAAGATAGCATTGATTCTTAAAAGTTGCAACGAATTTCTAGTGTTGGCAACACATTTTAAGCAGTATGTTCATATATTCATTCATTCATTCACTCAATTAGTCAATAAAGGTTAAAAAGTACCTGATATATAGTATGAATTATTTAAGTATTGGAACGAATTTCTTGATTAGTTCCAGCAAAATTCCCTCATACCCCATACGTGCCGGGGGCTGGGCTAGGCCTGGGGTCTCGCAATGAAGCAGGCTTGATGTCTGTCTTCTGGAATCTCCTAGCCTTGGGTGGGGAGGGGGATCCCACAAGCAGAGCCTTAGATGGTCCACTTTGAGTGGGCAGCTAGAACCTTGAGAGGTCCACAGATTGGGACTCTCAGAGTTAGAGGAGGGCTGGATAAGCTGCATGGATATAACTATGTGTCAAATGCTCACCAAAATGAATAAATTTGTCCTGATATTCTTGAACCCTCACGAACCATGGGTACCAGTGCAGATACAGTCTGCCACAGATTCCCCAGGGATTTAAGTAGGCCACCTGTGAGCTACTGCCATCTCCCCCAAATGACACCATCTGATTCAACTTTATCCCCCTCTTGGAGCCTGGAACTTTCAACATACATTTGACCCTTAGCACATTCCCTTCCTCCCATCTTCCTTCTCTGATTCCCCAAGATCCGTAAGACTTAACTTAGACCTTTGATGGAATCAGGATTTAAAATGAAGTCTCTGTAGTGATGTTGCTTCCCAGGCTGAACCTCCTAGGCCCCTGGCTCACTGCCCAACCTGACTTCCATGGTCTGTGTTCTGGGCAGGCCCAAGGGAGGCTCACTCAGGATGCTGAGTGTTGGCCAGAATCAAGGGACTTATTTTTTTGCCTTAACTTGGTCATTCTCATTTGTTCCCCAGTTGTTTCCTTGCAGATGGTGATAACCCTCAGTATTTACCCAGGGAAACCCTGGGGAATCATTCTTGCTAATTCTGTCTGACCTATATGGACCAGCTCCCATCCATGAGCCAAAAGCTATACAATATTCTGTATAACTACATTTCCCCAATATTTGGTCCCTTTTGCTTCTAGTGGCAAACAAAAGTTATATCTCTTCCCAAGGGAATATTAGGCCTGAAAAGTGGAACTTTGAAAAAGCAGGGACCAAGTCAGGGCTGTGTGTTGCATGGGGAACACATTTATAACCTGGGAGGAGAATAATAAAGGCATCCAGGACATTTTAAGAAAATTAGCCCTTGCATTCCCACCAGTAGGTTTATTTCATAACTTGATACTTTGTTTTAATTTGCAGTCTTAAAAGTCCCCCAAATTTAGAGATTATGGGCTATCTAATTGACTCCTCCTGTGCAGGTAAACATAGCACAAGCCACATTTGGACCAGGAAGTCCACTAGCTTTATGGTGCCCCACTCCTCCAAACCCAACTCATTGATCATAGCTGTTGCTGATCAGTGCAGGGCCCAAAGTTGATGCTCAGTGTTTGCCCAGGATATTCCAGCTCTGGAGTCTTGCAAAGAAGCAGGAATGCAGTGTTGTAACTGCATCCAATAGTGCTCTGCAGATTTTCTTGGCCTTTGACTAATTTATACAAAGATACCATGAAGACATCCAGGTTGGTCCTACTTTAAACTATATGACTGAGGTAGGAAAATTGCAATTATAAATAAATTACCATTAACTTGTTCTTTCAGAACATGACCATTCACTTGATGAAAGACGTCCAGGGAGAGGCCTTAAATAACTAGCTGTCCCAATGCAGTAAATCAGATTCAATTCACCAAAATTCAATTTACAAATATCTTTTTTGGGACAGAGCTATTATGCAAAGCAAGGCACACCTGTAGCTTTAAGAGAATTTCGGCAAGTTCGCTGGCTGCTCCTTTGCTGGGAGGAGCATCAGGAGCCCCGCTTAACCCCACCCCTCCACCCCCCCCACCCGCCTCCTCCCACCCCACACACCTTGCTTCAGCCTTGCTTATGAGTTTTCTGATCCCTAGTCCAGGTATTCCTTCTTTTTGTCAGATGCTAAGTGTATCAGGCCTCATTCTGTGGCAAGTGACAGAAAACCCAAAGCAAAAGAAATTGAGGTAACAGTGGGAATTTACCAGGTCACAAAGCGGAAAGATGCAGGAATGGGGCTGGTTTCAGATGTGGCTGGACGTAGGGCTTAACACAAGCAGACCCATTTCTCCATTTCCGCTCTGCTCTCTGCTGTGTGGGCACCATTCTCAGCCCTCCTTGGTGGCCTCTGCCAGTTCTCCGCTCTACTCTCCTGGCATGGGCGTGGGGACCGGACCACAGCTGTCCCGCAGCTGGGGTCTATTTAAAACGAAAATACAAGATTCACTCTGATTGTACCAGCTTAGGTCACATGCCTATTCCTGAACCAATTACAGTGTTCAGAGAGCTAGGATGCGTGGATGGGCTGGGATCCGAAGCAGGAGCCCCAACCAGATGCCCTCAGAGTTGGGGAGGAAAGGCAGGGGCTCCTGCTAGGGTAAGGGGCTTGCTCTGCGAGGACAAACAGATGTTGCCATGTTGACTTCTTCCTTCCGTTGGAAAGACCAGAAGAGGTGTATGACTTTTGGGGGGGAACTTTTGGGAGAGCAGCACTCCAGGTCTTTAAAGGGTATGCTTCAAAGAGGATGCTGGAGGAGGTGAAGACAGCCCGATTGGCCCATCCATGGCCAAGGACCATGGCAGAATAGCCATGTAGGCCAGCTTCTTCTCCATTTCTCCTTATTCGGGAATCACCTCTCCCACCTCTCATGGCACACCTCTGAACCCTGCTCTCTGGGGAGTCTTTGAAGGCTCATTCACCCTGAGGTGTCCACAGCTGAAAAAGCTGCTCCTTTGCCTCCATGGAGAGAGATGCCTGACCTCAGCAGCAGAGAAAACCGTTTAGGGAGGGGAAGGAAACCTCATGGTTGAACCCCAGGCAGGCTTTCCCCAGGAGGAAAGGAAAGCACCTGGTCAGTGGTGATGACCTTCTGGGCCACCTGCAATTGGGGAACAGGGACTCTCCTTGAGAATCCAGTTGGGGCCATGAAAGTGTCCAGACCAGCTTCCCACTGAATACATGGACCTCTACAGATCTCTTAGCATCTTCCTTCTGCTTGAAGAAGGTGGACCTGAAGGAGGCTACTACCATTCTTCTAGAGCCACTGACTCTCTGTGATCATAAGGCTTTACAGATAATAGGAGGGTATCTTTATATGGTGTGGAAACTGAGGTCTGGGGTGGGAGGACTTGGGTCTGGTCCACCCCTCCACTCCAGAGCCCAAGCAGCCCTGCTGGATGCTTTCCCCTGTGCATCACTCTTTTGGTCACAGGCAATGGCCATGCCAATGGCTAGTTCTTAACCTGTTGATACCACGAGAAAAGTCACAAGAAGGAGAATAGCGTGGGGGGAAAAGCAGAGCAATGTAGAAACAAAACCAAAATGAGTACTGTTGCCCCAGGAAGCACAATTCCAAAGCAGTAGCTGGATAACATTTTATAAATCAGTCACTTTTGATAATCCAAAGACAGAGGTCAGAACCAATCTATTTGGTGTGAGAAGTATTACTTTCAAAAGAGGCGTGCACAGAAGCCAAGCACTTACAACAAGGTGCTGATCTATGTCAACGTAGTGCAGCTTCTAAGGCCCTTGCTTCTGAGCTGGTACAGGAGTCACCAAAGAACTCGATTTTTACCCGTGACCACCATCCAACTAACTTGCCAGCCCAGGCTCCCAATGACTTCCATCAGTTTCAAGAAGTCAGAAAGCTGGTGTCATCTTGAAGAAGACACTGCAGAGTGGAAAGCCTGGGACAGAGTACCCTGGTGGGTGGCAGGAGTGGCTGTCCAGCCAGAGGGCTGTGAGCACTGGTGAGTGCAGGGCTCCTGGATGCAGGTGGGGCCCTGGGAGTCTCTGCTTGCGCTCCAGCCACAGGGGTCCAGCCTCGGCCAGGCAGGTCGGTGGCACTGAGAAGTACTCCAGAGTCTGAGAAGGAGGAGAGGGACTCAGCGAGGAGAGACCTTCCGGGCAACACAGAGCTAGAGGATAAGGGTGGAGAGGCCCAGAAATTCTGGAGAAGGGGTAAAGGATCTAAGAGCCACGGGCTGTGGAAGTGGCCACTAAACACTATGGGGGAACTCCTGTGCTTTAGTGGGACGCAGGTAGGCGTCAAGTGTCGGTCTCTGCAAGACTCCAAGCCTCTGGTCATTGGCCAGCGCCCCTTGCCTCTCACCTTGACTCCCACTCCCAAGGAGCTCTGCTGCCCAGGGAGGTCGACCTGCATCGCCCCAAGGCAGCTAGCGCGAGTCCTCGGGGAACGCAGAGCGCACGGGCGCCGACAGGGGGCGCCGGCGAACCCCCCGCCGGAATCCTCCGCGGGGCTCAGGCCGTGGGGCGCGGCCTCCAGGTGGTGGGCGGTCGTTGCCGGGTTGGCTCAGGCCAGCTGAGCCGCACAAAATCTCTGCGGCCTCTGAGCGGCCGTGCGCAACAGCCGAGGTCCCCCAGGTCGCGTGGAGCGCGGCCCTCCTGAGATGAACGGCCTTGGAAGGCCGCGGGCACCTCGGGCCTGGAAGACGCGCCCCGGGCCAGGAGGCCACCACTCGGGCCCAACCCCAGTGGGCACTGCGATGGGCCCGAGGACAGTGCCAGGACCCGCTGCCCGGCTCCCTACCTCCCACGGCCCATGCGGGGCCGGCGGCTCGAGGGTTAAAAGGCAACTACCACCCCCATTCTCTTGGGGAGAAAGTGCCTTTTCTCCAAGTCCATATGGCCACTTCCTTTCGACCTGCTCGGCCCTGCTCGCCTCTTTGTCCGAGCTGTCACTTATAAAGAATCACTTGACTTACAATAACAGGTTCAAAAGACGACAGAGTATAATCAGTTGATCCACGAAGAATTGAAATAAAGAACACCCCACTGCTCTGGCTATCATTCCCATAGAGATAGTGATATCATTGATGTGATTGCGATGCTAATTTCTATACAAGTAAAAAAAAAAACAACCTTGTATTTTGGAATTTGTTCAAAGAGAATTTCAGACACATCAGATTGGAAAATGCGAACTGAATTCCTAAACTTTTTGGGGTAGGCCGGGTTTTTTTTTTTTTAACAACACTGCAAAGATTTGAGGGGACTTTAAGAATCTCATAGAACTAGCTGGTTGGGGGAAACACTCTTTCCTCCCTCCCCAAAATCCTGGGCAGAGAGAGACAGACAGATAGATGATGGATTAAGATCGAGAAAGCCCTGGGGTTTCAGGACAGAGCCCGAGGGTGCAGGCAGCGGTGACCAGGCCAGGTGCCCACCTACGTCTCCCCTCGGGAGCGGGATCAGAGGCAGCGAGTTGCCAAGGCCAGGTGCCAGGGCCGGCGGGGTCCCGCCTGTACCTGAGCCTCTAGTCCCGCTGCTGCCTGGCTGCTCCCCTGGCGTGAAGTTTTCCCGCACCCAACCCCACTCTTGCCACTGAGTGCCTCCTTCCACAGGATGCGGTGGGGGCTGGGGAGGCTGCGTCCTGCTTTTTCTTTATCTTTGCTTTTTATGTATTGTGGTGCCCTGGTTTAAAACCCACCAGTCATCTTAGAGGAACTCAGATCAGGCAGGCTAGAACAAGTCTTACCTGAATCAATGTTTTAAGTGTCCCTGTGGCTTGGCGTTTTGAATAATCAATCTGTCTCCAACGCTTCTTAATCATGCACAACACAGGCCTTTCTCTCTCCCTCTGTCTCCCTCTCTTTCCCTCTCTCTCTCTCCCCCTCCCTCCTCCCTCCCTCCCTCTCTCCTCCATTATTTGTCAACTCTTTTGGATCCTGTCTTTCTGCTGTTAACATGCCCCAATGTCACATGCGAGTCTTTTCTTTAAAACAAGCTCCTCATTGGTGTATCTGGATACTTCTTTTATTATTATTACTGAATCTTTTTTTCCCATAATGACACCAGGATCATTATATAATCCCATAACAAAGAGGCTTTTGAGGCACCAGCTTTTGTCAACTCTAGGACAGAGAATCCATAATTGTATTATTCAGCTTTTTCCCCCTTCTTTCCCCCTCTTCCTTGCTTCACAGAAACCCAACCTCCTGCATCACTCACATCTCTACCTTGTTACCTCGCCTTACATTATTTACCAAAGCGTTTGCCTTGAGGACCAGCATTTGCAAAGTTGCCTTAAAAAAGTTATTTTGTTTGATAATTAAGTCCTGGAGCCCACCGCGTGATGATTATTCTGGACCCATAAGGCAGAGAACCTGCGTGACGTTTTTCTCGAAGTTTAATTACCGTATGCTAATTTCCTTGCCTACTACGTGATTAATTAAAATCATATTTTCATAATCATTTGGCACTAGTATTGTTTTAGAATTATCATGATCTCCTAAATAGTGTCTGTAAATAAAGTCGCCTCTAATGGCAGGCGCGGGAGGCGAGGCTGAGGACCTCTTCGTGTTTGTATCGCGGCGATTGGCAACATAACTGCCTTATTTACATTAAATACGCCACAAGGTTACAGCGCGGATCAACGTCATTTGATCGCTGATGACTCCCTTAAACGCCCGGGCTGTGACTGATTCTCCGCGTCCCGCTGTCCACCGAGATTCACCCGGGAGTTTTTTTTTTTTTTTTTCCCCAGAAAAGAAACAGACTTTAAATAGTTTCAGGAGCAGGTAAGAATTAAGCTTTTTCCTCTCCCCCTTTCCGTCTCTCTCTCCTCTCCCTCTGTGGCAATCTCTCTCTCCCTCTCGGCTGGATAAAAAATTCTTTAGTCAAAGGCAGGAATGCAAAGTAGTGACAAGCGAAGGGGCTGATATATGTCTCAGTAACGAGTCTGACAATCAGAATGTAGCTCTTGGAGAATAGATAGATTTTAATAAGTGTGTTTACATGAGCTCAAGGTCAGAAGCAAGCTGCGCTGTGTTAAATGGTTTCTTAGTTGCTAGACAGAGAGAAAAAATGGACGATCACACACCATTCTTTGTAGATTATTATATCAAGGGTTCAGTCTCTGGCTCATCAAAGCTAAATGCCGCAAGACCTATCTAGTTGCTGTGAATTATGCCAGGGCGACAATGGAGAGCGTTTTTAATGGTACAATGCATTTCACCTACCAGATAGGGGGAGGCCGAGCCGGGGATGGGGATGTCTGCTGGGGCTGGGTGATGAGTATCAATGAACGGGGCGATTCTGAAAAGAGGCAGATGAAAATCGAGCCCGCCCTGCCCCGGCTGGGCTGGGAACAGTTCACAGGGCTCTGCCGAGTGGGCGAGCGAGGCGCGCGAGCAGGGCGCCCGTCCCCCCTCAGCCCCGGAAAATGATCAAGTCAATCATGTGGACATGTTTCATTATTCATTGAACACAATCTTTTACAACGCTCCGTTTACGTGCCCGAGTTTGCTCCCGACGCCCGCGTTTCAATGTTTAAGGTAAGGAAAACAAAGGTGGGGGGGATCGCGGGGCGCGGCGCGGTGGGGGTGGGGGCGGGGGGGGCCGCGGCGGGTTGGGGGGGCCGGCGTCCGGGAGGTGGCAAAGTGAGTTTGGACTCTTGGCGTGGCCCCCCCGTCCCCTCCCCCTCCCCATCTCGGCGAGGCCTGCCGCCGGGTTCCTTCTCGCCCCATCGCGATTAAAAAATACGGTCTAATTAAATATCCGTGGCTGTGACGTTGGCGAGAGAAGCTGTCAGCGGGGGGAAAAAAGAGGAAGAAACCGAGAAAGCGGCGGTGGCCGGGCATCGAATGGCGCTAGAGAACTTCGGCGGCGAGCGGGACCCGCGCCTGGGCCGCCGCCTCCCCCGCCCGCGGTCCCGGGACCGTTACTTTGAAAAGGAGTCGCGGGGCCGAGAGCCGGGGGCGCGAGCCGGACCCCGCGCCCAGCTCCGGGTCCCGCGCCCAGTTCCGGGCCCAGCACGCGCCCCCCATCCGCGCGCGGCCCGCGCGCCGCTCTCAGGCCCCGGGAAACTTTCAAAAGGGTCTGGGGGGTGGGGGGAGTCGTCTGGAGACGGGGAGGCTGGGGCCGCGGAAACTTCTGCTCAAGTGACTTTCCCCATTTTCTCCTCTGCCTGAGACTCGGGCGCCCCTCGCTCCCTTTCTCCTCTCGCGGCTCGCTGCGGGATTCTGGCCCCGCCGCCTGGGGGAGAGAGGCTAATTTGTAATTTTTTTTTTTTAATCAAAGTTAGCTGATGCTTACAGTGTGTCCAACTTGCGGGCGCCAAGGGCCTTTGAGACCTGCCATTTTGTGTTTTCATTGGCCTCCTGTGGCCTGGGAGCCGGGCGAGGCCGAGGCCGGGGACTCCGCAGGGCCGGGGTGCCAGGGTCCGAACCCGCGACCCCAGGAAAGGCCGTGACGCCTGCACGCGCAGGCGGCGTCCGCAGCACCTGCCCCCGCCCAGCCCAGGCCCTGGGGCCAAGCCGGGGGCCAAAGATACAAATAAAGAAAGAAATAAGTAACAGGTTTATGGAGGGAACTGAGCCGGCCAGCCCTGGGCTGGAGAAACGAGGCCAATCGGAGTGAGGGGGTGAGGGGATGCGGGCGCGGGGGCTCTGGAAGGTGGAGGAAATGGAGGGTTGGGGGCGTCTGGGAAGAGTGCAGTTTGGGGGAACAGATCCACTAGCCCAGATGTATGACTGGGGGGAGAATGATATTTGCTGATAAACCTTTCTGTTTGCTTCAAGACATTATTTTTTGAAGATCAAGGATTGAGGAAAACAGTCGTAGGCGGGACCGGGATGTATTTTAGGCAAAAAAAAAGGGGGGGGGAGCTTTTCTTTGATGATGAGTAGGAAAGTGTCCAGATCTCGACGCGCCCATCTGTTGCAGTTTTGCAAATAATTTAAAATATAGATATCTCTATATAGATGGATGTACGTGAAGCGGAAGGTGGAAACGCAGGCGCCGACAAGTTAGAAAAAAAGAAAAGGGGATGCGGGGCAGAGAGAGATCTGTCCCCACCCCCTCTCCTCTTAACTCTTCCGAGGAAACTCCAGCAGGGCTTTCTTTGGGGACAGGTGGAAAGTTGTCCCCCCCCCCTTCACTTCTGTACTGTGAGCGTTCCTACTGTCCGCCTCTTGGCGAACGTGGACACAGCCCGCCCCCCCCGCCCCGATCATTTGGGGGTTGGGTAGGGACGGAGGGGCAGTGGCGAGGGGCAGGGGGCCGAGGAGGGGCAGGGCGGGGTCCCAGCCCCGCGCGCCGGTCGCAGCCGCGGCTGGGTTTTGTTTGCCGGATATTGTTATGTCTAACGAGTGCCTCACAGGAGACGTGATTTGTCAGCCGCCTTCGTTTTCACTTTAGCAGAAAATACGGCGGCTGCGCGGCGTCCTGGCCTGCGGGGCCGGGCGCCGGGTGCGTGCGGGGGCGCGGGTGGGGGCGCCGGTGCGCGCGCGGGTGGGAGCGGGCGGGCGGCCGGCCGGGCACCGGCCAGGGGCAGTGGGCCGGGTGGGGTGAGTGCGCGCGCGGTGCCGGCCTCCCGCTCCTCCTGCGCCTTCCCCCGGCAGCCGCCGCCGCCGCCGTGCAGTTTAGCAGAAATCCGACAGGGGCCGCGTTTGCTGAGCGCATCCGGCCGCCGGGCAGCCCGAGCGGGCCGCCGGGCCCGGCTGGCCGGTGTAGACGCGGGGAGGGGGTCGGGGCGGGGTGTGTGTCTGGGGGGAACGGGCAGGCGGGGAGGGGCGCGGGAAGCGAGCTTGGACTGAGTGCTCGCCATCCCCCACCACCCCCGTCTCCGGCGTCCCGGGTGTCTCGGGCGAGTCGGGCAGCCCCTGGAGCCCTGGCCTTGGCGCCCCCGCCCCCAGCCAGGGCTTAGGTGAACTTGGGGTGGGGTGAGCGTGCGTGCGTGCGTGTGTGAGTATGGGGGGGGGGCAGACTGGGAACGCACTGTTTTCTTTCCCAGTTTGATATTAGCAACTGGGTTTTTACTTTAAGACCGGCTTTGCTCACTGCTGGGGTTGGGAGGGGGCGATCTTTTCCCATCACTCACATCTTTGTTCATTGTTCACTGAGTGGAAGGCAGGCGACTTAAAGAGACGAAAGAGAGGAAAAAAGGGGGGGGAGAGAAAGAGGAAAAAGAGGGGGAGCAAGAAGAGGGAAGGACCAGAGGCGTGGGGGAAAGCGCCCCCGCCCTCGCCCGGGTCGGGCTGGACGGTGAAACAGTAAACCCGCGCACGGAGGGTCGCCGGGAAAGTGGACATTACCGCTTTAATTAACTTCGAGATGCTCCGGCGGCGGGACCTGGCGTAGCCGTGACGCGCCCGCATAAATCTGCCCGGCCCGGGGCTGCTCCGAGAACTCGTACAGTAGCCGCGTCAGATCCAGCGCGCGCCTCCCAGTCCGGAGCCCATTTGCATAATTGGATCTTTTTTTTTTTTTTTTTTGCCTCCTTCTTCCTCCCTGAAACTTGTTTGAAAACCCAAGTGAACACCGCGACGACCTGCACGCTCCAAAGCGAGTGCCAAGTAAGTGCCCTGCCGTGGCCTCGGCGCGCCCCGAGGTTAGCGCGCAAAGCCGGCCAGCGAGGTGCCCGGAGCCGCGCGCTTGCCGGCGGGCCTCGGCTGCGGGCTGCTGGCTGGCGGGAGGACTGTGGCCGCGGGCTCCGGGGCTCCCGGCTGGCAGCTCGCAGAACTTTTTCTTCTCTGTCTCCCGACTTCTCGGGCCAGGTGAGGTGTTTGGACCACGCGTGTACCTGTAGCGAGACTCGGGAGGCGACCTTTGGGGCGCGGTGGAGTTGGGCATCTCGGGTCCCGGGCGAGTAGTTGGTCCCCGCCGCCGTGGAGGGCAGAGCTGCGAGCGAGCGAGAGCGAGCGAGAGCGAGCGGGGCCGGCTGCTCGTCGCGCCGCGCCGCGGATGCAGCTCGTCGCCAAATGCCTCCCCCATTATTCTAAGGTTTGTGTCTCCGGCTGTGTGTGTGTGTGTGTGTGTGTGTGTGTGTGTGTGTGTGAGTGATCGGCTGTGCTTTAAAAAGAAAAGCAGCCAAAACAAGAGCAGGAAGGGCTTCTCCCTTAGCTTGCCCCCCCATTTCCCCAGCATCATTTATTTCTGTTGCTCAAAGGAGAGAGTGCAGAGCTTAAAGGCTAGACAGGGTCACCGAGAGATTGACAGTTCTGTTAGAAATGCCATAAATGCTATAGCCAAAATGTAGCTGCATTAATAAAATACCAACCCTTGCCTGGCGGGGAAAGCGCTTTTATAGTATTTTAAATTTTATAAAAATATATAATATAGTATTAGTATTATTTACAGTGTTCCGAACCTGGGGGAAAGTCGAATAGCTTGGGAGAAAACTGTAACCCTAGTTCCTGTTTGCCTAGGAACTTGCTGGGGGCTGGGCCCACCACCCTGCCTGGAAGGGGTAGGGACTCAGCTTCCGGCCTGGGGAGTCACAGGGGGGCGCCCCCGGCAGCCCTCTGGCCTCTGCTTCTGGAGAGCCTAGGGCTTCTGGCTGAAGGCTGCTTTAGTTATGATGTCATTCTGATAGCAGAGTGCAAATGTCTCCTGATTCCACCATTAACCGCCTGGCTGATTTGCTTGGTAATGAAAGCACTGACGTCCAGCGCCTTGACAAATGCAGGCCTGCAGAGCCCTAGGAATTAACTTTTCCCCCCACTGAGGAGGGAGCGAGCTGCCAGAAGTCTCACCACTGGGCCCCTGCCTTTGAACTTGGTCCTGTTCTCAGTCCAGACACTGACATGGATGACGGGCCCCTGGACCGAGAGACCCCTGTTGTCCTATAGTTTGGAAAACTTTTAGAAGGCTTTCATTTCTGGAACACCTCTAATCTGGCAAAACTTGAATTCAGTTGTGACCGGGCAGAGATATCGGATCTGATGGATGGCCAGGACCCCAGGTATCTCTGGGGCCACTGCCTGGAAGAGGGGATTGCGACATCTGCTTCCTACCTTCTAGTCCCTTAACTGGGACTTTATGTTAATATCACTGCAAGTAAACCGGATTTAGTGTGGATTTTTAAATAGTGTACAATGATTTAAGATTTCTTTTGATTTACTGTTCAAATGAAATTTGCATAAATGTGATGAAAATGAACTTAACATCTGGGCATATGAAAAAAGGTTAGTACCTCATATGTCATCTGCAGAGAAAGTCTCTAAAATGCTTTCACCCTAAACTGGGTTCGGGGAGACAGTTCCTGGAGACATAAATGCTAATTATGGAAAACCTGGAGAAAGCGCTTTCGATAAATTTGCATTCTCTTGGACCACTGCTCTGCAAACCCATCTTGTTCTGTGCCTGGAGTGCTTAACTTCTGAGCAGGGTGGAGATCCTCGCAACTCAGCAAGTTAACTGCTGGCTGGGGCTATCTTCACGGAAGACTTAGGGCAGGCAGGGAGCGACAGTCACGCTGCTCTGGTCCGAGCCGGAGGCCGGTAACCCCTATAATGGGAGAGGACAGGGAGGTGGCTGGGATATGCAGCCCTACTAACCATAGTTACCCTTTGGGTCCTGAAGGCAGTGCTGAGATGTCCAGTCACTGCCTACTGAGCCCCAAAAAGCTGAGCGATTAGGCTGTCTCCTCTGCCTTAGGTAACCAAAGAAATCTCCATCAGCGCAGACCGATAAAATCCACAAGCCCATTCAAATGAACTCTGAACTCCATCTTACTTTTTGAGCAAGACAAGCTTATCTCTGGCATAAGGAAATCAGAGTTAAACAGCCTTCCCCAGACGTGGTTGCCTTTTGCTCAAAAGTTGGCTATGAATGGCACAGGTGTTTATAAAGTGCCTTGAATGGAGGGAAAGAAAGACAGCAGTGATGCTCATGAGAACATAGATGAACTTACTTATTTTTTTTTTAGAAGAGGATCATAAAAGAAGAAAGAAAATAGATTTATTTTTCCAGTTTGAATGAGGACAATTATAGCTTTTTAACATCTTTGGATTTAGGGTTTTTAATAAGCCTTTTAAGTAAGCTGAAATATCAGCTTGCATTTTGTTCTCAGCATTATTTAAAGGGAGACTTGACTGCAAGTTTAACAAGAGAAGTGAGCTTTGTCCAGGTCAGCTTTTGTCCATGCTAAGGACTGAAGTCCCAGAACATCTCCTCCAGAACCTAGAGCAGGTGAGTGCTCAGCCCTGCTTTATGCTGTCTCCAGGGAGGCCTTAGATTTGGGCTGGAAGGACACTTGTGGTCAGGTGGCCTTCTCAGGCTGTGAAGGCCAGATTGTGAGGTCTAAAAGCAAGGCGCAAGTTCACTGGCATTGGGGAGACTCCCGTCTGCTAGTAAGGACTCATAAGCAGGGACTTTCTCGGTGAAACCACACCTGCCCTGCACACTGGCATGCTCCCTCCAGAACGTGCCATGGCATGACTTCGGCGGCGGGGCGGGGGGGACAGGGAAAGAAGCAGTCCCAGGGCAAGGTGGGGGTGGAAGGCTCTGCCTGGCTGGTGGGGCTCACTGTGTCTTTTACCTGGTTGAGTGGTACCTGGTTGGGAGTTGTTGGGAGAGAGGTCTTTTGTCAAGGAGACTTAGGTCTAGACTGTCTGGGCCCCCTTTGGTAGCACTGAGTGCCCTTAGAAGGGTAAGCAGCCGAGCTACGCTAGGGGGTCATCCATGCAGTCACACTGAGGTCTTAGTTGTGGTGATGCTGGTGTGTGTACATGTGTGTGCACGCCCGTGTGTACTTGTGCATGTGCATCCATGTGTGTATGTGTGTGTGTATGTGTACGGGCTGGGCAGGGTGTTGTCTGCCCGGAATCACCTCCACCGGGATGGTTTCCTTCTTGCCCACACTGTACTACTCAGGGCAGATTAGTGAGTTTGTGAGCGTCTGTGTGCAGCGTAGGGGAACATAGGTCCTCAGGGTATGGATCCTGGGGAATGCAGGCCACTTTAGGTTCTTCACCCTACCCATTTTTTTTTTTTTCCCATATGAGGGCAGACATGGATGGAAGCCACCTCAGGAAGGTGGGCTACTCAGCAAGCCTCCCAGCTTGGGTCTCTGCAATGCCTGGGGGTAGCAGGGGGGCCTTCCTGCCCAGTTTATGCCATAGGCTTCCGTTGACTTTCTGCTATAGGTCCTCATTGTGTGGAGATCAGAGCTGGTCTTAGCTGGCTCTGTTGGCTGCTTGCGGATTCCTCCCCACCCAACTTTCACTTTTCAAAATCATTGTAGATCTTTGGTCTTTCTCTTATAGTGGAGTTTTGCAACGGCAAAGACACGGAATCCTTGGCTTTTCAATAGCTTCTGAGCCGGGTCAGGCTTATCTGCCTGAAGAGACAAGATTCAGGGTGAGGCCTTTGGTGGAATTTGCTAGACTGATCTGAGCGTTGTTTTTCTAGACCAGAGCTGCCCCTCAGTGGCAGTGTGGGCCTTACCCACTTGTGGGAGTCTGTCCTGTGCATTGTAGGATGCTCAGCAGCACCTCCAACCTCTGCTTAGATGCCAATAGCACCTCCCCGTTGTGACCATAAAACATGTCACCAGACATTTCCATGTGTCCCCTGGGGGGGGGCTGGGAATCAGGCTCCTTTCCCAGGCCTTCCACGTGCCAGGCCTTGTCCTGGCCATGCCCAGGAGCACAGGGAGGTTTCACACTCAGAGAAAACACAGGCTGGTGGGAGATAGATAACGTCCCAGTGCCCTGCGGCGGCAGGACATTGGGCCCTGCACCAAACGGGGCAGACCTATGGGCCCTGAGAAGAGGGAGGACTTCCAATGGAAGAATCATGGGTGGAGGGTACCTGGAGCGAAGGTGTGGGGCTCAACTGCGTTTTTACATCAGCTATACCCTGAAAAAGGCCCTGTGGGTGAGAACTATGGTCTGGGCCCCCTGCCTGCCATATGCAAACCCAGAAGTGGAAAGTAACAGTTCTTGGTCTCAGAGTTGAGGCTTGGCATCCTGCTGGCAGGATGAGGATAGTGGGATAGTGGGTTTGTTTGTTTGTTTGTTTGTTTTGTTTTTGTTTTTGAGCACTTACTATGTGGTAGGCATGGGTTTTAAATACTTTCCTCATTTAATCCTTACACCCTCTCTGTGAGAGCGAGTACTGTGTTTGTCCCAAGTTTCAGGAAGGGAACCTCAGGCAGTGAGAGTGGTGGGCTGGGCAGTGGCTCTAGGAATAGAGCCTACCCAGTCTGCCTCCAGAATGGGCACAATTCACCCTCCACTGCGGCCGAGGATCTCCCCTTCCTGGAGGCACACTCATGGCAAGACCCCTGGGGTTTCATCACAGACCCAAGAAGCCTGTCCACAGCCTTCTGACACCAGGCTAGGAGGCTTCATGGGCAGGTAGAGAAGGTTCTGGTTGGCCAAAGCAACTTGTTCTTTCTTTGAGGGGCAGGGGCCTCTGGGTGGGTGGTGGCAGGAACGTCCTGAAGATGCTTCGAGGGCGTTAAGAGGTGCAGGAAGGAAAACCAGTTTGTAGGGGTTTTTTTTGCCCCTCCTCTACCTACCTATTCTTACTCTGTAGCTTTACAATGAGAAAATTAAGTGCCATTTTGACATGGGAGAAATGATCACCGTAGGCTTGAGCTGACATTAACCTGCAAGTTTTCTATCAATGCATTATAGCTTTGATTACCTGAGCCGTGTTTAGCTGGGTCTTTCATTACCGAGGTGGGCTTGGCTCTTGCTTCTTCCTCTCCCTGCTGATTCTTTAGCCTGGATGCTGGTCTGCCAGCTCCCCATTGCTTCACTCCACCTTTTCCATCCATCGGGGACCATCAGCCTCCTTCATGATTTTTTAGCTTTTTGTTGTTGTGTTACCGAATTACACATGCACACGGACTCTTAACGCAGGATGAAGTAGCTCTATTTAGGTTGTAAAAGCCAACCCATAGAGTCCCTCAAATCGAGATTAATCACAGAAATGCCCATTCAGCCTTAATTATAATGATGTTCTCCCTTGCACATGTGAGGTTCCCACGTAATTCCCATAGATTTGGATGGGATTTTGGCTCATGGAAGGGCTAGATTGTTGGGCCCTCGGGGGTTTTCTGTAATTCAGTAAACATTTATGCCTGTAGTTTCTGGGCACCTGAGGAGGGAGGGTCTGGGGCACCTCCGTGTAGGTGGGCAGAGGTGGCCAGAGCATTAGCACCTGCTGGGGCTGCTGGTGGTCGGGCCTTGCCTCCTGCCAGGCCCTGTGTTCTGCACTTTGGGTGCTTTATCGTCTTGAGTTCTTTTAACAACCCAGTGAAGGGCATCCCTCAGCACTTTGACCCGTGGGCAAACTGGGGAGTGTGACACTCGTTATAGCTCCCAGGCTCCAGCAAGGCCAAGAGAGGCTTTGAAGCCAGCAGGATTAGCCTGGGAGATGGTGCTGTGCACCTTGCCTGGGCTCCTGCCTCCCTATACAACACTCCTCGTGGACAGTGACAAAATCATCCTTTCCGGGCCTATTCAACTAGCCTTTCATGTGGAAGTTAAAAATGTACCCTGGGACCTGCGACTTGGAGAACATATGCATTTTTGTAAATTTGCTTTCAAGAGCAAGATAATATTTGGAAACTGTACCAGCTAAACTATCAGCTTTAGAGAAGCAAACAGATCCCAGAATGTGTTCATATTGTATATAAAATTTAATCTCTTTGAATAGCTTGATTATTTAACTTTACCTTTCAAAATATCTAAAAACATTTCTTCCTTCCTGGATAGAGAAAAAAATGGCACACACATTTTTTTTTTGTTGTTGTTCTTTAAAAAAATCGAATTCTCTTTTAAAATCTATTAAAGTCAAGTCAGGCAAAGCCTTCCAAATTATTACAGAAAGGCTGTCATTTCAGTGAAGCCTATTGAAGGGGGTGGGACATCTTATTGAAATTACAGCTAAAGTGCTTTAATTATTTTGCTTC
>NC_138384.1:33860824-33872123 GCF_054177405.1 Leptonychotes weddellii
CCCCCCCCCCCCCCCCCCCCCCCGCCCCAACAAGAGGGTCAGCGCCGGTGGGTGGCAACCCAGCTCCATTAGATTGCCCGAGAGGAGTTCAAAAGGTGGAAAAGTGTAGTGTGGGAACGTGGGGGAGGGAGCAAAGCAGCCACATGCCAACACGAAAGGGTTTAATCTGCACAGCCGAAACCTCCTCTGATGGTGGAGGGCCGCCTTGGCCGGTCAGCGAAGCCACTCCTCTCGCTGAGCCCTGCCCGCCACTTCGGACTTGGACTTGGAGCTCAGAGCCCTCGGAAGCCAGCCGCAGGCGGGCCCAGAGCTCTCACGGACTTCAGATGCTCCATTTCTTAAGCAAAACGCCAGACACTCTGTCTGCAATTCTTTTCTGAGATCATTGACTTGACAACTTAATATCTGTTTTCTCTGTGTTTTTTGTTTTGTTTTGTTTCAGCGCCCCCCCCCCATTTCTTTTCAGCTGTGTCACCCTTTGCACACACATTCTGGAAGTATGTCGGGAGAGCTTTTGTTAAAGTTTGCTGGTGGGGGGTGCACGGGAATTTAGTTCCATTTAAAATTCTCATCTAGCATATTTTGGAGGCAGAAGAAATAAAGACAAGATGATGCAAGCATTCTCATCATCTGCAAATGTGTTGATTAAGGCTGTAAGGTAGCCATGTGCCCTTTAGCAACTGCTGCCACCCCAAGGAAGACACAGTGGTTTTCTAAGTGCGTGACAAATGAGGGACTCATCCAGGGTCTAGTCATCTGACAGGCATTTCCCATGACAATGCTTCTGTGACGTAGGAGGTGGTGATCCGGCCTGTCTTTGGTGGGGAGAACGTGTGTGCTGTGCCTGTTGGTGTGTTTACTCTTTAATGATGGCTGTCTGGTGAGGGCAAGTAATATATTCCAGATATTCGAGTATGTACCATTTTTTCTAAGCCTTCCCAGAAGAACTGGCTGCATTTTGACACAGTGCCCTTTTCTCAACGATACCAGCCACTTGAACCTCACGTTTCCCCCTCACATCTCAAAAGGTTGACAGGAGCTAGACCCGTGTGTGTGTGTGTGTGTGTGTGTGTGTGTGTGTGTGAGATGTTCTTTTCTTTCTTTTTTTTTTTTCCTCAGGCACTGCTTGCCCTGCATTAGGAGCCTGGCTGCTCAGGTGAAAAATACCAGGTCCTTGGGCGGACCTTGGGGACGATGGGGTGTTTGCTGTTAAGAAAACTTTTTCTCCCTTTGCGTGATAATATTGCTGAGATAGAAATGTAATTCTTGTGTGTGATCTCCAAATACCACCTTCAATAAAATGATTTGTTCATTGATCTAAAGAATGAGTGGTTTCCAGCTGCTTCATTCCTCAGGACAGACTTTCGAGTTGGAATCTGCCTCTGTGACTCACTTCTGGTGGAGGCTGGCCTCCTGTGGAGGTCATTGTGAAGGGGCCAGGTGGCCTGGGGAGGCTGGGGCGTAGACTGCTTATTTCTCTAGGAATCACAGGGCTGAGCAGAATCTAATGCAAAATTCTAATATGGTAATTTGTGCTTGCCCATCATCTTCATCTTGAAGGCAGGCAAATCGAATCATTGCTGGACTGGGGAGCCAAGGGCACCCTCCTTTTATTAATCTCGATCATCAGCCAGCCGTTAACCCTTAGATTAACTCAAGGAAACTGCGTTTTTCCACTTGCTCTATCATTGCTTCTGGAGGAGGAGAGTCTAAAGAGGGAATTCTTTATGTGTGTTTTATTTGCTAATTAAATGTTTTTGCAAGAGTTACCTAGTACATGCATTGCTTGATATATCAATACCTATAGGTTAGTTTTTTTGCATAATTTAATTTTTAGAGATACTCCCATTCCCATTCCATGATTAAGATGTTTATTTCATTGAGCTGGAAACATCAAGTCTGTAAATGAGGAAGAGCTGGAAGCATTTTATTTGTTTGTTTTGTTTTTAAGCAGTGTGACACAGCGATAAAGAGCTCAGAACCAGTCAAATGGGGTCAGGTTCGACACCCACTCCTCCTCTTAGGAGCTCACTGTGAGCAGGACATTTCTATCCTTAAACCTCAGTTTTCTCATCAGTAGAATTGGAATAATTCTTCCTCCCTAATTGAGTCATCAGGATTAAAAGAGGAAATGATTAATTAATGAGTCCAGAGACCAGCTATTCAACAAATGGCCAGCTACTATTAGTGCTTGTTTTATACATTTTGTTAACTATTTTAGAAACGGAAACCCCACCAGAAACTGTGGGCATCAGTCATTTGCATAGCTTAGCGGAGAAGTGTCTTTCCTCCTTTGTTTCTCTGGCTGGCCTTTGGAGTTATTTACCCGGGGATCAATAAGTATCAGCTGATTGATTTCCTATATGTTTCAGAAGATGCATTTTAAAGGGTCAGCTGAGTTCATGGAGGCGTACGGGGCGGGGGTTGGGTTTAAGTCTTCACTAAACAAACATTCTCACTCCAATCCATGAAGTGTTAGCGCCATGTTTCCAGGCTACACACACACACACACACACACTCACACACGCACACGCACTCATGCATGCACGCAATTGCGGGTGCGCGCACACATCCCTACTGGTTGCTGGGATCTTGGTGGGAATGTGATGGGTGTTGCTCTTCATCCTTTCCCTAGACCAAAGCCAAAGACCCCAAGGAGGCATTGTCATTCATTCATTCGTTCGTTCATGCATTCTTTTAAAAAGTATGTATTAAGTGCATTCTGTGTCCTAGGCAAGATGGGTACTGTGAACAAGCGCAGAATCACTTTGGAGCTGTTGTATCAAGATAAAAGTGAAAGTGAAGGCAGTGATGATGATTTCTTAGGTTCCAGGTTCCAGATTAAACACAAACACGGACACATGTGTGTGTGTGTGTGTGTCAGAGACTCACTAATTTGCATCCAGGCATACAATCACATGCTGATTTCAAGGGAGCCTAATGCTTAAGCATGAGTTATAAAATTGAGTTGAACTTGTGGCCATTGCATTCAAGATGGGTCACCCATGAGAGAGGTGGGGAGTTGAACATAACTCCTTTACTTTTTCCCTCTGGGGAAGAGGTAGAATTTGGGCTGACTTTCCCTCACTGGAAGGGATCCCAAATCTGTGACAAAAGGAAAATGCCAGCCATCCTTAGAAAGTAAAGAATACCCTAGTGATGTTATATTAAGAAGCAAGATCCCATCTTCCTGGGGGAAATTTGAAACCAAGATCGTGTCCCATAAATAAACTGCCAGCATTTATTGAGTGCTTATTACATGGGTGGCCTTGGCCTTAAAATACACAATATCATTTAATTTATTCCTTGCACATCCTCTGCCTTGGGATGGAGACAGGGAGGCCTGGCCTACCCATGGGGGGTGACTTGCCCAGCATCAGGGAATCGGTTGATGGTGATGCTGGGTTCTCTGAATGGCACTTGGGCCTGTGACATGTGGGCCGCATGTGCCCTCTGGACTGGGACTCTTGGCACCTGGCCTGGACCTCCTCTGAAAATGGGGTTTTCAGGAACAGATACAGCAGTTGGAAAATCAAGGCTCATGAGACTGACAGACTTGTTTTAGTTGTAAAGATTCTACCATACTCTTTCCTTGGTCCCTGCAGGGTGAGACTGATCATTTCTGAGCATAGGAATCATGTCTTCTTGAGGTGGAGGAGTAGATGGTGGGAGCAGAGCCCACGGGGGGCTGGTTACCTATTGCCCTTGCTTCTTCCCGTCACTCGGCAGCATCACCAAGCTCTGCGGTTCATTCTCTCAGACTCATTCATCCTGCAGGTACTCACTGTGCTAGGTGCTGGGGACCTGGCATCCATACTTCCTGACTTGAGAGAGACAAGTATGTTTTCCATCTCAACTGTCACCATGAAGACTATGCAGGAAGAGGACGGGGAGGGGGGGTCCTTTCCCACTAGGTGGCCAGTGGTGTTCTTGGAGGACTAAGGGCGAGAAGGCACCAGCAAGGCAAAGGGTGGGGAAGATGTCCAGGCAGAGGGAACAGCAGGTGCAATATCCCTAAGTTTGTAAAGATCTGGGTGGCTTGAGGAGAATAAAGAAGTCCAGGGTATGGGACGCCTGGGTGGCTCAGTTGGTTAAGCGGCTGCCTTCGGCTCGGGTCATGATCCCAGGGTCCTGGGATGGAGCCCCGCATCGGGCTCCCCGCTCAGCGGGAAGCCTGCTTCTCCCTCTCCCACTCCCCCTGCTTGTGTTCCTGCTCTCGCTATCTCTTTCTCTGTCAAATAAATAAATAAAATCTTTAAAAAAAGAGAGAGAATTTGCAGAGATGCAAAATCCTAATCTAGAACTCAAGGAGACAAAATGCTATTTGAAAGTTATAGTCTTGAGGGGCACCTGGGTGGCTCAGTCGGTTGAGCATCTGCCTTTGCCTCAGGTCATGATCTTGGGGTCCTAGTATCAAGCCCTGCATCGGGCTCTGTGCCCAGCTGAGAGTCTGCTTGTCCCTCTCCCTCTCCTTCTGCCCCTCTCCCCACTCATGCTCTCTCTGTCTCTCAAATGAATAAATAAAATCTTTTTTAAAAGTTAAAAATAGGGGCACCTGGGTGGCTCAGTTGTTAAGTGTCTGCCTTCGGCTCAGGTCATGATCCCAGGATCCTGGGGTCGAGTCCCGCGTCGGGTTCCTTGCTCGGCAGGGAGCCTGCTTCTCCCTCTGCCTGCCTCTCCCCCTGCTCATGTTCTGTCTCTCTCTCTGACAAATAAATAAATAAAATCTTTAAAAAAAAAAGAAAGAAAGAAAAAAGAAGTCCAGGGTGGCTGGAGCTGGGTGTGCATTTCTCCCCAGAGAATGGTGCAGTCTTCCTTCTTTGTACGGGAAGAAGTCTTCCAGTTGGGCTGATCTCCCCATCCGCTGTGAGCACAGCCTGTTGAGGGCTAAGTCCTGCTGGAGGTGTCCACTGGCTGCTATGGCCTTCTCTGCCATCCAAAGCCACTATCTTCCTTCTAGGTGGTCTCCCTCTGTGGCCCTCCATCCATTCTTCCTATATGAATATTCATTCATTCATTCTGCAAATGTCCACTGAGCAGCTACTCTGTGCCAGGCACATAGAACAGCTAGAAAATAAAAATAGCTAGCTAGAAAATAAAGTTAGCTGCAAAGAATTATATCATGCTCTTATCTTCTAGTTTCTTTTGAGATTCGCAAGTGGTTCTTTGGTGCCTGGCTGCTCTCTGCCCCCTCTCCCCGACCTCATCTTTCGGGGTGTCCCCTGACTAGACAGTTCTCTTGTACTTAGTTTGGTTATACTTGTTCATACTTCATGCACTCAGAGGAGAGAGGGCACATCTTGAGTCTCGCATCAGCAGCTCAAAGTTCCTGTTTCCTTGCATGGCTGTGGGAGTTTGAACCATTCCCTTCCATTCCTTTCCATCCTGTTAACCCAGCGCTGCACCTCGGCCAGGTGGCAGGTGGTGTGTGGAGTGCTGAGCGCAGGGGTGAGGAGGACACACTCACGAGCGGGGCTCCTTGCCCACATAGGGACAATCTTGAGTTTGTATTTGATTCAGGTGTCCTGGCTGTTTGAGGAGGTTCTCACCACCCAGCTCTTTCTGGGGGTCCTGAACATTTTCCCCTTTCAGGAAAACTAGATACCTATTTCTGTCACCTATAGGTCCAAAGAAGACTTTTGCTGTTGAACTTGAAAGTACACAATGACATCTCATGCCTGGCCCTTTTCATTCCTTACTTACATGATTACAATGGCAACTTTTTAATTTAATTTAATTGAAAATTTTGGTGGAAAATGAAGTGTGTCCTGGCTTTTTGGATACTGAACTTTTTTCCCCTTCATCATTTGGTTTTAAATGATTAAGTAAATTTCATTAAATAACAGTAAACATTCCAAATAGTCTTGCATACATATCGTATTTCACATCATTGTAACTTCGATGTAAAATATTAAAATGTAAATGACTCAGTAGAAAAATTATGGAAACAAATGCGTGACTTTTATTACACTTTCAGAAAAGTTGCTTAAATATTTGCCCTTCCTTAACCAAAATCTATCATGAGTTAAGAGAACAAGTGTTTACGGGCACTACAAAAGATAATCCTTTAGAATACAGGAACAGAACTTGGTAAACAGTGTTTCCTCTAATTTTACCTGTTCAATTCTAAATATATGTTGGCGGTTGTCCACTCGTCAATTTGATTATTGTCAAGTAAGCTATATAAGCATGAATAAATTATTTTAATTTCTAAGCTTTAGTTGGAATGATATTTTTACCCAAGTATATAAATATAGATCTAAATTTATATATTTTATGAAATTTGAACCAGCAATTTTTTTCTTTTCCTCTTAACAAATATTTCAGTCTATAGTAAAAATTGTCTGGGAAGCATTTGGTATTTTATTTTAGTCTCTATCTTGACTTTCCATGTGATTGTTCTATATTAATCTTGAAAAGTGACATGAGATTCCTTTTCCATAATAAATAGAAAATAATGTAATAATAACAAATGATAACTCTAATGGGAAAAATTATATTTTTCTCCAACTAAGAGAAGAGTGCCAACAATAGGTAGGATAAAATAAAATCAATATTTTGTCAGTGCTCTATTGTGTCTGGCTCATTAATTTGGAGAAAACTTCTCTCTTCTATCCTAAATCACAAATTGTCAACAAATAGTAGTTTTAACATCTACTCTCATTCCAGCACAGTTAATGCTTTGTAAGTTATTTTGGGAGGAAAATGATTTTTGATTCTGCAGATGTATAGAGATTGCATTGTGTAGTTTTTTTGTTTTAGGGAACAATGAAAAAGTTTTGCCATGCAATTTGTGTTCAAGAGATTGTTCATTGCAAATTCCGGTTGAGCACAATACTGTATGGTTTTTCATATAAATGAATATATATGTGTGCATATCTGTATATGAATGTATACGTATGTGTGTATTTGTGTGTGTATATATATGTATATATGTAAATTTATATACATATATGTGTATTTTATGTTTATATATATATAATTGTCCTGTTTTATTACACACACATACACACACATTTAATGGCCAAGTTCATTCATGTTTATTAATTTTACTGGAAGTTTCACTTAGCTTCCTCTTCTTCTAGAAGAATTTAGAGTTTCTGATTTCGGAGTACCGATTGTCAGTTGATTAAGGTCAATGTTGGCACTTATTCCGGCTTCTATTGATTGGGGTCACGTGGTAGAAGTGATTGATCTGCCTTAGACACAGGATTGCTGATTTCCCATTGTAACAGTCCTTTCTACCCATCCCCTTCTACATTCCCCCGCGTTCTTCATATAGTATTTAGGAATGCTCCAGCCCCGCCCCCTGGGTTCCATGCTGTTACAGTAACGCAGAATTACAGCTTGCACTTGTGCGAAAAAGGTATTTGTATCACTGCTGCCTGTCCTCCTTTGTTTTCCAGAGATCACAAAAGCCTGGGATTTAGAATCGCAGATAATAACATACAGTACACATTATTGATGCTGCTTTAATTGTCTTATTGACAACTCACTTGAACTTGGAGAAGCATGCTAATATTTATCATCCTGTGAACTCATGTGCATTTTCTTGACTAAAGCCACAATTACAGAAGAATTTCAAAACTCGATGTCTGCCTTCAGCTGCCTCACCTTTCCTCTGTTTGGACAAAGGCCGCTACATCATGGGAGAGCCTGCTGAGGCTCTTTGCTTGTTGCCGCTTGCAGTGTCCTCTGGACCCTTCTCCCTCTAGGGGTGATCTGGCTACTTAACACCTTGACGAGCACCTGGCCAGGGAATTGGGCAGAACTATGACCCACTTGAGCCAAGAGGGCAGTGCCATGTCGGCCTTGGGCTACCCAGAGGTTTTGTTTGTTTGAAGAGACAGGTGTTTCTTTCCTTTTGGGAAACGCCAGTGGAGAACATGAGAAAGATTTAGAATAGGCTGAAGCTAGGGTTGAGGCCACTGTGCGGCCCAGGAGGCAAAAATCCATTTGAGGAGTGTTTCGATAAGCTCAGGCTGACGGATGGAGCCATCATGATCTAAGTGTGTCCACTTTGCTGTCCCCGTCTCCCACTCCGCTGCTCCTGGTCCCTCTCTTATCCAATAGGAGCTTGAATAAGGGCCTCTTCTGCCCCACTAGCTTCTCTCAGTTCCCTGGATGTAGCTGTCCTGGGACCCGCTGGTTCACATCCCTCACTGGGACCCTCTGGTCCCCGTCCCTCCCTGGAACCCGCTGGTTCACATCCCTCACCGGGACCCGCTAGTCCACATCCCTCCCTGGGACCCGCTGGTTCATGTCCCTCACTGGGACCCTCTGGTCCATGTCCCTTACTGGTCTCTTCTGCTCACTGCGTGGGTCTCACTCTTTAGAGAGGCCTTTGCTGGCCTCCATCCTCCTCTGCCCTGCCCTGGTCACCTCCCATCTCATTGTCCTGTTTTATTTCCTCCCTGGGATTTGTCTTTGTTGGTTTCATCGGCTGTTAGCCTGTTTGCCCCCCTCCACCAGAACTACACTCCCTAACGCCAGGACCTTGTAGTCTCCTTGAGGACTCTTCTGTTGGCACCTAGAACAGCGACCCCCTAAAGGCAGCAAATTAATAAATAGTTTTTTGAAAGAACGCTACTTTTCTAAAGAAAGAAAAATACGGGTTTGGGATTTTGCCCTTGGCCCTTTGAGAACAGTGTTGTGTCATGCAATGAACTATCCCCTGACACCTCCTTTGTTCCTTGTTGGAGATGGAAACCGCAGCTGTGGCTTTCTCTGGACTACGAAGAGGTTGCCATGATAGATCAGAGTTCAGAAGGATAGTTGTGTCTGTGTAGAAACTATATTAATGTTATTGCCAGGTTTCTCTCCCCTCGCGGGGCACGGCTTAATCAAGGGTATTGCTTCTGGATTGAGTCGGGGCCTTTTACCCCCAGTTATTTCCCTGCCCATGCCACCCCATCCGAGGTTGGCCATGCGGTCTCCGCGACGGGCCTCTCCCTGACATCAGTACGTCGGGCACGCAGAAGTCTCGTTGGGTTCTTTGTCGTGCTGAGAGCCGGCTGTGCGGGGCCCTGATTAACGCAGAGAGAGCTGTTAGTCGCTCCGTGCTGTCGTCTTTGCCAGCACTTGGTGGGGGTCCCCGGGCAGAGGAGTCCCGGAGTCTGGAGAAGATGCTGTCTTGACTCCCTGATTGGTGAGGCGCTCATCTGACTGATGAGTGAGGTGGAGTAACCCCACTGGCTCTGAGACACTCGAATCACAGAGGTGATTACAGAAGGGGAGAAAGGACTTTAAATCTATGTCACATCCTGTTGCCCAAGTGGCTGCCATCTTGGGGTGCTTGAAAATGCGGGTGCAATTTGAAGAATCTCTTTTCCAAGAGCGTTGGAGATGCTCATCTTCCTCCTCTTCCCCATAAGTCAACAGCAACCACGAATTCCTGTAGAAAGAGAAATGTGGGAATGAATGTCCCACACATCTTGATTTTCACCTGTCTGTCCTAGAAGATTCTTTCACTGTATAAAATTTCTTCCTTTGGTCCATATTATTTGTTGACTCTGTATAGCAACTTATTTTTTCCCATGGACGTCTTTTCTTCCCTATGAGATTGCCAGCTCTCTGAGGACAGGATCTTCCCTTTCCTTCCCTTAGCATGTCAGTGCCTGCCAGCCACTCACTACTGTCCCCCATCCCTTCCCCACAGGGTGTCTGGCAGCTGCGGGAGGGGTTTGGGATGAAAGAGGGATGTAATAAAACCTTAATAAATGATTGAAGAGGATCAGGAACCTGGGTCTTCTGAAAAGATACAGAATAATTCCCCAGTGAATTGTTCAGGACTGACAGACCTCTTGGACTAAAAACTACTTGCTATCCAGTTGGTTGTTGTTGTTGTTTTTTTTTTCCTTTTCATTTCAATGAGTACATCTTTCTGCTAATTATATTTTAAAATGAAGACCATAGGTCTCTACCGGGGGGACTTGAAACTGCTATTACTCAAAGCCAAAACGTTTTAGGCATGGAGGCTCTCATCATGAATGGGTATCTTGATCGAGTGAAATGAGAAATCCCTTGGTATTCTACTTCTCGGTGATGATCTATTGTTTTATGCCTCCAATTAAGGAGGGGAGTCCCACCTCCCCATACAAGTTGGGTAGAAGCTGGCTCTTTCCCTTCAGGGTTTTGGCCTTGGCTGACTCATGTGTACCTCACTGCCTTCTTCCTCCAGCTTCCTGTTCAACTGCCGTGTTTCAACTATTTGATCGTGTGAACGCAAATAAAATACATATTCAGTGGTGCTCACTGTGGGCCTCCATGGCAGGCGAGTGTACAATTCAGAGTCAAATGTAGGGCGGACACACAAGTCTGTGTCCTGGCCCTTCCTTGGTGAGTCACTTGGGCTGAGTCTGTTTTCCTATCCATCAAATGAGGGCGGTGTGCTTGACCGATGACTCTCAAAATTTGGTAGACAAAGGAATAGTTTAGGGGGCTTGTTAAACATTCCAATCTGGGGGCCCCACTCAGAGAGTCCAGTTGTCCAGGGACCCCAACTGGACCAGGTGGCCCTTTCCAGTCCTGCCTGACAGTTTATGAAATGAAACTGGAGAAGCAGTTAAACGTTAGCCCACCTTCTTTCTTGCCTCCATTGTTTTCTCCAGGTTGTCCTAATTTGGCAACATTTTGCAAAAATCAGAGCGTATTCCTGGCTACAATCACAGAGAGAAAATTCCAAATACTTATCCTCTCGAGAAGCTTGTCGCTTTGCAGGGCAGGTGACAGCATCAGAGAACCCCTCTCTGGGCGATGGAAGTCCTACAAATCCTTTATCTGATTTCAATCCCACACATCTTAGCAAGTGGCTTTTTTGTGGTGCCCCCACACATCAACACTGGGCAGAACGGACCTGACTCTGCCACGTGTAGTGGGAGAGCAGAGTCTATACGTTTGACTTGAAACCAACTAGAAAATCGTAGAAGACGGAATTGCCATAATTCAAAACAGCCTCAACTGTGATTTTAAGAAGGTGTAGCTTCAAACAGTACTAAACAAAATGAAAAACAACAACAAAAAAACAGAAACTTACAAAGTTTGGATGGCTAATAAGCCTATGTGGTGGGGCTGGGGAAATGTTCTTGGAAAGCCTAGCCGCAGTGAGCAGGTATGAAGGGAAAGAGGCTTCCAACATTTCATCGTACCCACTGCTCATTCTGCAGGAGTTAGAAATACTCTTCATAACTCCCTAATTGAGCAAGTGGGGCAAGATGTTAGCAGTAATGCTCCAGGTACGCCTGACTTTCGACCTTGGCCAGCAGTGGTCCTGAGAAGCCATGATTTTTTTTTTAATTTT
>NC_138384.1:33872623-33881107 GCF_054177405.1 Leptonychotes weddellii
GGATGTCTAGTCCTTTTGCTTTTTAGCAACCCCCCTGCCCCAGAAGTTTGGTGACATTAAGCAGGAAGGACGACCATCAGCAGGCACAGATTTCATATCAAATAAAAGAACTCAATTTGCTGCCAAATGTGGGTTTAACCTCTCCCAGATCTTTGGTTGTACATAATTAATGCATCACTCAGCATTTGACTTTTGTGCTTCTCATACAGATTTAATCTTAAAGGGTGCTCTGGATCCTGTGCTCACAAAAGCACGTTCAACTTATTTTGTGGGTTTTTCCTTTGGGTTCGGGGGATGCCCTTGCCTGAGTTTTCCTGGAAAAGATGAGCTGTCTGGATCAAATACCCTTCTCCCTTCAACTCTTTAGCAAACATTGGTTGAGTGCCTAGCACTGTGCTTCCATAGGCTTGGAAATGAATGCTGGAGTACAACTGCAATGCTAAGAGCAGTATCAGTACTGATGGTAATGTTAATCGGCATAGGGGTACTAATACTAGAAATGGGAGGGAGGGGGATGCTCCATGGGGGCACACCTTACGGGTAATGTCACATGTATTTCCTCACTGGATCTTCAAGAGTCCTGGGAGGTAGATCATCTGATTTCCCAAGCAAGGAACCTGGAGCTCAGAGTACCAAGTGATTAACCAAAGCTGACATTCGAATAGCAAGTGGCCGAGTCTGGGTGGCAATCCGCCATCCCTGCCCACAGAACCTCTCTCACTTGTTTATTTGATGGCTACGGTTACTCAGATTTGGTCAGAGGAACAGAGCGGGGGCTGCTCTGTGCTCTGGAGGGCAGCCCTGGCTGTCTGGTGTCTTCCTGGGGAGTGAAGGTGGAGGGCCAGCTGAGGGCCAGGTGGACGGTTCACGAAGCCACCAGTGCCTTTAGCCCCGGGAAGCTTCTAGGGGCGTGATCGCCAAAAGCTGAGTTCCTATTTACATCCCCTGCTAGGAATGTTTCGGGGGACATCCTTGCAAGGGGTTTCTTCCCCGGGCAACGACAAGCACTGTCTGGATGTGCTCTCTTGCAAAGTAGACGAGATGTAAGAACATGTTTTCTATTGATTTTTAAAAGCAATTCAGGACCCACCTGGTAATAATAGGAGTGACCTGTACTGTTTTGTAGGCAGTCACAGCCGCTCGGAGCCTTGTTGTGCGACTCTGATGTTTGGGATGTGCATTCTTTGAAGATTACTTCTAAAGCAAGGCGTCCAAATCCTTAATTCACGATTCTGTCCATTCCTGTGGTGTTTACATTCCACCATGGCAGAAGATCACTGTAAAGAAGAAAGAGGAAAACGCGCTTTTAAAAAGGGCTTTCTTTGCGCAGGCTTCCTTCAAACACCGTACCCCTTTCCCTCTGGTGACGCTGAGGTCTCTGTTTCCTCTGCAGGGAACATATACATTAATGGGTGATTTAAAGGTTTGTCACATTGTTGTGACACATTCAGGTTGAGCTCATGGGGCGCTGAGCCGCGAGTAGCAAGCGCTGGTGTGATTTCCGGGTGTTTGGGCATGTCTCTCTGGCATCTGTCCCCGAAGTGCTTTCATATATTTTGTTAAGGAGCACGTCCTGCCCTTCGCTGGAAGTCGGCTCTGAAAGGGTCTTGGGTAAAGTGGCTGGTGGAGCTGATGGTTTTGGCCAATGCGCAGAGCAGGGCTTTGCTGGGGCTGGGCGCTAAGACAGGAAAGATTCTGCTGCTTAGAGAAGTCTTTGAGCTTTGGAGTCTGAGGGCTGGAGTCACGGGGACACAGGGTCAGGGGAGGCCTCTCGATTCGATTCCCCAGACACCGAGATAGCTATGGTTTCTCTCCTCTCCACGCTCTCCCTCTGCATGATTCAGAGGCCCTAAAGTGCAGAGTAAATGTAAGGACAGAGTTTGTTTTGATTTTTCCAACCATAACTATTTTGATGCCTTATTTATTAGTTATTTTTTGGTGGAGGAGAGGGGGGAGCAGGTATCAAATGCCAAGGACTTTAAAATACCATTTCATTTTTTGTTGTCTCTGGATTTGAGGGAGTCTTTCAAGGTACATGACCTCTGTCCATCATCAACGTTTGGAGCCTGTCTGCTCCCCACCATCCCACAAGCCAGCAAATCCTTGTCAGTGGGGAACATGGGCTGCCTGATCACAGAGCCTTCTCCGGGGAACCTGGGGTGTCAGGGATCAGGATGGGCACGGTTCTAAATGAGGCCCCATGTCTCCACTGCTGGAGGCCCACCAGCCAGAAGCCATTTCTGACACGGTACTAGGCACCTATGACAGTTTCTTCCCTTCATGAACTGGGGCAATTAGGAAGCAATGGTAGAACACAAGACGGGCTCCCAAATCCCATCTGGTTGCGGTGGGTGCAAATGGTCTCAGGTAAATGTTCAGGCTTTTGCATTTGTCAACGCACTTTTTTTATGATACGTTGAGAAAGCAGAGTGTGAACAGAAACACACAGATGTCTGACATACAGCCCTCACGGCCTCAACATTTTGCTGACTCTTTGGGGCATAGTTTGGCCTTAAAGTTTTTAAAAAAAAACCATTAAATGCTCCACCTTTAAAAACAATTTCTATTCCCTTTAGGGAATGCTCCCTGACATTTTTGTCCATCTGGCTTTGGTTCTGGACCACAGCACTGGTCTCCTATGGGCCTTGGGTGTCTTAGAGGAAGCTGGAGAAGGACTCCAGGGTGTGGAAGAGGCAGGTGCATGTGCTGAGGGGTGGAGCCAGGAGGCTTTTGCCCGTCCCATCTCCTTCATGCCAACAGCATCCTTAAGGCCCATGAAAATGGGCTTTGGGACTCTTAGTGTGTTTTCTGCCCTCCTGTGTGAAATAAGCTTGAGAGACAAGTGTCTCACTTTTTTGGGGGGTGGGTAGACACAACTGTAAGCAACCCATGAAGTCTGGGACACCTGCTATTGGGGCATCAACAATCAAGCATAAAGGTACCCAGAAAAGCAGGAAGCTTTGCTTGCATAATGGTATGGCCGAGGTGTTGAGGCGGGCTGGGAACCAAGACAGGTAGATGTTTGGTCAGACGCCAGGTACATCAGCTTGATAGTTTCCAAAGTATTTCATGGTAGCTACATTGGCAGAGTAGAAGAGAAGGATTCTCAACAGTGGGAATATTTAGAGCATATTTCATTATTTTAAAAAGTTGCTGTGATTCTCATAAAAGCAATTTAATTTTAACTCCATTTATTTTGTAGTACTTTAATGAAGGTAGAGAGCATTTTGAGATGATGATGATGATGATGATGGTGGTGGTGATGAGGATGGGCAGTAGAAGGCTGGAAAGAGTGAGCATCAGCCACTGCATGATTCCCACACCCAGTGCTCATTCCAGTTGGGACTTTTGCCCTGTAGGCAAATCTTCACCCCTTGGGATTCCTCATTTGATCGGCTGTAGGGAGACCCTCCTCGTCAACTGTGGAGAGGGATCCTAGCTGGTGTTTCCAGAGGGCAGTATGAATGATAAATACTGTTAATATTCAGAAGCAAGAATTGATTTAAAAAATGTGCGTTTGATTCACTAATCTCTGACATCGAGACATTTTTTGAAGTCTGTTGCTATAATTAGAATTCTATAAGCCATTTTATGTCTCTATCAAAATTTTAAGAGACATAGAAAATTTAAGGTTTTTTTGGGCTTATAAGTCATCATATCAGTGCGAGTCACTTCGCAGTTTGGGCTTCAGCGTGGAGCAGTATTTCAGGGCCTCGGACTCGATCTGTCGTCGGGGCTATATTGACAGTGGCCAGTCCCCCGTCCTCATGCTACACTGCAGAGCTCAGATTTTAGTAATTGCTCAGGAATTGTGTTTCTGCCTTGCTTTGATTTGTTCTTGCAGCTGAAATGTGGGGCTGGATGATCGAGCAAAAGGTGAACGATGGTGTCATTCGGAGCCTGTGCCTTCCCCACCTCTTGGCTGTGCTTGTGTGTGTCCTGTCTGGGCGAGGGTGGAAGGGAGAAGCAGGGAAGCTTGGTTTTTGCGGACACGACGGGTAGCGTGACAGCTTCAGCTGGGCTCAGGTGAGTCATGGTTGTGCTCCGACTTGGGTAATTGGTGGCATGTGGTCCATGAGCCACGTGTGAGAGCCCTTCCTTAGTCATAGAGAAGGGGGACACACATTGCAAATAAAAACCTCATCAGATTAGTGAGTCACAAAAGACGCTAATCCCAACCCGATGTTTAATTTCTACTTTTTTCCTTCCTAAAGCAGAAGCTGTTCCTGTTCTTAAAAGAAAAAAAAAAAAATCAGTTTGCAAAAGAACTGATTTAACCACAATTGAAGGGGGGACGGTGTGTCACCATTGCACTAGGATGATTAGCATGAAGATGAGGTGCACTTTAGCAGGGCTGAAACTTGTTCCTAACAGAATGTTAAATACTTAGTGAAAAGAAAGATTATGTCTATCTAGTTACACCATTCCTTGATATATGCTCCATGTCAGAGTGCCATTGTCTCTTGGGTAAAGACGGAGAGTTCAAATACCCACTATCTCTCCCCTGGTGCTCCAAATGCTCCGCTTTGAAGTTTTTATAATCCATCTGTCATCTTCTAGCAAGGAGGGCACATGTTCTGTACCACTCAATTACAGAATTCTCCTTTGCCAGCTCCAATGAGACAGGAAAGAATGTTATGGGTGGTTGAGAGAAACTGTCAGATATACTAAATTCCTGGGATTCATATGGACGGTGTTATTCCAGGGTAGGAACACAGCCTGCCTATTGTTCGGGGGCATTAGGGATACATTTGGCGTTGGGGTAGAGATTCTTTGATTTTTTTTTTTCCCCCCTCTTCCGGAGCGTTGTCTTAAATTTGATTGTGCTTGCTTGGAAAAAAAAAAGAAAAACAATCACTGAAACCTCCTCTGGAATGTGGACCTTCAAATGCGGATTGAAAATGTGACATTGGTTTTAGCTAACAAGGAGTCGGTCACCCAACTGTGCAGAGACTGCAAAGTACTAGAATGCTTTTTGTTTCTCTGGTTTCACTTTATTGAAATAGGATTTTACTTGGTCTTGATAGAAGATGGTGACTAGTTGCAGTCTGATCCCCACAGAAATAATTTTCATCATTGTACGAACCGGTAGCCTGAACATTAAATGTTCTGCCATCTGGTGAGATCTGGGAAAGTTAGCCCCGGACTGAAAAGTCTTTAAAATGGGTTATTTTATTTAAAGACAATTTACCTTGGAGTGGTTAGTGTTGCTGGATAGCATGTTAACTTCTCACTCATTGAGTCACGGGTGGTTAAATTCGTTGTCTTATGTGAAATGAGTTTGATGATCTCGGCTTAGCCTCTAGTGGGTATTAATTCACATTATGAAATATCCCAGAATAATTTAGCACCGTGTGGCATAATTTGCATTTTTACTCAAGATAGGGGCAATGATAGTGTCTGTGGATATAGTCTGTCTCTCTCTCTCTTCATTCAAAAGAGGACAGCTCTCCTTTGTGGCTTTCAGGGTGATTGTGGGGTAACTATTATTATTAATTTGGGGGGACCATATGGCTCAAGAGCTTGGGGTAGTGAGAATAAGACCTTCTAGCTTGGCACTAAAATCTAACAAGAAATCTTTGCAGGGACATAATTATAGCTGTGACGGTCTAGGATTTCATGATCCTGCCCAGAGTTGACGTGTCCTACATGGATGTGCACTTTTGTACACAAGCACATACGTGAACCTACAGGACACATATTAGGGCACGCGCATTCAGTTTGGGGGATTCCTCATCGCCCACAGTTTTTAAGAGGGATCTTTTCCCTTTATAAAACAGGAAGGTTTTCCCGAAATGCAAGATACTATTACAGTAATTAATTTAGTGAAACTTCTTAAATCTGATCTTCTGTTCAAACTAATAATGGGAGGATGGGGGAGCTCGATGTCGTTAATTGAAATCTGGAGACAATAAAAAAATGTCTTTCTGCAACTTCAATACAGCAGTCTGGAACTGTCGGGTCAGGCTGTGAACCAATTTTCTTCTCATTACTTTTGATTTTGGAGTCAATACAAATTTCATCAGTGATTGTAGGGTGCAGATCCTCGTCTGCATGGACGCTGTCACGGGAGAATATGTGCGCTTGGCTTAAAGATTTACGGAAAAGCAGGGCTGGTGAGTCAGGGAAGGGAAGAAGGAAAATGCGGCCAGCAGCAGCCTCCCTGGCCGTGGCCTCCTTGCTCCGGGGGTGATTGGGATCAAGAGGGGACCCGGGCTGGGGCAGAGGGCGGGAGCCTCAGCAGGCTGGCCGGCCGTGCCCTGTGCTGCCCTGCTTCCTTCTGGGATAACTTCTGCTCCTCCTCCCAGCCCTGTGTCTCCAGCCCATGTCTGTCTCTCTGCTCCTCCTTCCCTCCTCATCGCCCCGTTTTACACGTGTGGCGAAGGTATCCCCGCAGCACGCAGAATTAGAGGCCCCCCAGAAAGTTAATGGTAGGGGCGAGGGAAAGGAGGAGTCTCAACTTTGCAGGAGTTGGTGAAATTTTGAAAGCATCCCAGGGAAAGATGCCTTTTGTGTGGGAATGGAGATCCCGGATGTCTCACCCGAGTCCTCGTTTTTCCTGCCTCCGATTTGCATCTTAGCAAGTCATAGGATCAGCCCATCTATCATTAGGTATTGGCTTAATTGGACATTTTTTACGAGCCCAGTTTGCTATTTATGTTAAAAGCAATTCGCAGAAATGCCCTTTCTTCATGATTCGGTATTGGCAATAGCGATGTATGTTTAATCACATTTTCCATGAGTAATTATCTAATTCACATGATTACCAATATAAAACAAGAGAATAGAAGAGGGGCTCAACGCGGGGCCGACTTGGGCGGCGACACAGACACACAGAGAGACCCGGGTGAGGGCGAATGTTTGCTCGCTCTGGTTTTCCTCTGTGATACTGTGGAGATTTTATTAGCAACAGGAGCTCTCTGAAGCTGGGCATGTGTAAGCGAGAGGGGCGATTTGGAATTCTGGTAGAATGCACTTGGAGGTTCACTCTGTCTGCTTGGGTTCTTAATGTTCGGGGCCGTCCTTTCTTGAAGATTTCCGGGAGACGGAGGTCACATTTTTTATTCATGTTGAAAAATATTCATTTATCAGTATTGGTGCCACTGTAAACAAGTGATAAAGTGACAACATTTACAACAGTAAAACTGACAGCATTTACTTTAATTTTCTGTCATTTTGGTAATTATATCAATCAAGACCCAAAACTAAAATGATATTTTAGCATGCAGTAAGAAATGAGGAATTCAGATCTTAAAAGACCATTACAATTAGCTTTGAAATGTTCGCCATTTTACCATAATTGTTTCATATAGCTTATATGTCTTCATTTACAGCCGAATATTCTGTTGATCTTTTATAAACAAAGTAGCACCCATCTGCTCCTTGAGACACTCCTGGCGCCTATTCATTGCAAAAATAATACATGTCCTAATGACTTCCACATATTTTGAAATCTCCCTTTTGAAATTGGTCTTGGCAGATTATTTGCAGGTACTTGAGTTGCATCTGTTTGCAATTTTGCAAATGCGGAAGACTTTAATGTTGAGCACTGCAAGAGGGCTATTTTAATCCTCAGATAACATTGGCTGTCATCAAAAGCCACATTTATCTTTTCGAAGGTGGGGCAAATGTTTAATGTTAAAAGACAGTAAAAGGTCAAGGCCAAGGCTGAGGTCTGAATATTTTCCTTTCATACGCCATGCCTTTTGAGGACTCTTCCTTGCATTTCTCTTCATGTAAGTTTGAGCTTAATACCCACTGCCAAGAGGATGTTTTGCTGATAAAATGAAAGATCAGGAAGAGAGTAAATCTGAAATAATTGTGAACTCCAGGCTCTTGGGCTCATTACCACCATGTGGCCAGCAGCTGACCAGCTTTAGGTTGACTGTTTACAGCGGAGAACCAAACAGCATGGCGCTGGAGAGCACCCTGGGCCCTGACGCAGTTGCTGGCCTGCCTCCCCGGGGTGGGGGCTGAGACTCTTCGGGGCGGGAAGGTGGTTACCCAAAGCCAGTGTCTGGTCAGCTAGCCAGTGCTGCTCCTGGGCAGACCCATCTGCCATCTGCATGGAGGAGGGGCTCACTCAGAGTCAGCGTCCGGGCTTGTTGCTTCTTTGTTCGAACTCTGGAGCCCAGAACACTGAAGTCAGGTGGACGTCGTTTCCAGAATGCTGTCTTGGACCTGGTTTAGGTTGAGTGTAGGGTGAGCGTTCTTAGACCCCCCTTGGAACCGGGGCAGCGGCCACAAAGCCCTTTCTGCCGCGGAGCGTGGTGCCTCGTCTCCCTCCCACCCCCGGCCTCCTGCCTCAGCTGCTCTGTAGTGGGCACATTTGTAGGTGCACCACAGGAGAGTAACCCCACGGGCCGTTTTGGGGGGTTACACAGAAGTAGTCAGCCATGGCAATGTCCCTGGTGGCTGCAAACAGGATAAACACTGTGGTGTCAGCCCCCCCCCCCGCCCCAAACCCAACTCACTTCCAAGCCA